>NC_056727.1:163283743-163466243 GCF_019279795.1 Protopterus annectens
TGTGGGAGGAAACCAGAGCACCCGGAGGAAACCCACACAACTGGCAGGGAGGACATGCAAACTCCGCACAGAAGGCACTCCAGCCATAAATTGAACCAGAGAGCCTTTTGCAGTGAGGCGACAATGCTAACCACTGCGCCACACAGGCCTCCCCTGCATTTTCTCTTTATGTAGGTGTGTTTTTCTTCAGTAGTTTGATTTTCTTACATCATCCAAAATATGCTAGCTGAGTAACTACTCTAAATTGTCTGCTTCTCTCTCTCTTTACACGCCTGCACAAACAAACACAAACACACACACACACACACACACAAACACACACACATATACACAACATATACACACACACATATATATATATATATATATATATATATATATATATATATTTTTTAGATATAAATATGTATATACATATATATATATATATATATATATATATATATATATATATATATATATATGATTCATAGGCATTTGGATGGTAATTCAGTCTCACAGCCATTTATGCTCTGTCTGTACCCATCCTCAGGCTGTTCCCCTTTTCTCCAGAAGAGCTAGGACAGTTAACCCCAAACTAAATGTATGGGTAACCATCCAATCAGACAGCCTTCATATGAAAGACAGTATATTGCACTACCTAACCTGCAGGGACAGTTTCTTCCAGGGAAGAAGAGGCATTGGGTGATGAATCTGTCTCTCCATCATGTTTTAGCTATCTGCTTGTGAAGATTTAGTTCCCTGGTTATGATATTTGAGGAACTGTTAGACTTAGGAGGATACAGGAAATCCAGGACAACTGGGTCTGTAATGGCACAGAAGGCAAAGTACAGCTGTCCCTTCAAGAGTCTATAATATGCTAAATGATGGCACAGTGCTTTCAGCTTCTCTTGGTAGTTCATGGTGTTTAAGCCTGTAATCTTCCTAGTTAGCAACCATTGGAGTCTTTCTAGTTGTTTGATAATGTTTAGCACATTACATCACAAAGGGAAATTATACTCCATAATTTGCCTAAGCAATGCTGAGTATAATAGAATGATGGCCTCTTTAGATCTGTATAATATTCCCCTGGCAATTAGCTACACGATACAGAAGGATTTATGACTACTAATGTCATATGATGATTGAAAAAGAGGGAATTATTAGTCCATGTTCCAAGGTCCATGACTACATTTTCATTTTGTAGTGAGGCATTGTCTATGCAGAGGGGCAGGGTTGTCTACCAAATGTTACAATATTGTACTTTTTTGCATTTAATTTGGGCCCATTTTTAGTACACCAGTTATTTATGCAAGTTCTTGCTGAAGAGTTAGAGCATCAGAGAGGTATTTGACAATAACTGCAATTCTGCAGTCATCTGCAAACATAGTAAGCCAGAGGTCATAGTTCACAGTCAGCAGATCAGAAAAGTAAATGCTAAAAAAGGAGGAACACCTGCACCGAGCCCTGAGGAGCACCAAAGGTCACCTTTATATTTTCTGATGATATACCTGCCACTCACACTCTGTAGGTTCCATTTTTTAGCATCAAGCCTAATATGATTTTTAATATAATAGTTTATCAGATCAGTTATAATACATTCCCTGACTTCACAAATGAGGCATGTCAGGCCAATAGGTCTATAATTTCAAGGGTCAGTGGTAGTGCCAGCCTTATTTAGGGGCATCACTACTATAGTGCACTGCACCAAACTTCAGGGACAAAGCCTGTAGTTAAACTTAAATTAAGCAGTTTGAGGGGGTAGCTGTGTGAAAGCATAATCATCAATATTTATTAAACAGTCAATTAAATATTCAGGTATATTGTCAGTCCCATGGAAAAAGTATTTTGGTGCTTAGGAAGCACCTTCAGTAATTGTTCCTTTATGGTAATAGTGAATATAAGGAATTCAAGAATTTGAGGACTTTGAATAAATGTTTCAAGGTAAAGTAGGAACTGAATTTGTGTGCTGGTATATTGGCAATGTGCATTAGCTCTGAGTAAAAGGTGCCATTTCGAATGAGTTCAAAGTAATGTTGAGTGTTGTTCCTTAGTTTCATAATGTAAACAGAGGTAATCCAGAGGGCTTTAGTGAAGTCTGATATTCCACCTGTGACCCGGAGGGTGACAGAAATAACAACAAGGATTAGTCCAGATAAAAATCACTTTAGCTAGCAGATCTAGGAGACTCTCTCTCTGATACAGTCACTGTGGGAGGAATAAACATGACTTGTTGGAAGTTTCAGGTAGTTTATTCAGTTAAGAAGGTAGATGAATGAGTGTTCTTGTGTGTCCGTCTACTTAATTTTGTCCATCTACCTACTTAACTGAATAAATTACTTGAAACTTCAACAAGGCATCTTCATTCTATAATATATCTACTATTGCACTGTTTTGTACTATGTGGAGATTTTTGTATTATGTGAAGCATATGTACTATTTCTGTTTTCGTATTAAGCCAATTACTTTGTTACATATGATTTATTACTCTCTTTTTTGTAATATGTGGAACTTTTCTCCCTGGGTCTCTGCTTAAAATAAAAATTGTCCAGTCGGACTTTCCCGGTAAACAAATGTAAAATAAAAAAATTCCACCCACAGGCAGGGTATTAGAGAGAGAGTCTCCTAGATCTGCCAGCTAAAGTGATTTTATCTGGACTAATCCTTTGTAGTTAGTTTCGTAATGTATCTAAAGACAGATTTATAATAGTCCTTAGCTTAAGATGCTAACCTGAGTTCACGGTTAGTAATATTTTTGATAATATTCTTGATATGTGGGGGGAGTTGGAGTTTTTCCCCTTTGTTTTAAAGTTTATTTAAGCAGGTAGGCCAACCAGTGGTTTATTTTTGAATTTTTATATTTTGCTCTAGCTGAGACTGCCGATATACATTTATCTAAATGGGTGTAGAACTCCTTTGTAAAACTACCTCCCATGATGCTGCCGTAACTGAATTGTGAAACATATTCATGGAAATAGATGACGTTAATACATTTGAAATCCTTGAATTTAGGGATGTAGGCTAAAAGGGCTTTATAGATGTTGAAGGTGAATGTCATAAGTTTATGGTCAGACTTACATATTGAAGGAGAAAACTGGAATAGTGTAGTGGTTATATTTGTAAGGGCTGACTTAAGAATGCTATCTGCTGTAGTAGATTTGTTAACTATGTGCTTCAGGTAGCAATTCTTTTTTTATTAAGTCTAAGAATGTCTGCATATACCCTACATTGGAGTTCTAG
Source organism: Protopterus annectens (assembly GCF_019279795.1). Taxonomy (NCBI): domain Eukaryota; kingdom Metazoa; phylum Chordata; order Ceratodontiformes; family Protopteridae; genus Protopterus; species Protopterus annectens. The sequence goes on from NC_056727.1 coordinate 163,286,963, forward strand.
GTGCTACAGTTTACTAAAGCACAATAAAAGTCTACCTAGATAATGGACTTCTTGTTAATAAGTAGCTCACTCAGTATATACAATCATTAGCGGACATGTAGGGTGTCCTGCAACACCCTTTAAGTGGATAGTTTGTCCTGTTTAGGTTGATCTGTAGTTCAATGTATGTGTCTCTGGGAATTTGTGGGTCTCTGGGAATCTGGAATCTGGGAATCCTGAACATCTGTCAGGGTTCTGTGTCCTGAGATATTCAATCCCACATGGGACATCACCATATCATTGATGTATTTGTCAGGTGACTGGATCTTTAGAGCCCTTATGATGTCAGAGATTCTGATGCTCAGAACACAAGTCACTGTAATTCTATATATATTTAGTCCTATGAGTGAACAGTCTGTGTGCCTAACTATTCAGAGAGACATGTCAGAACTCTCCATTCATGTGACAGGTGCTGACAAAATGCTGGTCCTAACTGTAATTCTTTCTCTAAGAATGATTCATAGGAGCAAAGATTGGTTAAATGGTGTCATTCTAAGGGGATGCAGTATGTGTCAGCAAGGGACAAGTTTCTCATCAGTTCAACTTGCTTCACAAAGGATGCCCTGTATTTCTCATTCCATAGCTTACACATAGTGGCTAAGGCCTTTGTTGCCCCATAGTGTCTTTTCTAGGGAGATTCAGCTAATGGACATTCCAATGTAACAAATATATAGAGACTTCTCAATGACAGAAGTCATAGCAACAAATTGGTCAGTGCTGAGGCTTTCCTGCATGTGACATACATCCATGTTTGTGTAATTATTGGAATTTGGTTTAAATATAAAGAGAGTATGTCCTCCATACCTGGGATTTGTGCTTGTCATGCCTTCAGGCCTAATGGTAACTGTGGTGGTGCCTCCATATTTGTCAAGACCTATATTACCTCCATACAGATTCCCAGACACCTATCACTAAAAAATCTTTGTTAGTACAGAGGTTTGGAGTGATAAATTTGAATTGATTTGATTCTTGGTGACTCATTAATGATGTTGTTGTGCATGAAGGAGATGAGTTGTTGGAGTTTTGCTGAGACCTAGTCTTAACAGTAGGAAGCTTTAGTAAAGCGAAAAAGATGGCACTTTGTGAACTGTATTTTATTGAACTGCTGCTTCATTTTTACTGTTTTTTACTGCTGTGACTGTTTCTTTATTGTTTTTCTTGTTGTTAACCAGGCTGGTGTCTGTTTGGGATGTGCATATAAGTAGTTCTTACTCACGGCTAAATTTTCATGTAACAATGTTAATATTTTAGCCAGAGGTTAGTTGCATATAGGCCTGGGAGTTTCCAGTTAGGAGCTTTTCTTTATCTTGTTTAAATTTGTCTCGCCATTAATTCATCCCATTTAAATTTCTTAGTGTTTTTTTTTTTTACTTCTTCTGTCCATTCAGCATCTTTATTAAGTTCCATGGGATCTTCATGGATATGTCTACAAAATGTGTCTATTTCTTTTTTTGGTGGTATTTCTGTTCTTTTTGTTTTGTTTCCCAGTTCTGTATAAAACAATTTGGGGTAATAAATTAATTGCTTATTTTGTACCTTTCTTTTCTATTTATCTGCATAGTTTATATGTTTCTTGCCTGTGCCGATATTGTTAGTTTCGTTGCGATAGTGTATGATACATCATGGTCTGTTCTAATACTGCACATTGCTTTTGTCATGTCTATCTTTCTAAGTGTTTTTGATAATCTCTTCCCTCTTCTATACTCTTCTAACAGTTACACTTCTTCTCTTAATTGTTTTCTAGTTTTCCCTATTAGATACTTCCATGATGGCATTTGATTTCTCCCCTTCCTCTCCCTTACTGGCCTCTGTTTTTGTGGTAAGACTTTATCTGTTATTAAATTAGCTGCACATTAATATATATCCTATTTACTTCTGTCATGTCACAAGAATGTCTGTCAATAGGCTTGATTACTGTGTTCATTTGTTTTTCAGACTTCTAGCATTTTGGGTCTTAATGACTTTTAATATTCTATTTCTTCCATCAGTCTTAATATGTCTATCTATCTCTATTAAATTAAGTAACTTTTCCTTTAGATCATTTTCTTCTAAACTGAAAGCACATTCTTTGATCTTCTTTTCCTGCAGGCATTCTACAGAAAGTTCATAGGTTCATAGGTTGGTACTAGGCTAGCGGCCCTAGGACCTATAGAAGCCTAGCCATAACAATTCCCTGGATATTTCTTCCCACAATATTTACTTCTCTGGACCCCTGTCTAGCAGGGCGACTGACATGATCCCCGGGGTGAATTTCCTATCTCCCATCCAATCATCAAGGGTTCCTTTTGAAGAGGGCCAAGGAGGCACTCTGCTTGACACATATGGGCAGTCTATTCCAGAGTATGGGGAGTCTCTGGGTCAGGAACCTATCCCTTCAGCATGTTTTTTTCATTGTGATGACCAGGTTTCGATCCCTGGAGCATGTGGCTCTGAGGGATTGGGATTTCTTTAAGTGGAGAATGTCCAACAGTTCAGGGTCTGACATGGCCTTGTATGTTAAGCAGAGATCACCTCTGAGTAGACGATATGCCACAGAGTATAGCTGGAGTTTTTTTAGATGGTCAGCATATGGCATCTGCTTTAGGCCTGTCATTCCTTTAGTGAGGTATTTCTGTGGCCTTTCCAGCTGTTGCAGATGTCTTGTGAGGTACATACCAAACGGGGCATTATACTCTATAATGGGTCTAATGAGGGATGAGTACACTGGGACAATGACCTCCTTTTTTCTGGATGAAAAGCCCTTAGTGATGAGGTGTGTCACATAGAAGGATTTCCTGACTGTTGTGGCAATGTGGTTATCGAACGTGAAACCACTGTCCACCTGTGTCCTTAAGTCTCTCATCATACTTTCGATGTTTAGTTTACTGCCACCTATGTGGTAATTCATGGGTACATGTTTTTTTTCCAAAGGGGATAACTATACATTTCTTGGCATTAAGCTTGAGCCCATGGCTCTGGCACCAGGCATCTGTTTCTGTAAGGCCCTTTTGTAGAATATCCACATAATTTGGGGATTCAATAATAGCTCCCAGTTTGCAGTCATCTGTGAACTTTGTTAGCCAGAGTCCCTTAGTGTTGGCCTGGACTTCAGAGAAGTAGATGCCAAGCAAGAGTGGTCCCAGGACTGAACCCTGAGGTACTCCACTTGTCTGGAGCTGGATTTGGAGTCGGCTACTTTTACAGTCTGGGTTCTGTCAGTAAGCCAGTTGGCAACCCATCGAGTGACATAGGGATTTATGCCCAGCTTAGTAAGTTTATCTATGATTCCAGAGTGGGGGATGGTGTTGAAGGCCTTGGCAAGGTCCAGATAGGCTATGTGGACTACATTACCCTCGTCCACAGCTCTGGAGACTGATTTGAAGAAGTCAATCAGATTCAGAAGACAAGATCGGCCCTTCACAAACCCAAATTGGATGGGGTCCAGTGTTTGAAGGTTGCCAGTGTCTTTGTTTATAAGTTCCATGATAATGCGTTCCATGCCCTTGCAGATCCGGCTTGTCAGACTGATGGGACAGTAATTTCCAGGATCCAAGGTGGATCCCCCCTTGTAGAGTGGGATAACTGTAGCTGTGCGCCACACAGTGGGCACAAAGCCTGAGGTGAGGCTATGATTAAACATGACACTTAGGTGAGGTGCCAGTTCATTTTGTATTTCATTTAGTACATAGCCTGGGATGTCATCTGGTCCCATGGATGCTGTATTCTTAGCTTTGAAGAGTGCAGTTTCTACCTGTGTGGCCGTGATTACCAGAATTTGGCACTCTTTTGGTATTGAGATGGGCCCTTTAGGGGGTGAGAGGGGGTGAAGTTGGCACTAAATCAATCTGCCAGGATATTGGAAATATCCTTGGAATCAGTATATTTAATGCCATTCTGTTGTAGCTCAGAGCATATCTGAGCATTGCCATTTAGATTCTTGACATAACTATAGAATGCCTTGTGGTTGTCTTTGGAATCTTTGGCAATTTTATTTTCGTAACTAGCTTTTGAGGATTTTATGAGGGATCTCAGTTTCTTACTGAGGCTGGTGATGGAGTTTTTTGCATCCTGGGAGTTTCCTCTTTTCTGCAACAGTTTCTTCCTTCTATTGTATAGTTTGTTTATAGCAGGGGACCACCAGATTGGCTTCGTTTTTTTGGAGAAGAGCATCTTGGTTCTATTTGGGATGGCACGATTCATGCACAAGTGGATGTGCTGGTACAGTGCCTTAGTGTAGGATTCTGCAGTCAAAATTTCAGATCCCGTCTGCATGGGTGTCATGAAGTTTGCACTTCTGACTTCAGTAGCATGAAGTTGGCTTTGGAGAAGTTTTTTAAGGAGGTTTCTCTACTGGGGGGTGGGGGTGGGATGTGGATGTCAAGGGTGATTTGCTTATGGTCAGACCTGGCCAATGAGGGAGTGACGACTGGTGTGGAGCATCTATCTCCCATGTTGGTAATGACCAGGTCTAGGATATTGGAGCACCTGGTGGGACAATGGATTAGCTGAATTTATGAATTCCAAGAACCGTTGGGAAAAGGAGTTGGTACCCGAGTAGTTTTCCCAGTTAATGGCAGGGTAGTTGAAATCACCCAGTATTAGGGTGTTTGATTGTATCTTAATATTTTCCAGTATGTTTAGAAAGGTGTAGTGAGAATCTTGGGGCATGGTGGGGGATCTGTAGCAAGGTACAGTTTGGATTGCAGTCTTACCTAGTGTTAGTTGCACCTGGAGAATTTCAGATGCATTGTGTTGGGAAACTAGCCTGGTGGTGTGAATATCCTTCGTGAATATGGACACTCCTCCACCTTTTGTGTTTCGGTCTTGGTTTTGTGGCTGAAAAGTGTGGTAAGAGTTGTAGCCTGGTATTGCAGGGGTGCTCTCTGGAGCCTTAAACCAGGTCTCAGTTACTGCACAGATATCGATGTTCTCTATTTTTAGGAGTGCCTCGGGAGAGTGCATTTTGAGGTTTAGACTTCTAGCATTGAGTAGCATTACCTTCAGATTTTGCATGCTTGTATCTGTTACGGTGGTGGTTTTATCCTTTGAACCTTGCCTAAAAAAGGCACTATAGGGGTGGCAAGAGTTTTAGCCAGTAACCTGAATCCTTAGCCAGTAACCTGAATCCCAGGGGTGACAGGTGTAGACCATCTCTGGCAAAGCATCGTGGTTTGTCGGACACATCTTCCCAGGCAGACAGATACATCTTCCTGTGACACATTCTCTTCAGCTACATCCTGCATCATCTGTTGGTCTTTTGATAGTGGAATACACTGGTCTATCACTCCACAACATTGACTGCATCACAGTTGACATAATTTCCTGTTCCTTTCCTTGCTGTGCAACTCCAACTGAACTTTTGTACTGGTTTCCTACTGAAGATTCCAGAGTATTTTCATGTGGCAAGTGATCAGGTGCTTCCCATTCCATCTGTTTTTCCTTAATTTGGGAACTCACTGTTCTGTCATGCTGTGACATTATCAGAGTTGAATTATTTGCACTAAATTCTTCACTTTGCAGGTAACTCATAATTTCAATTTACATTTCTTTAGCTTCTCCAGTAAGCATCCACTTTTCTACTTTCCCCCTTTGTTTTCTTATTTTTTGTATTGTAAAATTGTCCATCTCCGGATGCCTTTGCCTATATTTCTCTTCAAATATCTTTGGTTCTGGTGTTTTTGTATTTGTGTGAGGCAGAGCACCTCGCTGGCCTTGTTCAAGAGAAATCTTGACCAATGGATGGGAGATCACAGATATACCCCAGGGATTACCTCAGTGTCACTGCTCAACAGAGGCACAGCAAAATAATGGGTATAGTTCCCCATACTAAAGGGGTGGCGTAAGCCACAAAACTATGGGCTAGGCTTGTAAATGCCCTCGGGCAGATAGCCTAGTATGAACCTATGAACCTATGAACCTAATTCGTTTTCCTTTCTTTTTTGCATAAACAGTGCACCATATTACATTTATTTTTCTTTCCCATGTCCATATTTCTTCTACAGATATCTCCTGCTCCACCTGCTTCTTCTTATTTTGGGGACTCACTGTGCCATCATCCTGTGACATGACCTGTGTTAAACTTTCTACACTAAATCCTTCACTTTACAGGCATTCCATAGCTTCAGCTTCTGTTTGTATAATGTCTACTTTACTGATTTTCTGTTCTACATTCACCCTTTGTGATCTTATTTTTTTGTTTTGTGAAATTTTCCACATCTGGGTTTCTTTGCCTGTATTTCTCTTCAAATATCTCTGGAGCTGCTTTTTTTGTATCGATTAGTTTGGCTTTCTCCTTTGCATAAATATTATACCGTATCAGATCTCTCTTTCTTTCCCACGTCCATTTTCTTTTTTATACCTTTCGGACATCTCTATAATTTGTTGTTTATATTTTTGCACTTTCTTAATCTCTTCTTTTTCCAAATGGTCCAAGGTTTCTTGGTCTATATAATGTTTTTCGAATCTGTTATAATAATGAACACAAGTTTGCATTTGAAGCTTTTGGCAGTTTTTCTAGTGCAAGAATGTTTCTTTCCTCTTATTTCTCTCTGAATCTTTTTGAACATCTTCTATCCAAACATTCTGGGCTTCTTGCATAACAGTAACAGTACATGATGTCTTTCTTGTCCTCACTAGTCCTCTCTATCATCTTTATGACCCTTTTTCAGTCTGTCAGTTTTTGTTGTGTTCTGGATTACTATTTTTTTCTACAACGGGGGGGCCATCCTTCCCTGGGCCTGGCCTAACCCCATAGTAGGAATATTTCTGTGTCTTGAGGATTGTACGTTGTCATTTTTTACAGTCCTGGCACTAGTGCACCTACCAGATCTGATGAAGATTATTTGAAAGCGTTTATCGTTTGAGAGGGACGTCCGCTTGAGCTTTTTAATTATTATACAGCTTTTATCTACAATAAAGGTTACGTTTGTAATAGCCGTTGGTGGCGAATCGTAGCCCATTTCCTTTGTTGCATTTATTTAAGATTCACCTTTAGTAGCGAGGAGGTTCTTCTTTTGTAAAAACCTGGATGTGGTTGTTTCATCCTGGATGCAATGGAATTCAGTTGATTCAAAATAACATATAGGAAAATATCCATCCCACAGACTGGTAAGGACAATGATTCAGAGATAAGAGTTATTTAACTTGCCTGCTAGGTCCACATTTCCTGGGTTTTCAAGAATGCATCCATGCTGAGTATGTGAGTAGTGAAGTTTAACTTATCAGTGTCTCTGGTCATATTAATGCCATTGTTAAACAACTTGATAAGAAATAAGCCTAAACATAGCTGTTCCCTTATGTTTTTATACAACAAGAAATATGCCAAATGCACTGAATAATTACATGACTAATGTGTCCAAAATGTGACCGTTAAAAAAAGAAACTTCCATAGATGAAGAAAATGAAAGCGTTAAGGGAAGAACTATATAGTCATACAGGACTAGACTATATAAGGCTGAGAGGGTACCAGTGGGTACCATATGTTCATCAACAAGTCATTTCAGGATACAGACATTTTCAGAGGCTTAGAGCTATAACAGCCCCAGGCAGTAAAATTCTTATCAGCCGTAACATTAAGAGTCAAGCATAGCAGGCCTAACACTGGTTTAACACTCACAGCCCAGATGATTAAAGTTGTGCTGCTTCTTGTACCCGGGGTAATGGGTTTGATTCCTTCTATCTTCATTTGCCTATTGTGAGACTCTGAGCAAGTCACTTAACCAAAGAGTTGCCCCAGAGGAGGGACACATGTCTCCAGTGGACTTACATAGTTAACACATGCATGCCAAGAGTTCAAATCACTTTTATGCAAGATAAATAATGTGAATGGTGGTGGTAGTGGTGTGTGTGCATGCGTGTGCATGTGTGAGTGTGCACATGCGTGTTGTGCCCCTTGCTTGTGTGAGTGGTGCTCAAGTATGAGTTTATTTCAAGTGTGCATGTAGCTGAAAGTAAAAATGGAAGTTCTGAGAATTTGCCATAAGTGAAGATGCAATATAGGAACTCTGAGACAAAAAACCTTTCTTCCAAATCACTGGGGACTTATTTTTTATGTTTCTGCAGAGACACATGTTCTCAGGTTTCCCTGCTGTACATCACCAGAACTCATGTAGTGCTACTTAATGGCACTCATGGCTGGAGACTTATGAAAAGTATTGTTCCCATCTTAAATGACAATGCTGTCTTCAATACTGTTTCACCTGAGTTAGGAAAGACACTCCAGGATCAGAGTGGTTACATGCCTGGTCCTGCTCAATCATTTGCTTGCTGCATTCCTATTCCCCTTGCATCTCTCACCTCACATAGTCAGTCATGCTTGTGGTTGCAGCTCTAGTGATGTCATCATATCTGTGATTCTGCATTGCAGGCACAAGTATTTAAACAGTGGCTGGCTAGGGTATCAAGCTGTAAGAAGCCATAATTTAAAGGAGCCACTCAGAAGTTCATGGTGCTCTATTTGAAACTTAAATTCTGTATTGTTAGGCAAATAAAGGACAGCCAAGAGGTATGTTCAGCTACACTAGACATAGTGCATATACTAGCAGACAAACTTATTTCAAGCTTTACCCCTTAAACTACCTTAAAACCACAAATACCCAAATCCCGTACACATCCCACCACCACAAAGGAGCATGTACTGAACCAAAATACTACTTTCATGGGGACCTGTAATTTACCTGCATACCTAATAAATAGCACCAAACGTGCTCTTGTGGAGTCCCTCCTTAAACTCTTTAACCTGAGCTTTAGTTACAGGATTTATCCAGGAAGTATGGCAAGCTGCAGTGGTGATGCCTCTACACAAGGGTGGCTCTTCCAGGAACCTGTGAAACTCTAGACTCATTAGCCTGACTGATCTGATTTGCAATGCAATGGAATGCATCATAGCTGGCCTCAGTATCAAAAACCTTATCAGGCTAGACCCACATCTGTGTGCCTTTGTCAAGGGAAGATCCTGCCAACTCAATTTACTTAACTTCTTCAAGGAGATCACACAGGCTATAGACAGACTTCATTTTGTATGTGCAGCTTATTTGGATCTGGCTAAAGCATTTGATACATCAAGGGCAGATGGAAGGAGTACTTTCAGAAGCTTCTGAATGAAAAACAAAACACAGAAGCTGTACTGCCCCAGACACAGCCTACAGTGAAAGAGGAAGAAGAACCCACACTAGAAGTAAGAAGAGCCCTATGGGCAATGAAGTCAGGGAAAGCAGCAGCCTCAGATGAAGTCACAGCAGATGCAATCGAGATATTGGATGAATTAATGGAGAAATTGTTCCTGAAGATACTCATATCAGCATGGAGAGAAAGGCATATCCCAGATTCCTGGACAATAAGCATTCTAGTGCCAGTGTAGATGAATAAAGCAGACATTTTCAACTGTGGGCAGTATGGAGGTATCAAACTCTTATCATACTGCAAGAAAATGTTGGAGAGGGTGATTGATAAACAAATACATAGAGTCGTAGAAAGTAAGATGAGAGACTGGATTTAGATCATGATGCATGACAATCGACCTATTGTTTGGAGTGATATAGGTAGTGGAGAAGAAGCTAGAGATGAGGAAAGAGTTCAAACGGGCATTCCTAGACTTGGAGAAAACAAATTACAAGGCCCCAAGAAAATTGATTTAGGTAGTCATGTGGTGTCTGAAGCACAGGAACATTGTTAGAATTAGTGCAAGCTTATGTACAAGGACCCAGTGACACAAGTCAGTGCAGTTGTCTTATGCCAAGAAAATTTTGAGCTGCGTATGACACCCTGTTTGATACACTGTATGATATTGCTGAGATGCAGGGCATGTCACTGCCCCCATTGATGATAAATTATTTTTAAATGGTCTCTAGAAAAAACATCAGAACAACATTTCTAGTTGAAAGGCAGCATGGATCCTTATTTCACCTTTCCAAAAATGGTTCATGGCTCCATGTCCACTGCCAGTAAGAGTGGGAATGCATCAGGGTTCAACTCAGAGTCCACTGCTGTTCATACTGGTGATGGACTATATTAGCAAATAGTTCCAAAGGAATATATCAACAAAGTTGCCATATGCAATCTATGTGGCATTGCAATTTGATTCTGCGCACAAATTTCAGCAAATGATAGGGGAATGGAACACAAAACTGAATGTACACTAGATGAAACTGACTACAGAGATAAGAAAGCTATCATGCCAGCAAATGCGAGAAAACAAAAGAAGCTGAAAATTGAGACAGGAGGCAAAATAATGGAACAGGTGAACAGATTCAAGGATCTGGGGGGGGGTGGAGAAGAGAAGTCTGAATGAGGAGATCAAAGGTAGAATCAGACGGGATGCAGTCATGACGCATAGACGGTCAGGGGTGGTGTGTGACAGAAGAATCCCAAAGAAGCTGAAAAGTAAGATGTACAAAACAATGGTACAAGAAGTACTTCCATATGGTACAGAACCTGAGCTGTGAAGGCAGAGCAGTTGGGTATGCTAGCGATGAGGAAATGAAATGCCTGAGATGGGTGGTAGGCATAGCTCTCAACTGTCCCAATTTTCGCCTCATATTTTTCGTCTCTTCCTCATAAAATTTGTATTTTTCTGACAAATTCCTGAAGATTGAAATCATTAAATAATGCCATACATTTGAAATGCAGACCTTATATCTTTCAGAGAATACATGTTAACACAACTCCTATTATTCTAGCAACTTTCTAAGTTTGTAAGAACAATACTTAAAATCTGCTCCTATTTATGGGCCTTTGTCCCCTCATTATTTTAGGGTCTGTCCAGATTTCTTGCTTGAAGAGGTTGAGAGGTATGTAGGACGCATACTGTGGGACAGATAAAGAAATGATGGCATCACAGCAGAAACAAAAGTACCTCCAATTGCAGAGAAGGTCACTGTTGTTTAGGAGCATGTGTAGGAAAGCAGACAATGAGTTGGTGTGAAATATTTTGGGAGACAGGAAGATGGCAAAAGGAAACAAAGATGTCCAGCAGAGAGAGATGAATGGGTTATATGAGAAAAGAGATATAGCTGCCAGGTATGACTGTTGAAAAAAGTAGGAGTGACTCTGAATCAAGAGAGGTGTCAACAGTTTATGTGACACCCAGAACACATGTAGGAATTGAGAAAAAGGGATTATGGTGATGATGACAAAACATTTGACACTATACCCCATGCTGGCATCATAAATAAGCTATGTGCCTTAAGAGAAAATCCATACCTGCTGAGGTAGAAATCCAACTAGCACCTCCTTGGAAAGTATGAAGGTAGCTAGTGGTATACCTCAGGTCAAAGTACTGACACATCTTCTTTTTGGAATCTATTTCTCCACTCTAGTAATCATGATCTTTAGTTAACTATATTTGTGGATGAGTGCAAACTACCAAATCATTACAGCAGAAGCTAAACCTCATTAATAAGCAGTGTACAAAAATGGCTACAATTAAATGCAAAAAAATGTAGTAATTTTACATATGGTAAATAACTCTCTCCCTCGATGTACTGTATAGCCAGCAGCCCACTCTAAAATCATAATGCAAGCAGAGATCTTGGAACATAGGTTGATAATTTCCTGTCTTTCAACCATCATGTATCAGCAGTCATCAACAAATCCTTCTATTTTGTACAAGACATGTACTGCGGTGGTGGTGCTGCGGTAGCGTTGTCGCCTCACAGTTAGACATTGCCCATTCGATTCTCAGTTAGAGCATCTTCTGTGTGTGGTGACATGCGTGAATGGGTGTTCCTTCGTTGAAGGTTGTGCGTTAGGCCCGGCGAGCCAGCACGTCAAATTACTGCCAATCATTAGCGGACCGGAGTTCCGCTGTGGCGACCCCTAACCGGGAAAAGCCAAAAGACACAAACAAACAATGTCTAAAGACATGTCATCCAGATCAAGAAGTTATCATATCTGTCTATGCAGCCCTAATTAGACCAGTTATTGAGTACAATGCCCCCTTCAAGATATACTTTTCCAGATATATTAGGCAACCTGAAAGCCAACAGACGTTCCTAACTAAGAAGATTACTGTCCTAAAGTCCCTGACCTAACAGTAACAGTTTAATGCGAGGTCTCTTTACACAGATTCTTATAGACCCTTGCTGGATGATCTACCCCTTATATTCCATGGCATTCAGGACCCCATCCACATTGAGATCCTGCATCTTCCAAGTCAAATAGCTCCTCTAGTACCAGAATTAGTGATATAACTATTAACCAACACATAAATAAAATGTTCTAGAGAGACAACTGCATTACCTCTACCCAATCTCTGCAACAAAATTGCCCTAAAAGTTAAAAGAAGTGACACACTGGCATCCTTCAGGTTAAACTTGGATGACTGTAGAAGTGGGTGGGAGGGTGGTTACAGCATGAATATGGGTATTGACAAGGCATAAATTGGCTTGTGACTCAGTTTGTTGTATTTCATATGCTCTTTTGATTCTAGAGTAAAACCAGCAAACAATTTTGTAGAAAAATTACTAATAAGAACAAAAAATGTACAGTTAGCACAATATAGCCAGTAAAATAATAAAAATAATGTATCCCAGACCTTGTAGGGTTTGGTAGTACAGTCATATCCTGTAGGTTAGGTCAAAATAAGCTTATAGTTCAGTGAGTAGCAGCCTATTGCAAATAAGTGCAAACCACAAAAATGCAGGCCAATTGTAGTAGCACTGAAAATACCCGAAAAAGCTCAGAAGGCCAATATTGTATTGACCCTTGTCCTCGTAGCCCAGGTCATAACTGAAAATGGTACAGATAGGGCTACTTCACTTAGCTGATGAGTCAGGGAACACTGGAATGTGAAGAAGGAAATCTGATAATGAAAGATTATGAGGAAATGAAGGTTGTGTATGGAAGAGAGAGAGAAAGACAGAAGTGGTTGTGCTGTAAAAAATGTAATGAAGAAGTTAAGGAGATGGGTGAAGGATGGAAGCTTGGGAGGAGCTATTCACAAGATTAAATCAGTTAGCTAAAAGGATAGTAAAGGAAATAGGGCCAGGCAAGTTTACATTATGGAAAACAAAGAAGCCTGTCATTGGTTAAAGATTAACTGGAAGCAAGTGGAGAAGAACAGCTGGAAGAAAGAGGGATGGTTCTAGGTGGAGTCAGTGTGAAATGTTATCCGAAGGATGGAAACTGTTTGGAATAAGCAGATGAGAATATTATACAAGTGGCTTTATACCCCAGTAATATAACAGAAAGAAGGTAAGATGACTATAGATGCATGTTACCACTCTGAGAAAGGAAGAGATATGGATGAAGAATGAGAATGTGAGTAACAGGAGAAGTCTGGGCAGTGTTACTGAAAGGCTAGATATTTGGAAACAAAGAGCCTAAAATATGGAAGCAGTGTATGTTTGCACTAGAGTATACAAGTAATGGATTAGGAAAAAAGGCACTTGATGCTAGTAATGGGAGGGTGGGTAAATAGTTATGTTCAAAACTATAAAAAGGCATGCAACCAGATGGCATTACAGCAAGAAGAGGCTACACACAACTTGGTGATTATTGAGGAGACTCACAAACCAGTACAAAATGGTGGAGGGAGGAGTTGGGGAAAAATGAAAATGGTGACAAAAAATTCAGAGTACTGCAGAGTTGCACACTATATTTGAAAATAGTTGAGTGGTAGGCAAGAAAAGAGCTGGCAAAATAGGTTGTAAAGGAGATACTGCCAGCACAGCTATCTGGAATTTTGTAAATAATTATATGTCATTGGTGAATATCAAAATGATTTATATAAGATGCTTGTGTTCATAGGTTCATAGGTGTGTACTAGGCTAATGGCCCTGGAGCCTTTACAACCCTAGCCCATAGAAGTGCCCTGGCATTGTGCCACCTGACGTTAGTTCCCAGTGCCTCTATCAGCCACTAGAGTGACCCCGAGGGTGAACTTTTTATTTCCCATCCACTCATCAAGATTTCTCTTGAAGAGGGCCAGTGAGGTGCTCTGCTTGACATGTATGGGAAGTCTATTCCAGAGCATGGGCAGTCTCTGGGTTATGAACCTGTCCCTCCAGCATGTTCTTTTGATTGTAGTAATGAGGCTGAGGTCTCTGGAGCATGTGGTGTGGAGGGATTGGGATTTCTTTAGATGTAGCATTTCTAACAGAGCTGGGTCAGACATGGCTTTGTAAGTCAAGCAGAGATCGCCTCTTAGTAGACGATATGAGACACAGAATAGCTGGAGTTTTTTTTAGTCTGTCCGTGTAGGACATGTGTTTAAGGCCTAGGATCCTCTTCATGAGGTACTTTTGTGGCATCTCCAGCTGTTACAGGTGTCTAGTGAGGTACATGCAAATGGGGCATTGCACTCTATGATTGTCTAATGAGGGAAGAGTAGAGAGAAATGATGACTTCTTTCTTCCTGGATGCAAAGCCCTTGGTAATGAGATGTGCCATATAGAAGGACTTTCTGACTACATTGGCAATCTGGTGGTCGAGGGAGAGGTTGCTGTCAACCTGTGTCCCAAGATCTCTTATAATGCCTTCAGTGTTCAGTGGACTCCCATCGATGTGGTAATTGGTAGGAACTGAGTTTTTCCCAAAGGGGATGATGGCGCATTGTTTGGCATTAAGCTTAAGCCCATGGTTTCGACACCAGTCATTGGTCTCAGTGAGGCCTTTCTGTAGGATGTCTGCATCGCTTGAGGAGTTAATAATGGCTTCCAGATTGCAGTTGTCTGCAAACTTGCTCAGCCATTGTCTCTCCGTATTGGCCTGGACTTCTGAGAAGCAGATGCCAAACTTGACCCAGGACCAATCCCTCTGGGACTCCACTCATGAGTGGTCAGCAGTCTGACTTGGAGTCCACTACTTTAACACTGTGGGTTCTATCTGTGAGCCAATTTGCAACCCACCTAACAATATAGGGGTTGATGCCTAGTTTGGTGAGTTTATCAATAATTCCTGAGTGAGGAATGGTATCAAAGGCCTTGGCCAGATCGAGGTAGGCTGTATGAACTGCCTTACCTTCATCCACAGCTCTGGTGACTGACTCAAAGAAGTCAACGAGGTTGAGCAAGCATGATCTACCTTTCATAAAACCAAATTGTGTGGGATCAAAAGTTTGGAGATTCTCTATATCCTTACCTTACATATCAGACTCATCAGGCTAATGGGGCAATAGTTTCCAGGGTCTGTAGTCACTCCTCCTTTATAGAGAGGGATGACTATAGCAGTGTGCCATTCAGTAGTGACAAAGCCTGAGGTGAGGCTGTGAGTGCACAGGGCACACAGATGTGGTGCCAGTTCACTTTGTAATTCATGTAGAACACAACCAGGGATATTGTCTTAGAAAAGTATGTTATGTGTATATCAAGCTGGTTTGTAGAGACATGTGGAAAATGTATTTTATAAGGTGTTTGTGTTTGAAATGCATCCACAGTGTGCCCTAATGGAAAAAAAACAGAAATGTACATGCACTATTGTAACTATCTAAATGTATATATTTTAACAGTGGAAAATGGAATACAGGAGGTTAACTTCAGTCCAACAAATTTCAGGAAAATAGCTGAAATTAAAATTACTTTATAGGCTACACAATAAAAGATGGTATCTTTCAGTTTTCAATGCAGCTAGAGACACAGAGTCTGTGCTAAGAATCTTTTTGTATTGTCTTTAGGGTGATTTAATTACTAGTCTTGAAAGCATGAAGGAATGCAATTGTTTTATGACTCCAGCATCTGCCAAAGATATGAGGTCTATGTATTTTTACATGTAGATGCTAGATGCTACCAACTGCCATCAAGAAATTATGTCACTTTGCAAGCTTGCCCAGCAGTAATGTTTGAGATATTACTTTGAGAGTCTCTTAGTAAGACAGAGCATTCTGTCTTGGACCTGACAACAACTAGAAGATCCATTCACCACATGTGCCTTGCTCTGTTAGTAAGTTTTTATTTATTTTACATTTGTTGACCGGGCTAGTCTAACTGGATATATGTCCATTTTCAGTAGTGGCCCGAGGAGAAAAGCTCCGAGACAAACAATTTTATACATACATAGAGTCCATAAATTATATGTCAGCACTAAAATATTAAAAGTACTAAACTCTCACAAAATCCCCTTGAGTACCTTGTTCCCCATTGGCCCTTTTTTTTCAATTATAAAGGAATTCCCAATACTATTCTAGCATGTCCAAAGGTCAGTTGTCAATCTCCTCTCCAGTCCAGCTGGTGAATCTCGGAACCTTGAGGCAATGTTACAACTGCCTCATGTACACAGACAACCCTCTCCTCCTCCCAACAAATTCCAACACATGCGAGAGATGCAACCATATAGCCATACTGGAGGCTAAGCTCTCTCAACTCAGTACTGGCAAAACCAGTCAGGAGGAGAAGGAAACCACACTCACTACAATTCCATTCTCAAATAGACCTACCATGACAGCAAACCAAACACATAAACACACAAAAACATACTCGGAGGCTCTAAATAAAAATCTGCCTAAGCAGCAGAGACCTCCAAAGCAAACACCCAAGAAACCGCTACCCCAAAGCAAAACTCATGCAACACATAGCTCACAAAGCCAGTGTGCTGAACAGTCACAGCTCTTAAGGCTAAACAACACACCTGATACACTTGTAATAGGTGACTCTATCGTCAGGCACACTGACGTCCCGCTCACCAGGCTGAACAAGGAGAAGGTCACGGTGAGCTGCCTGTCAGGCGCTAGGATCCGCCACATAACACAAGCACTCAGGTCACTCCAAGGCAAGTACAAATATGACTCAGTCATTGTCCATGCTGGTGTGAATGACCTGAGACGTACCTCCCTGGACTACATGAAAAGAGACATAGAGGAGCTCTCTGAGCATGTAGCCCAGGCCAGTATGACCCTGACCTTGAGTAGCATCTTACCCTCAGCAAGAATGATGCCACAATATGAAGACAAGATGATCAATTTCAACAATTGGCTTAAGTATTGGTGTCATTCAAAGGGGATCCAATGCCTGTCACCCTGGGATGACATGCTCAACAAGCCACGATGCTTCGCTAGGGATGGCTTGCACCTGTCACCCCTGGGCTTTCGGATATTGGCAAAGGCTCTTGCTACCCCCATAGTGCCTTTTTTAGGCAAGGCTCAAAAGACAAACGCACCTCCATAGGTATCATAAGGGATAAGAAACTAAGAGTAATGCTACTCAATGCCAGAAGTCTAAACTTCAAGATGCACGCACTCGAAACTCTCCTTAGCATGGAGAACATCGATATCTGTGCAGTAACAGAAACCTGGTTCAAGGCTCCCAAGAGCACCCCAGCACTACCAGGTTATACCTCATACCATGCTTTTTGGCCCCAAAACTTGGACCGTACTACAAAAGGAGGGGGAGTATCAATATTCGTCAAAGATACCCACACCTCCAGGTTGGTGGCACAGCACAAAGCATCAGAGACTATCCATGTGCAACTAACAGTGGGTAAAACTGCCTTCCAGTTTATAGCCTGCTACAGACCACCCTCCCAAACCCAGGAACCCCACTCAGCCTTCCTGAGAACACTGGAAAATATGAAGGTCTCTCCAAACACCATTATATTGGGCGACTTCAACTACCCAAAATAGACTGGGAGCATTACTCTAGCTCCAACATCCTAGCCCAAAGGTTCCTAGAATTTATAAACTCAAATGCTATGGAACAACTTGTTACCACTCCCACAAGAGGGGAAAACATACTGGACCTGATCATCACCAAATGGGGACTCTATGCTCCAGACCAGAAGTGTATCCCTCACTGGTAAGATCAGACCATAAACTAATCTCACTGGATATTCACATCCCGACTCCACCCCCTGCACTGAAAACCACAGTGAAAAACTTCTCTAAAGCAAATTTCACACTCCTCAAAACCGAGGTGGAATCCTTCAAAGCCTCCGGGCCTGTGAAAAATATGGCTCAGACCACAGAATCCTTTATAAACGCATTCTATGAACACCTTCAGGAATGCATGGATCATGCAATCCCAAATAAAACCAAGACCCAATCCTCCAAAGGCAGACGTCCTGTCTGGTGGACCCCAGCCATAAACAAACTATACAATAGAAGGAGGAAGCTACTACATGATAAAGCAAAATCCCAAAAAGGGAAGGCATCTCTGATCAGTATTAGCAAAAAACTACGGGCACTCATAAAATCGTCTAAGGCCAGCTTTGAGAGAAAAATTGCACAGGACACTAAGGATAATCACAAGGCTTTCTTTAGTTATGTTAGGAACCTGGGTGGGAATTCCCAGATATGCTCAGAATTAATCCAAAATGACAAAAATACACGAACCCACAGACATTGGCAACATCCTAGCTGACAGGTTCAGCGCAAAACCCCCCACCAAAAGGGCAAATATTTATCCCAGCAGAGTGCTGCCCCCCTGACATCTCAGATGCTCAGGTAAGAGCTGCCCTCTCCAAAGCAAAAAACACAGCATCAATGGGACCAGACGGTGTCCCAGGCTGCATCCTACATGAACTCCAAGAAGAGCTAAACCCAAACATAAAACTACTGCTCAATCTCAGCCTTACTACAGGATATGTACCCAAAGGGTGGCGTACAGCAACAGTGGTCCCTCTCCACAAAGGTGGTGCCTCAACAGATCCTGGAAACTATCACCCCATAAGCCTGACTAGCTTGGTCTGCAAAGCTATGGAATGGATCATCATGGACCTCATAAATAAAGATATTGGGGACCTACAGACACTGGATCCTACCCAGTTTGGCTTTGTTAAGGGCAGATCCTGCCTCTTAAACC
Source organism: Protopterus annectens (assembly GCF_019279795.1). NCBI lineage: Eukaryota > Metazoa > Chordata > Ceratodontiformes > Protopteridae > Protopterus > Protopterus annectens. The sequence goes on from NC_056727.1 coordinate 163,305,709, forward strand.
TGGTTGATTTATTTGAAACAGTCACCAAGGCCATTGACGAGGGGAAGGTGGTCCACACAGCCTACCTGGACCTCGCAAAAGCCTTCGATACAATACCCCACTCGGTCATTAAAGATAAGCTCACCAGCTTAAATATAAACCCCTATGTCACTAGATGGGTTGCAAACTGGCTCAAGGACAGAACCCACATGATTAGAATTGCTGGAGCCATGTCAGACTCCAAACCAGTTACAAGTGGCGTCCCCCAAGGCTCAGTCCTGGGACCTCTCTTGTTCAGTATATATTTCTCGGAGGTACAGGCTAACACGGAAGGACTGTGGCTGACTAAGTTCGCAGATGACTGCAAACTGGGCGCGATAATTGACTCTCCAGCCGACACAAGCATCCTCCAAAAGGGCCTCATAGAAACAGACAACTGGTGCCAGAGCCATGGCCTCAAGCTAAATGCCAAAAAGTGTATAGTCATCCCCTTTGGCAAAAACAAAGTGCCCACAAATTACCACATAGGTGGTAATCCATTAAGTACAGAAGAAGTAATTAGGGACCTGGGGTCCCAAGTTGATAGCAATCTCTCATTTGACAACCACGTGGCCAAAGTGGTTAGAAAAACATTTTATATAGCCCACCTAATCATGAAGGGATTCACATCTAGATCAGGGGAGGTCATTGTGCCTCTTTACTCATCCCTCATCAGGCCCATAATTGAGTACAATGCCCCTTTTGGGATGTACCTTACCAGACACCTGCAGCAACTGGAAAGACCCCAAAAGTACCTCACCAAGAGGATCATAGGGCTCAAACAGAGGCCATATGCTGCCCGGTTAAAAAAACTCCAGCTCTACTCAGTGGCATACCGCCTGCTCAGAGGCGATCTGTGCCTGATGTATAAAGCCATGTCCAATCCGGAATGAATGGACATGCTGCACCTCAGAAAATCCAAATCCCATCGAGCTACGTGCTCGAGAGACTTGAACCTCAGCACTGAAATAAATAGGACATGCTGGAGGGACAGATTCATAACCCAGAGACTCCCTTCACTCTGGAATAAAATCCCAGTCCAGGTTAGGCAGAGTCCCTCATTGACTCTCTTCAAGAGGAATCTTGATGAGTGGATGGGAGATCATAGGTTTACCCCGGGTATCACTTCTGTATCACTGTTAGACAGAGGCACAGTATACTAACCTCGAAAAAGGGCATAGCAAAATTAATTTAAAATGGGTGGTGAAAGCCAAACACACTCTGGCTAGGCTTATAAATGCCCTAGGGCAGATAGCCTAGTATGAACCTATGAACCTATGAACACAAACAAATTACATAAGTATAGCAACAGCTTAGCAAAAACATTTAAAAATCACTTTAAGTTTACGCATAGAAGACAGATTGTTATATTACAGTTGTATTAAGAAAAAAATAACAAAAAAAAAACATTTACTGTACATGAGTTTCCTCAGGACCGCAAGGCAGTCAAAAAGCAGTCAGACAACTAAAAATTCTGATTCAAGGACAATGTGGAGCATAGAGAAAATATCATAAAAAGTTTTTAGTTGAGAGGTAATTAGACAAATAGGAGAGTTAGTATCAGTCAGGATTAGAGCAGGGGCAGAGCCATTGGTTTTTAATAAGGATTTTCAATTGTTTCTTGAAATGGTTGGTGGAAGTCAGGGATGTTATTTCTCTTGGAAGTTTGTTCCAAGTATTGCCAACAGCATTTGAGAACAGGCAGTCACCGGATTTGTTGTTGGATTTTATGGTGGCTACTTGTAGCTTTTTTGCAGATCTTAGGGTTGGTACATTTTTATAGGAGTTAAAGAGGTTACAGAGTATGGGGGCATTTGTAGGATGATGTACAATCTTGTGGATAAAAATGAGTTGCTGGTAAAGTATTTGGTTTTGAACTTCCAGCCATCCTAAATGTTTAAGATTATGACAATAATGGGTATGAAAGGGGGCACCCATGACAAATCTGGCTATGCTGTTGTAGGAGGTTGCTAGTTTATTTAGGTTGATTTTGGATAAGTTAGTATAGATAGGGGAGGTGTATAGAAGGGTTGAAATGAGGTGGGTCTGAGTAATGGAAATCTTAGCTGAGGCTGTGAGAAAGGGCTTAATTTTATAAAGGAATCCAAGTTTTCTATTAACTGATTTAATAGTTGCATTTATCGATTTATGTGTGTGTTAAAGTTGAGATTGTTGTCAATAGTTACCCAGGAGTTTGGTGGTGATGTCGGAAGCAATTTCTGTGCCATTATTTGATGTAATTATGAGATTTATAGGGGTGGATTTCTGTGTAGGAGTAAAAAGTAATAATTTATTTTTTTTGGGTTAAGGATGAGACATCTTTTATGGAACCAATTTTCTACTTGAGTAAAGACTGTTTGTGTATTGGATTGTAGTTCTGCTTTGGAAGATGTGGCACATATCAGAGTTGAATCATCGGCATATTGTATGCACGTATCTTGGGGAAGGGAGGTTTTCAGATCATTAATGAAAATAGTAAAAAGGAGTGGTCCAAGAATTGATCCTTGTGGAACTCCAAGGGTGACTGGAAGCTGAGAGGATAGTTTATTGTCCCACAGGACTGCTTGCTTTCTGTTATCCAGATAACATTGGAACCATTGTACTAATTTAGAATTAAGAGAAAGTGATTTAAGTATCGCTGTCAATAGTTGGTGGTTAACCATATCAAAGGCCTTTGAGAGGTCTATGAAGAGGGCAGAAGATAGCTGGTTAGTATTCCTATTTTTATTAATACAGTCTGTAAAGGATAGAAGAGCAGTTGTAGTACTATGGTAAGGTCTGAAACCATGTTGGCAGTCCACTAGTAGCTCATTTTGGAGGAGATGATGCAGTAGCTGATGATGTATACATCTGTCCATAATTTTAGCTAGAGGAGAGAGAAGGGCTATGGGGTGGAAGTTGGATAAGTCATTGGAGGTACCACCCTTATGCAAAGAGATAATATGTGAGACTTTCCAGATGGATAGGACATAGGATTCCGAAATGGTTCTGTTTATTAAGATAGAAATAGGGTAGGCAAGTACACCAGCTGCAACTTGCAGGTATTCAGCTGGGAGGAGGTCAGCTGATGGTGTACATGGTTTACGTTTGAGAAGAAGGGAGTGTATGAGAGATAGTGGAACAGGCTGGAGGTTAAGTGTCTGGGGCAAGTTGGGTAGTGAGGAGATTTTGGAGGTGGTAGCAGGCGGTAAGGTATTAGCTAGTGATTGAACTGTTTCAGAGAAAAATTTATTAAAGGTGTCAGCAATTTGGTTAGGAGAAGTTTGAGTTAAGTTTGAAGGGGTGGGTGTTTTGGACTGTCCTGGGTGGAGTAGTTTATTAATTCCTGACCAGAACTTTTGTGGGTTTTGCTGTTGGGTCTGTTGGAGTTTGAGGCATTAGTTCTTTTTGTCAAGGAAAATAGATTTTTTGTAGTATTACAAAGTTTTCTAAAGTTAAGGTGGTCAATTGGGTTTTTAGTTTTTCTCCATTTGGACCAGAGTTTATTTCTTAGTCTAATGTTAAGCCTGGTGTCTTTTGAGAGCCAGGGAGCTGGTTTGTTTTTAATTCTAACAGTGCAGGTGGGAACATGGTCTAGAATTTGCAAAAATATTCTGTTAAAGAAAGAAACTGCATCTTCAAGAAGTAGGTATTTTAGGGGTGACCAATTGCAGGCTTTGAGCTCAGCTTGGAAGTTATATGGGTTGAAGTCTATCTTGTTTCTGGTAGTTATAAACGCTGGTTGATTGTGAAAGTGGGTCTTTTGTATAGTAATGAAAGTAGGAGAATGGTCATTTATGTCACCTGGGAGTATACCTGTTGTATAGGCATGGGGTTACTATAGTAATGAAAGTAGGAGAATGGTCACTTATGTCACCTGGGAGTATACCTGTTGTATAGGCATGGGGTTACTATAGTAATGAAAGTAGGAGAATGGTCACTTATGTCACCTGAGAGTATACCTGTTGTATAGGCATGGGGTTACTATAGTAATGAAAGTAGGAGAATGGTCACTTATGTCATCTGGGAGTATACCTGTTTTATAGGCATGGGGGTTTCTATTAACTAGTATCCAATCTAATATGGTTTGTTTCTTGCTCGGTTTGTGGGTTCTGGTAGGGAAGGTAATGGTTTGCTGGAAGCCAAAGAGATTTATATGAGTAGTTGGATTGGAAATGGTACATCCAGTCCAATCAATATTGAAATCACCAAGGAGTATGGTTTCTTGTGGTAGGGACATGGAAAGCCAGCTAAGGGTATTTTCAAGAGTACTGATGTTATTACCTGGGGGGATATATGAGCAAATAATATATATAGATTTTTTCGTATTAATTTGGAGCTTAGAGGTTAGAATTTCAGCATTATTATGTGGGGGTGGATGGGTATCTAGTGCTGTAACCTTCAATTCAGATTTGAAGAGAATTGCTACCCCACCACCCTTTTTATTTAGATGGTCATGTCTGAGAATGTTATAGCCTGCTGGGACAATATCATTGTCTTTAGTTGTGGGTTTAAGCCAAGTTTCAGTAAGGCATAAGATGTCAAAGGAATAGGTGTCTAATAGGGCATGTAGCTAGGTTATTTTATTATTTACACTGCGTATATTGAGGTGACCTATGAATAGAGAGTCTGGGCTTTTTGGGAGTGAGAGAGGAGTAGAAATATTTGCTGAAGAAGCATTAAGGGTGGTATAGTTAGGACGCGGGTTTGGGTGGATGTCACCATGTAATAGTAAACAAATTTGAGGGTTAAATGATAGTTTGATAAGTTTACAGAGAGAAGGGTCAGCTTTTCTCAATTGGTGATATTTAATATGGGATAGTCCATGAAATTGTGGAAGAAGGTAGGATGAAGAAGATGTTATGTTACTGTGAGTTAGAGAGGTTATAGGAGTGAGGGGGCTTGTTTGTCTTAGGGGTGTTGAAATTTAGCAAAGGTTAGGGATTCATAACAAGTTAGGTCATGAGATATCAATAGAGAGGTTATCCCTGTGGATAGGAGAAGGATGTTAAGATGTGTTGACCAGCGGTGGCTATACATAGTGAGGGGTGTAGGGAAGAGGAGGTTAAGATAGTTGGCTGATTTGAAAAACAGTTACGTGGTTTGGTGAGAGAGGGACAGTTATCTGTTGAACAGATTGGGTTAAAAAAGCGCCAAAAATTGTAAACTGATAAGAGCAATGTAGGTGGTTGATTGGTTGTCTAGTGTTAGGGGTGTGGCTAGGGAAGTATAAGGTCAGGTGTATTTGGGGGGTGGAATTTGGGGTAGAGTAGGGGAGTGGAGTGAGCCCGCAGGACGAATGGAGTGGGTAGACCTAAAGAAAGAAAGTCGGCAGGACAGATAGTGTTAAAAAACTATCTGTAAGGTGAAGGTAAGTACAGAGGGTGAATCCGGCTTGGTTAGAGGTGTGCTTAGGGGACTGTGTTGGGGGATAGGATAAAGTCAGAGGTAGGTAGTACTAATTAGCAAGCAGTTTGAGACAAAATAGGGTGAAAAAAGGAACTAGTGATGTTATGGTGAGAGAATTTGGAGAGGAGAGGTAATAGGTGGGTAAAGACTGCTATCTAGTGGCCAAAATATGTGGGGTGAGGAAATTACTCTAGGGGTTGGAAAGGTAAAGGAAAGGATGAGATGGGATGAAGTAGATATAGGGCTAAAGTTCTTAAGTTATAGTATAATTCTGTTATAGTAATTAATTTAGCAAAGCTTAGTTCAGATATTTTTATTTATTTATTTGAGACTGTCCTGCAATGTTGTTTTACATATTTCCTGTGGTTTTAAAGTCTGATGTCACTGTGAATATACATTTAGTATTGTCTTGTTCTTTTATTATTTGTTATTAAATATATTTAAGCATTTCATAGTGGTGATCTGTATAGAGATATCTAGGTTTTGAGAGTACTTGCATATTTATTTGGTGACACTGTGTGGGCCACTCCTAATAGCCTTGCTCTTGGTCAAACTACCATTTGTATTAATATTAATATCACTCAGTATATTGGGTACCCTTAGAAGAACCTTAAAGTAGCTGATAAGGAGTGACTGGTGTGTGTGTGTGTGTGTGTGTGTGTGTGTGTGTGTGTGTGTGTGTGTGTGTGTGTGTGTGTGTGTGTGTGTGTGTGTGTGTGTGTGTGTGTGTGTGTGTGTGTGTGTGTGTGTGTGTGTGTGTGTATGTGTAAATCAAACCTTAAAGAGTGTGTGTTTCATCTACTTGGGCAGGGACACGATGCATTGTTTGGACAGAAAGAGTGCTGGAGGTCTTGGCTTGGTCACTCAGCTGAGATCTCAACTCTATAGCTGTGCCAGTGGGGAGTCTTTTTGGGGATCTGGAGTTAGAGTGAGAAACCAGCCCCAGACTGACTGTGGTCTCTGTGTGCTCTTAAGGGAAATTGCACTTGATGCAGAGAGCTGCATCTGGAAATAATGTCTGTGTACTTGTCATCTTCCCAGTATACAAGCCCACTGGTACCTTCTTCTTCTTCTTTCGGCTTTTCCCAGTTAGGGGTCGCCACAGCGGATCACCTTGTCCGCTCATGATTGGCAGTGGAGTTTTACGGTGTCGAGTTGCCAGCCCGTCGCCCAACCTTCCACAGAAGGCACACACACGCACACACTCACACCTAGTGCCAATTTAGAGTGTCCAATCCACCTGCAGCATGTCTTTGGGATGTGGGAGGAAACCGAAGCACCCAGAATAAACCCACGCGACCACAGGGAGGACATGCAGACTCCACACAGAAGGCACCCCAGCCAAGGATTGAACCAGAGAACCTCTTGCTGTGAGGCAGCAATGCTAACCACTGCACCACCGTGGCCACCCATACAAGCCCACTGGTACCAATGATAAGGATTGAGGCTCCATGATTACTGGTCCAGTGGTGGGGTGTCACATATTGGCTGGCAGTGGTGGGATCACCACATTGCTTACTGGGATTCAGTGGTGTGGATATTGAACTCCTGTAGCTTGTAAACAGTGGTAACTAAAATAGGTGTTTGTACTCTCAAGTAGCCACACAGTAGACATTCATAGTTTCATATCACAATAGTTTTGTTTTTTGTTAGCTTAGATAGTCAGGGAGAGCATGCAAGGATGTCAGCAGAGAATTATGGCAAGCTGAAAAGGAACCAGTTGTATGAGATGTGCCACGCCAAAGGACTGGCCATGCCAACCTGACTAAATGAGAAATTATTGCATCCTTAACCACAGCTGCATCACAGACTTGCAACCAGAAATACAGCCAGACTGACCTTGGGGATGTACAACTCACAGAAAATGGACAGTTCAACTTTGCCTCAGAGGACTTAAAAATCTGTCTGGAGTTAAAGAGACTTGAACTGGAGGCCAAACAGATGGAGCTAGAATCAGCAGAGAGACTGTGGTGTTTGGAGGCTGAAGAAAAGGAGAAACAGATGGCATTAGAATCAGCAGAGAGACTGAGATGTCTAAAAGCCAAAGAAAATAAGAGGCATCAGCAACATGAAAAGGAGATGGTGACTCTTCGCCAGGGTCATGGAGGTAGTGGGAAAGGGAATAACTGAACCCCAGAAGCAACAAAGGTAAGTAAATGTCTTCCACAATTTACAGAGAGTGATAAATTTGATAGTTTTATTCATATGTTTGAAAGGGTATGTAAACAGTGTAATGTTTACCAAAGAATCTGGATATGGTTCCTGACCCCCTTACTCCATGGTAAAGCTGTCACTGCTGTTTCTAAATTGTCTGATACTGATTGCTTAAATTATAATACAGTTAAAAATTGTTTGTTAGTGTTTTCTGAAGGTTATAGAAAAAGGTTTTGTGAGTACAGACGCAAGGCAAATGAAAGTGTGTGTGATTATGTTGCTGAGTTAAGCACTTATTTTCATAGGTGGGTGAGTGGGTGTCAGGTCACCCCTTTTGAAGGGCTGGCAGACTTTTTGTGAGTGAACAAGCCCTTAGCACTTTGCCTGAGGGCATGCGAATCTGGTTGGCAGATAGGGAATGCAACACTGCAGATGAGTTTGAGAAAAAGGGAGACCTATACCTAGCAAGCAGGGTATCACTGCACAGGAAAGGGATAAACTGGTGGGCAGCCTAAACTGCCCCAACAGAGTCTGCCAGTTGGAGGGGAAGCCAATAGTTCAGGTACATGGCCAGGATCAAGGGTTAAATGTTTTAAATGTAACCAGTGGGGCCATGTAGCATATAGATCTCCATGGAGGCAAGGTGGGCAACAAAGGTAAGGGAGCTAGCAAGTGGGAATGACAGAATGACAGCAGTAAGTTGTCTCGAAACAACAAAGGTACCAAACTACCACAGGAGGTTATATCCTATCTTAGCAGATGGGAAACAGACCACTGCTAAGAGAGACATAGCCTCTGACCTAATCATTGTGAAGCCTGCAATGGTTAAAGAGGAGCACTACTTGCTTGGGCAGTCTACACGACTCAGTGCTTTAGGAGGGACCTCATTCCAAGTACCTTTGACTAGGGTTCACCTTGACTGAGAGGCTGGAAAAGGAAGCAAGCAAGTAGGTGTGTTTGAGGATATCCCTGCAGATGTCCTGATAGGGAATGATTTTCATAATGCAGTACCTTCTGTGCATGCAGTGACATGCAGTCAGGCTTGGAAAAAGGCATGTGGGTTTGGTAGTCTGGGGGTACCCAGACAGACTGCACACTTGACATCAGGACTGGTGAGGTGGCTACTTCAAGAATGGAGCTACCTTTTAGCAGTGAGACTGAAGGTGAGCCACAGCTGCTGGTGGGTACTGATGTTCCCTTGGTTAGAGTGACTGCAAGGGTAAAGGTGAGTAGCAGTACCCCGGCTGACAGTGAGATACCGCTGTCAGAGGATACCAGACTTTCTGTGAAAGAGGAGCTGGGAAGAGTTACAAAGAGAGAGTTGAGACAGACTCAGCTCTCAGACCCTACATTACAAGACTTAAGGGAGGTAGCCAGGGAGGTGCCTGATTCTTAGGAAAAGGGGAATCTGTATACTGGGACAAAGGATTACTATATACAGAATGGACCTCTGAGGGAGGGTTAGAGGGTGAGAGAATACAGCAGTTGGTAGTGCTCAGACCCTACCATATGGCATTTTTAGCCATGGCCCATGACATTCCCTTTGCAGGTAATATGGGAATAAAGCATATCAAGAGACGTATTATGCAGAACTTTTATTGGCCTGAGATTTCCAGGGATGTAACAGGGATCTGCTGGAACTGTGAGCAGTACCAAAAAGTAGGTAAGGTGGGAGACAATGTGAAAGCTCCTTTGATGCCTTTGCCTATGACAGAGGAGCCATTTCAGAGGGTAGCTATGGATATTGTGGGGCCTCTGAGTACGCCAAGTTCCACAGGGAAGAAGTTTATCCTAGTGGTAGGAGATTATGCTACCAGATACCCTGAGGCAGTGGCTTTGTCCTCCATTGAGGCATAAAAGGTGTCAAATGTTTTTATAGATTTTCAGCAGGGTAGGTTTCCCAAAAGTAATACTGACTGATAGAGGTACCAATTTCATGTCAGTCCTGCTGTCTTGTCTGTGGGAGCGCTGTGGGATGAAGCACCTAAAGACCACCCCCTACTACCCCCAGACTAATGGTCTGGTGGAGATGTTAAACTCTACACTAATGTCCATGCTATGGACATTTGCAGACCAGTTTAAGAGGAAGTGTGACAAATATTTGCCCCATATGTTGTTTGCTTATTACAGAGAGGTGCCCCAGGAATCCACAGGTTTTCACCCTTTGAGTTGCTGTATGGGCATAGGGTGAGGGGACCTCTAGATTTGATTCATGATAAGTGGGAGGTTGAGTGTGAATCCCACAAGGTATCTGTTGTGGCATATGTCCTAAACCTCAGGACAAGGATTAGGGAGCTCATGGACTTGGCCAGTGGATGGTAGGAGGAGTCTGAGGGGGATCTGGAGACTGATCTCCTCAATGAGGCTCAGACTAGCACCTCAGGGGAAGGTGTAGCAATGTCCCAGCAGCTATCCCCTACCCAGGTTCAAGAAATCTGAGCAGTGTTACAGGTGTTTGGGGGCATGTTCTCTGAGAAACCAGGGTATCCCCACCTGGTTCAGCACCATGTGGGTACACTCCCCCAAAGGCCTATTAAGCAGGCCCCTTATAGGGTGCTTGAGAGAGTCAGACAGACTCTGAGGGAGGAGATACAAGAAATGTTGGATCTGGGGGGTAATCCAGGAGTCCAGCAGTCCCTGGGCCACCCCAGTGGTGCTGGTACCAAAGAAGGATGACAGCACCAGGTTCAGCGTGGACTACAGGAAATTAAATAGTCACACAGAGTCAGATGCTTACCCCATGTCTAGGACAGATGAAGCCCTGGAGCAGCTGGGTGTGGCTAAGTATCTCACCACTACTGATCTTACCAAGGGCTGCTGGCAGGTGCCCTTGACTCCCAACACTAGAGAGAGGTCAACCTTTGTGACTCCTTTTGACTTGTATGAGTTCATAAAGATGTCCTTTGGGATAAAAAATGCCCCAGCGACTTTCCAGCAGTTGGTAGATTATATCCTAGCAGGAGCAAGAAATTTTTGCCCTTGCTTACCTGGATGATATTGCCATCTGCAGCCATTCCTGGCAAGAGCACTTTCAGCATGTCAGGGAGGTGCTAGGCACCGCCTTACCTACAGAGGGCAGAGTTGAACATTAAGCCCAGTAAATGTCACGTGGATATGGCAAATGTCTCCTACCTGGGACATAAAGTGGGGGAGTGGTAAGATCAGGCCAGAACCTGCGAAAGTGGAAGCTATTCAGACATGGCCTGACACTGTAACCACAAAGCAGGTGGGGCATTCTTAAGGACAGCAGGGTACTACAGAATGTTTGTCCCCAATTATAGTACCATAGCTGCGCCCTTCACAGACCTGACAAGGAAAAACAGGCCAGATAAGCTAGTGTGGACCTTGGAATTTGAGCAGGCATTCCAGAAGCTTAAAGGAGATTTTGGAGAACCCCCTGTGTTATCCAGTCCAGATTACTGCAAACAATGTGTTGTGCAGGAAGATGCTATAAACCATGGGGTGGGGGCTATACCCAACCAGGTTTCCTCAGAGGGAGAAGAGCACCCAGTGATATATCTCAGCTGTAGGTTTCAACCCAGGGAAAATGCTATGCAACTGTAGAAAAGGAATGGATAGCCATAGTGTGGGCACTGCAGAAACTTCAGTCTTATCTGTGTGGAAAGAAATACACTGTAGTTACAGACCAGAATCCCTTAACATGGCTACATCAAGCCAGCCATCAAAATGTTAAGCTGCTAAGGAGGAGCCTAGGGTTACAGGCATATAATATGACAGTGCAGTACCTCAGTGGGGTTAGCAATGCCAATGCAGATGCCCTCTCAAGACACAAAAGGGGGTAATGTATTCCCAGATAGGTTAATTCCTCTCAAGCAATGTTTCTCAAGGGTCACTTGGAAAACTAGCTTGAGACTTTGAAGGGGGGGGGGAGAAGTGTGAAGAAGATACTGTCAGCACAGCTAGCTGGAATTTTGTAAATAAGTATATGCCATTGGAGAATACTGAAATGATTTATGCTTGTGTTACAAATGTATTAGAACTGTATGTTATGTGTATATCAAACTGGTTTGTACAGACGTGTTGAAAAGGTATTTTATAAAGTTTTTGTGTTTGAGATGCATCCACAGTGTGCCCTACTGGAAGAAAATAGAAATGTACATGCACTATTGTAACTGTCTAAATGTATGTATTTTAACACTGGAAACTGGAATGAAGGAGGTTGACTTCAGTCCAGCAAATTTTAGGAAAATAGCTGAAATTAATTAATTACTTTATAGGCTATGCAATAAAATATGGTATCTTTCAGATTTCAGTGCAGCTAGAGACACAGAGTCTGTTCTGAGAAGCTTTCTGTATTGTCCTTAGGGTGATTTAATTACTAAATAAAACAGTAAACTGGTGGTCGAAGCTGAAACCAAGATGAACTTCAACAGCTTAACGTAAAAAACTTTTTATTAACACTTTCATCCACAGACTTCCTCAGAAACATGACAACCATAAAACACCATTGATTTATATAGTAAAACCATTAACATAAAACAATTAAACAATTAAACAGTTAAATCATCAATTTTCTATTACTTAAAAAACATTTAATATTGATGGAATCGTTTAAACACGGAGAACTGTCTGATCCTAATCTCAGTTGCCATAGAGTTTCTCTTCTTTCTACTTTGTTCTTATTGTTACCCCCCCCACCATCATCTAAAACTTGTTCTAAAATAGAAAACGAAAACTTTTAGAATGTCTCACAAAAATGTATATGTCTGAAAAGTGCGTTGTTGATGCCCTTAGTTTTGATAGCATAATAATGCTCTATTATCCTAGTTCTAAGACATCTAGTGGTCATCCCTGTATAGTATGCAGGACACCCAGAACACAAAGCTATATATACCACATTACTAGTGTTGCAATAATATCTACCAGGTATTTTGATAGTGTGCAACACATTATCTAAACAGATATAAGGCCCCTCGTGTATGTACCTGCAACTATTACAATTATAACACTTGTAAGTGCCATTACGTCTATTATATTTAACACCAAGACTAATCTCTTGACCCTTCTCCAGCATACTTTTTATATTTAAACTTTTTGTGTACAAACTGAGGAGTAGAACCTAATGCCAACTTCAGTTCATTTTTCCCTGCTATGATTTTCCAATTATTACGCACAGTGGAAATTATCCCACTGTTGTCTACTGTCATTTCAACTGCTAACCTTGGTACAACTGAACTGTTGGTCTGTAGAGAAAAATTCTTATTGTTGTCAGAATTGTAATTTTTATTATTATTACTGTTGTTACTTATTAAACCTCAAGATAAAATAGGTGGAAAATCTTTCTCTCTTCTACTTTTTATTTCTAAACTAATCTTGTTCAACACTTCTAAAGGATATCCCCTTTCTACAAACAAAGAAGTGATGAAAATCATTTCTTCATGAAAATCAGCTTCCTCACTGACCATTCGAGAAGCCCTAATCATCTGTCCCTTAGGGATGTTGTGCTTCATACATAATAGAACGGGGATAATCTTTAGAAGTGTTGAACAAGATTAGTTTAGAAATAAAAAGTAGAAGAGAGAAAGATTTTCCACCTATTTTATCTTGAGGTTTAATAAGTAACAACAGTAATAATAATAAAAATTACAATTCTGACAACAATAAGAATTTCTCTGACCAACAGTTCAGTTGTCCCAAGGTTAGCAGTTGAAATGACAGTGGATAATTTCCACTGTCGCATAATTGGAAAATCATACGGGAATAATAAACTGAAGTTGGCATTAGGTTCTCTACCTCAGTTTGTACACAATAAAGGTTTAAATATAAAGGTGTTAAATATAATATGGCACTTTTACAAGTGTATAAAATGTAATAGTTGCAGGTACATACACGAGGGGCCTTATATCTGTTTGGATAATGTGTTGCACACTATCAGAAAACCTGGTAGATATTATTGCAACACTAGTAATGTGGTATATATAGCTTTGTGTTCTGGGTGTCCTGCATACTATATAGGGATGACCACTAGATGTCTTAGTACTAGGATAAGAGAGCATTATTATGATATCAAAACTAAGGACATCAACAATGCACTTTTCAGACATACACGTTTTTGTGAGACATTCAAAAAGTTTTCCCTTTCTATTTTAGAACAAGTTTTAGATGATGGTGGGGGGGGGGGTAACAGTAAGAACAACGTAGAAAGAAGGGAAACTCTATGGCAACAGAGATTAGGAGCAGACAGTTCTCCGGGTTTAAACGATTCCATCAATATTAAATGTTTTTTAAGTAATAGAAAATTGATGATTTAATTGTTTCATTGTTTAATTGTTTTTATGTTAATGGTTTTACTATATAAATCAGTGATGTTTTTATGGTTGTCATGTTTCTGAAGAAGTCTGCGGATGAAAGTGTTAATAAAAAGTTTTTTACGCTAAGTTGTTGTAGAGTTCATCTTGGTTTCAGCCTCATCCACCAGTTTATTGTTTTATTTGTTTTTTTTGGACTGGTGTTCCTTGTTTTTTTTATTTAATTACTAGTCATGAAAGCATGAAGGAATGCAATTGTTTTATGACTTTCAACATCTGCCAACGATCTGAGATCTATGAATTTTTACAGGTAGTTGCTAAATGCTACCAGCTGCCATCAGTGTTTTTTTGGGCCTGGGGACAAGACGTCAGATAACAAGAAATTATGTCATTCTGCAGGCTAGCCAGCAGTAATGTTTGCAATATTAATTTTAGAAGTCTCTTAATAAGACAAAACATTCTGCATTTTGTCTTGGACCTAACAACAACTAGAAGATCCATTCACCACATCTGCCTTGGTAAATTCTTAGGTTGTAGTATAATTCTGTTAGATATAGTCATTGATATAGCAAAGCTTAGTTTAGATATTTTTCTTTATTTATTTGAGACTGTCCTGCAATGTTGTTTTAAATATTTCCTGTGGTTTTGAATTCTGATGTCACTGTGAATATACATTTATTATTGTCTTGTTCTTTTATTATTTATTATTAAATATATTTAAACCTTTAATTTGTGGGTGATCTGTGTGGAGATATCTAAGTTTTGAGAGTACTTGCATATTTATTTGGTGACACTGTGTGGGACACTCCTAATAGCTTGCTCTTGATCAAACTACCATTTGTATTAATATTAATATCATTCAGTATATTGGGTACCCTTAGAAGAACAAAAAAATGAGCCAGCATCAAACAGATAGATGGTGTCCAAAAGAGTAGTTTAATAAAGACTACCCCAACAGCAAAAAGGCATCCAAAGACATAAATGGTTGAAAACCCAGCCTTCTTCAGTGTACAAAAAGGAGCCTAAACAAAAGTGCTGTATTTAAACACATGAGACCATGCTGATTGGTTGCAAGATAATAAGCATATGCTAATCATCAAATAGCATAAAATGGCAGAGAATAATTTATGTAATCATAAATGCATTCAAGAAATACATTCAAAAGAAATATGTATATATATATATAGAAAAATCTTAACAGGGCTAGAGTACATACATATAGTAGTAAATTGTTTAAATCTATATTTTTATAACAAATAAAAAATAAAAAATAAAAATAGTCCAATTTACTAAAAGTAAAACAACAATAATACATGAACTTAATATGCAAGTGAACAAAATGCATATTACAACAGAATACATACTTCAATATTGGCAAAATTAATCCAATATAAATTCAATATAGATTTGTATCAAGTCTAAATATAGAAATACCATATGTTCCTAAAAACATGTATAAAGTGTTTGATTTATAGACAATCATTTAACCCAGGGTTCAATAATGCTCCTAATTTTGTAATCCATTTCTTTTCTTTAAGATTAAGTTTATTGTGCCACCCACTCTTGATGGTTCTGTCACCAATGATTTTATCAATAACAGTAAAGTGAAATTTGGCAGTCTTGTGTGTTAATGTGTGTTTATACAGTGCATTAGTAATTTTGTGACATCTAATGTCACTAAGATGTTCCGAAATACGTAGTTTGACAGGTCTTGATGTCTGTCCAACATAAAATGAATGGCAAGTGCAACACGCCAAATAGACAACCCAATCTGTGTTGCAATTAGCAAAAAATCTAATATCAAAAACTATACTGGTATTCCTACTGGTAAATTCCTTAGTTTTCAACATGTGTTTACAATTTACACAATGGCCACATGGAAAGGAACCAATAAGCCTATCTCCCAAAATAGTAGTTTGATATACTTGTGGTAGTGTTGACTGATTGTGGTGTTTGTAATGATTAAAATGACAAGCCAAATTCTTTCCCTTGCGGAAAGAAAAGAGGCACTTATCAGGAACAATATTTTTAATTCTGACATCAGCCTCCAAGATGTTCCAGTTGTCCCTAACAATTTTCATGAAGTTATTGGTATTCCTACCAAATGTTGTAGTGAATCTGAGTTTGTTTATCTTATTGTGTTTCTTTTGGTATGTTAATAAATTGGGTCTGTGTAGACCCATAGCATGATTCTGAGCCATGGTCACATATCCTGAACAATAACCACGCTCAATGAATCTATTATGCAAATCTTGAGCATGATTGACATAAGTAATGTTGTCAGAACAATTCCGCCTAATCCTAATAAATTGTGATTTATGGAGGCTGATGTCAGAATTAAAAATATTGTTCCTGATAAGTGCCTCTTTAAAGAATTTGGCTTGTCATTTTAATCATTACAAACACCACAATCAGTCAACACTACCACAAGTATATCAAACTACTATTTTGGGAGATAGGCTTATTGGTTCCTTTCCATGTGGCCATTGTGTAAATTGTAAACACATGTTGAAAACTAAGGAATTTACCAGTAGGAATACCAGTATAGTTTTTGATATTAGATTTTTTGCTAATTGCAACACAGATTGGGTTGTCTATTTAACTTGCCATTCATTTTATGTTGGACAGACATCAAGACCTGTCAAACTACGTATTTCGGAACATCTTAGTGACATTAGATGTCACAAAATTACTAATGCACTGTATAAACACACATTAACACACAAGACTGCCAAATTTCACTTTACTGTTATTGATAAAATCATTGGTGACAGAACCATCAAGAGTGGGTGGCACAATAAACTTAATCTTAAAGAAAAGAAATGGATTACAAAATTAGGAGCATTATTGAACCCTGGGTTAAATGATTGTCTATAAATCAAACACTTTATACATGTTTTTAGGAACATATGGTATTTCTATATTTAGACTTGATACAAATCTATATTGAATTTATATTGGATTAATTTTTGCCAATATTGAAGTATGTATTCTGTTGTAATATGCATTTTGTTCACTTGCATATTAAGTTCATGTATTATTGTTGTTTTACTTTTAGTAAATTGGACTATTTTTATTTTTTATTTTTTATTTGTTATAAAAATATAGATTTAAACAATTTACTACTATATGTATGTACTCTAGCCCTGTTAAGATTTTTCTATATATATATATACATATTTCTTTTGAATGTATTTCTTGAATGCATTTATGATTACATAAATTATTCTCTGCCATTTTATGCTATTTGATGATTAGCATATGCTTATTATCTTGCAACCAATCAGCATGGTCTCATGTGTTTAAATACAGCACTTTTGTTTAGGCTCCTTTTTGTACACTGAAGAAGGCTGGGTTTTCAACCATTGCCGAAACCGGTATGTCTTTGGATGCCTTTTTGCTGTTGGGGTAGTCTTTATTAAACTACTCTTTTGGACACCATCTATCTGTTTGATGCTGGCTCATTTTTTTGTTCTTGGAGATACTCACTTGGAGCCGTGCAGTTCCTGACGTGCAGGGGAACTATTTGTTGGTTGTACCCTTAGAAGAGCCTTAAAGTAACTGATAAGGAGGGACTGGGCAGAAGGGGACATAGCTAGTAAACATGTGCCAGCCTTTCCCTGGTGTGTGTGTGTGTGTGTGTGTGTGTGTGTGTGTGTGTGTGTGTGTGTGTGTGTGTGTGTGTGTGTGTGTGTGTGTGCGTGTGTGCGTGTGTGTGTGTGTGTATGTGTGCAAATCAAACCTCAAAGAGTGTGTGTGTCAGCTACATGGGCAGGGACACGAAGCACTGGTTGGATAGTAAGGGTGCTGGAAGTCTTTGCTTGGTCACTCAGCTAAGATCTCAACTCTATAGCTGTGCCATTGGGGAGTCTTACTGGGGATCTGGAGAAAGAATGAGAAACCAGCCCCAGACTGACTGTGGTCTCTGTGTGGTCTTAAGGGAAACTGCACTTGATAAAGTGAGCTGCATCTGGAAATACTGTGTGTGTACTTGTCATTCTCTGAGTGTACATCCCTCACTGGTGCCAGTGGTAAGGATTGAGGCTCCTTGATTACTGATCCAGTGATTGGTCATCACAAAGGTAAAGGCACTTTGGATGATTATTGAAATAAGGGGTAGGAGTTAAAAATGAATACAGGAAAAGACCTGGATAAAAAGCACAGCAGATCTAAACTAGATTAGTATAGGTGATAATTAAATTATGCATACGTAAATAGACAATACCTTTTAATAATATATGTACATTGTGGGGGCAACAATGTAAAATATGTTGTGAATAAAAATGCAAATGTTTCAGATATTATTGTCAGAAAGTATGACCTTTATTTTTCCTTAAATAGTCTAATACTTAATTTTTAAATTTGTTAAACGGGTAAACCCGGTAACACAAGCACCTGTTTTCAGGGGTGGTTAAATGACTTGTGAGAGTCACACCCCCTTCAAGTGAAATTGAATCAGTTCTGTGACATCAGGATAACATTTATTAGCAGTTAACAGCCTAACCATCTAAACTAAACTGCAAGACCAGATTGCTGTTAATAGAAGTTTCTTAAAAAATAAATAAATATACTTAAAATGGCTGTCATAGACTATTCATTTCCCTGCCATCTCTTCAGCACAGTCATTTTTTCTACTGGTTATTTGGCCACAGCAACTGCTCTTACCTGGTAGATGAGAAGATTTCGTCCAGGTTTATTTATTTATTTATTTATTTACTGTTCGGTAAACAGACAGTTGGACTGGTCAGCAGACTATTTTCAACCAGTCAGTTCTTGCGATCCACATCCACATCAGACTCATTGGTTATTTTTCCAGTGGTAATATATAGTCTGAATAACAATACAGTGTTACAGTAGTGGTACACATGAGATTCATGATTCTCTGGTTTGAGTTTTTTATAGGAACCTCGGTCAATAATCTGAATCTGGCCTGTCACTTGACCATTTCCTGCAGCCATACCAAGAAAAGTAGAAGACAGCAGTAGATATTCAGAGGTGCAGCCACATTATGTTGGGAAGTACTGAAAAAAATAACTACATAAAAGTCGAGGATAAGGTCCAATATATAGATAGTTATGGTAAGAAAACACTTTTTTCATCCCACTAGATACTATGCTTAAATACAGACTAAGTACTATCTACCTCTTTTATAAAGATACACTGCTTGTCTAATTTCTAGGACTGCTTCACACTTCTAGCTAACGTGTTCAGCTTCTGCAAGACATTTCCCCATAAGTATCTGAGATGTGTATCATGTCACTTGCTAATGGCAAAGTGACTGCTCCCTCTGTGACCTCTGCTAGCACTTTCAGTTAAAACCTAAATGTATTTATATCAGTACCATATCTGCAGCTTTATTGTTATCAGCTGAGATAGGCAGGGATTATTACTGTTACTTTATAGTCACTGCCACTCATTTGCTATGATGCAGCTGTGATGTTTGCATCATTTGTAACAGAATTTGCTTTGTTCTGTCATGCCCTTCAGAATACTGTCATACATCTGAATACATGCCTTATAAATCGTTTTAATGTTAACATTGCTGTGATTTGCTGTACTGTTACTAGGACCAAAAACCCACACTGCAAACAAAACTAAAAAGAAAAACAAATAAAATAAAACATATATGGCAAATGAAACCCTACAAGTTTAATTAAGAAGCATGTACGGATGTGCATTTGTACAAATTTAATTTTCTTCTTATGCGAGTTCTATAAATGTAATTGTCAAATCATTAACTATAGCCACTTAAATAACGAAGTGTAGACATATGTTATAAATATTATGTTGAAGTGATTCAAGGAATGATTTGTTTTTATAATATATTTTCTTTAAATAGATAATTGAGCCCATGTATTTTAGAGAAGACAAAATAAAATAAACATGCACGGAATACAGACTTTTTTGCAATGTTATATATGCAGCAAAACAGGCCTCAAAACAAAATTTTAATCATAAAATGCTATCCTTCAATTAGAAAATATTTCCTGTAATGTCAGCCGTGAATAATGACTGCTTTTTGTGATAGATGACTCTGTTTCATATCATGTATAGTTACATTTTTATGCATTTTACAATGATATACTGAAATGTTTCTTAGTGCATCACTAGAAGTTGTTTTATTTTTTCTGTATAAAATGAAATATCCTCTTTGTCTTGTAAAAAAAAGATAATTTTATAGAAAAAGACCAAGTTGTTTTTAATAATACCATTTGCTTATTGCAGTTTTGTGAGAGAGTTAGTCACGTATACTTCAGCTTTGCAGCACATCATTTATAAAAAGATGCCTTACAATGGTTCCATGTCACTAGAGTAATGCCTGCAATTTCAACACCCCAGCTGTGAAGGCAGCTGCTTGAAATGCCTTAAAGGGTAAAATAAAACAATATTACAATGAGTGACATAAATAGAAAGCCTGAAATACCAAGCGGGAAGGCAAGAATCAGACTTGGGCAGAGGTTCTGCGGCATGTGATATCTAAGAATATAAGAAAGAGGTAGACAGGCCTCAACAAATAAAATTATACCTAGCAGCACACAGGAAAAGCAACAGCAAATGCAGAAGGTGATACACAGCACTATGGAGCTGTGCAATTCGGCGGGAGGAACTTCACAAGAGAGGAAGCCAAACCCACTAGGGAAAATAGAGGTCACAAGACAGCATGGTAAATTCGAGGTGTGGTATATACCAAAAAAGTGGTAAAGAGCCCAAGAAGTAAACCAATAATCCAAAAAAGGCACCTGGAAGTCCAACGGGTTCCAATGCAAAATCATTAAACCAATTGTTTGCGTCTCCCAGTTCCCAGAAGAGTACACTGCAGTGTTAGGCAATTGGGTGTTGTGCTTGTCTATTTCTAAGAGCTAAAACCCTTCCTCAGCCACTAATGGATTATTGAATTTAGGCCAGAACCTAAATATTTGGTTGCTGTCAAATGAATTAGGGTGGGCATTGTGTTTGAACTCGATAGACTTCCGGGTGCCTTTTTTGGATTATAGGTGTGGTATATGGCTATAGAGACTTGCAGAAGATCATGCAATGGCTGATGAGCAACCCTACATCTGTAACAGAGAGAAGTTTATGAACAGAAAATATTATTAATGCCATGCTACAAGATTACTATGAAATGAGCTGGCTGTCTGAAAGGAGCTGCAGGGGATGCCATGGAGCCAGACAGTATAATAGCAGTCATATTCCTTGACAAGACCTAAAGGTGAGGGTCAGGGACAAGCAACATCCCCTGCAAGGTGATGCAAGACATTTTGCTGGATGTGTTGGATGAAGTTGTACAATCATTGTTAAATAAGAAGTCACTTGCCCATGTAGATAAAAGGTAACGGAGAAGGGGTTCTCAGACACAATGAGACAGCTTATCCATGCTTAAGGATTCCTGACCTGACCTCTTCTCTCTGTTACAAATAACATTACTATTTAAAGAATGAATTATGATACTGAATGAGGTATTCCAATATTACTGCACTCCACAGTGACCAGCACACTGTTGTAAGCCCTAAAAATGGACCTGAATTGTGGACATGACCCCTTTTAGAAGGAATACTAGAATTCACCTATCTCCAAGTTCTTTGTGATAGATGAAATGTTTCCAAGAGTAAAAGACAATCTGCTAGCTCTACTCCAAGCATAGCTATATGTGGACTGTGGAGTTGTCATTGTCAGCTATGTATATGTGGTGAATGAAGCCATCATTGTCAGCTGCATATGTGTGGTGTGTGGAGCCGTCATTGTCAGTTGCATATGTGTGGTGTGTGGAGCCGTCATTGTCAGCTGCATATGTGTGGTGTGTGAAGCCATCATTGTCAGCTGCATATATGTGGTGTGTGAAGCCATCATTGTCAGCTGTATATGTGTGGTGTATGAAGCCATCATTGTCAGCTGCATATGTGTGGTGTGGTGTGGAGCCATCATTGTCAGCTGTGTATATGTGGAGTGTGGAGCCATCACTGTCAGCTGCGTGTATGTGATGTGTGGAGCTGTCATTGTCAGATGCATATGTGTGGTGTGTGGAGCTGTCATTGTCAGATGCATATGTGTGGTGTGTGGAGCCATCACTGTCAGCTGCGTGTATGTGGTGTGTGGAGCTGTCATTGTCAGCTGCGTATATGTAAGGTGTGGGGCCATCATTGTCAGCTGTGTATATGTGGAGTGTGGCGCCATCACTGTCAGCTGTGTGGATGTGGTGTGTGGAGCTGTCATTGTCAGATGCATATGTGTGGTGTGTGGAGCCGTCATTATCAGATGCATATGTGTGGTGTGTGGAGCCATCACTGTCAGCTGCATGTATGTGGTGTGTGGAGCTGTCATTGTCAGCTGCGTATATGTAAGGTGTGGAGCTGTCATTGTCAGCTGCGTATATGTAGTGTGTGGAACTGTCATTGTCAGCTCCATGTATGTAGGGTGTGGAGCTGTCATTGTCAGCTGTGTGTATATGGTGTGTGGAGCCATCATTGTCAGCTGCGTGTATGTAGCGTGTGGAGCTGTCATTGTCAGCTGCATGTGACACCCTGTTTTAAATATTGTATGATATTTCTGAGAATGAGGGCATGTCACTGCCCCCTTCCCCACAGATGGTAAAATACTCTCACAAGTTCTCCATAAAAACATCAGAACATTTATTTTTGCAAGGCAGCATGGATGCTTAGTCCACCTTTCACAAAATTCAAATGGCTCCAGGTACAGCAAAGTACCCCAAGCAAGGATTAGGTAATGGGCAATGTATTTGTTTGCACGGAAAAGAGCTTTCTCTACCTACCCACCCGTTTCAGAAGGAGTAGTATTTAATAAGATGTCTTTTGTCAGATCTCTTTACAATTTGCTTGACAGTTTCATAAATCAGAGCTTGTTTTGTCAGTGGTGTTGAATTTGAATTTTGGATTGTCTGACTTACAGACAGTAAAGGGGAACTTCTTTTTTTTAAATATTTTCCTTCTTCTCTGAGTTTCATAGGGGTGTGTACCCCCTGAAAAATCAATTCTACTATTTTGTCATGTTTGTGAAATGTTATCAGTTCGGCTTATGATTTTACTTTGCTTAAATGTTTGGTAATCTCAGTTAAAGGAAATGTGTATCACAGTAGATCCCCTTTTGCTGTGTGTCCACGTTGCTGACCTCAGATCTGTTTTGGATGCAAAGCACATTTGACTCATGACATCATCATCTGCAATCAATACTAAGATAGATGTACATGTCAATTATCACACTGCTCTGGGCCCTACAAATGGGCCAGAATTAAGTATATGACATTAGGCAGACTTATCTGTGAGGGAAACCAAGACTGCTAGGAGAAAGACATGTCAGCACCAAGATAACTGCAACTGAAACATGGCTCACAATAGATTCAGCTGCTCAGACATGGAGTTTATGAATACTTTATTATGTTATCTCAGGTTATAGACTACTGTTATGTCATCTGCTAACCCGGATGTGACAGTAGGCTGTCACTGAGTGGTAGTTCTGTGGATTATGGGCTGACTGCCTCCTCCTGCATGTTGAATATATCAACATTTCCACCATATCATCTTCTTTTGTTTTCTCCAAATCCCTACACACCCTTACATTTCTCAGTGAGACATAAGTGCAAAACAAAGGATAAATTTACTGTTCCCCATCCAAATGTCCAAGTTATACTTGAGTTGGGTTAAGGAGGAACTCTGCTTCACTTGGATGGGGAGCTGCTCCAGAGACGGGGTAGTCTCTGTGATAAATACCCGTCTCTCCAGCAGGTCTGATTTATATCACAGGCAAAGTTTAAGTCTTTGGAATGGGTAATTCTGGTGCTGTTTATGTTGTAGCTATGCAGAAGGTCCATTAAAGTGGGGCCTGAAAATGCCTTGTATGCCAGGCATAGAACTCCCCTCAACAGCCTGTAGGAGACAGAATACAGGGATAGGGCCTTGAGATGTTTTGCACAGGACATGTTACTTATGCTCTGTAGTCTTCTAATGAGGAACTTCTGTGGACGTTCCAGTTGTTGGATATGCCTGGTTAGGTACATATCAAAGGGGGCATTGTACTCAATGATAGGTCTGATGAATGCTGAATACAGTGGAACAATGACTTCCTCAGACCTACATGCCATACCTTTGTTTATAAGTTCCACAACATAGAATGATTTCCTCACTACTGTAGACACGTGATAGTCAAAGGCTAAATTACTGTCTATGTGTGTCCCCAAGTCCCTGACTACTGGGTTAACTGTTAGGGGTGTGTTATCAATATGATAGTTACCAGGGGTGAATGACTTCCCAAGGATACTATTATACATTTCTTGACATTTAGTTTTGGTCCATGGCTCTGGCACCAGTTATTTGTCTATGTCAGTCCTTCCTGGAGAACATTTGTGTCATATATTCTGTGTGTGTGTGTGTGTGTGTGTGTGTGTGTGTGTGTGTGTGTGTGTGTGTGTGTGTGTGTGTGTGTGTGTGTGTGATATATATATATATATATATATAGATGGATCCGCTTCTAAATCTTGAAAGCTCTTAATCTTGAAATTCCAAATAGTGAGTCCAAAATCTTGAAAGTGCAAAACACTGAAAACTCAAAATACTGAATTTCATAAGGTTGAAAAAACAGAGTACACCAACACTTACAAATAAGAAAACTTATTACTTTTCTCCAACTACTATCAGGGGGGGCAAGTCCCCCTGCACCCCCCATGTGGGGGGGCTGAGCCCCACCCCCACCCCTTCTACTTAAATATATCAATTCCAAGATCGCACTCCACAGAAGAAAATGGCAAATATATCATTGCGTTCTTCATGACTGCCTGTTGTAAACTTAGTCATGTTCCCTTTTTGCAATACTACAACATAACTCATCTTAGTGTAGTAAAGTACGACCTCAGAGTTGATATATGGGACGCAACCCCTCACATGGGGGGTGCAGGGTGGCTTGTCCCCCTGCTAATAGTTGGAGTAAACTAATATGCTTTGTCTTTTATTTGTTTCTCTATGTACTTCTGGTGGCTTATAGTAAGTGGTTAGTATCTGTAGTTTTTTTCAATATTATGAAATTCAGTATTTTGAGTTTTCAGTGTTATGAACTTTCAAGATTTTGGACTCAGTATTTTGAATTTCAAGATTATGAGCTTTCAAGATTTAGAAGCGACCCATATATATATATATATATATATATATATACATACATACACACACACACACACACACACACACATATATATATATATATATATATATATATATATATATATATATACATACACACACACACACACACACACACACACACACACACACACACACACACACACACACACACACACATACACACACACACACACACACACACACACACACACACACACACACACACACAGATAGATTGATAGATTTTGGGGGAACTGAATATCACTGAATCCCCCCTTTGATAGACATCTTTTAGCTGACAATATTTAAGTTGACCAAACAGATTATGGACAGGTGTGCAAGATCACACAAATTTCAGGGTTAGGAAATATGCCCTCTCCCTGACATTGTGCAATTTAGGAGTTAGTATATATAATTAATATGGGGTGTCGATGGCACAGGTGGTTTGCCCCCCTGCAAAGAATGATGTTTTATTCTATTTTTTTAAACGTATGTTTTGCATGCATTGAGATGTTTGCTCAGCACATGCATATTAGAGTGCTGACACTTGCAAAGTCAACTTTTTGTAGTTGATGTTGTAAACATTAATATTTGGGCATTTTGATGAAATTCAGTATACCTGCACACACACACACACACACACACACACACACACACACACACACACACACACACACACACACACACACACACACAGCAGTATATTACTGTAGAGTTATACAAGTGCATTAATAGAAAAACTCCTTCTCTGTTTCTATACCATATCATTAAGCTACTGCTCAGGCTGTATTGCTTCTATTCTTTTTAACTCTCTCACTATCTTTCTGCATCACTTACTTTCTGGTGACTATTTTCCTAACTGAAACTAACATTCTATTTATTTATTTATTTATTTATTGTTTGGTCATATTCTATATCAGTCAGTGTCACATGTTGCACTACCTACATACTATTTTTTTTTTTGGACACTACATCATGTATAATGAGAGTGACTATTATTGTCTATGATGTTTTTAACTCTATAGAATCGTCTAGATGTGCAGTATATATATATATATATATATATATATATATATGTGTGTGTGTATATATATATATATATATATATATATATATATATATATATATATATGGTAACATTTTGTAACATAGTTTGTTCTTTCAACTTATTTTGTATAGTATTTCTAATGTGTTTTGTGCTGTATTGGATTTTACTGTATTCTTTATTGTACTGTATGTGCAGCTTTTCTCCCCGGGCCTCTGCTGAAAATGGGTTTTGTAGACCCAGTCAGACCACCCTGGTAAACAAAATAAATTGAAAATTATCTTTACAGAACCTGTAGGAGTCAGCCTCTAAAATACTGTGTGAACAGTCTTTTATGTATGTATTTGTTTGCTAGTCTGTTTGTGCATCAGTAAAGTTCAAGTATATAAAAAAAATTTACAGAATCTACTAAGGCAGAAAAGGGTTTAAAAAGTACTAAAAGTAATATGAAAACAATAGATTATTACACCTATCATGTACAGACATTATCAATGTTAGACAAAAGTTTAAAATGAATGATATAGAATTTCAAATATGTTACTATGAACCAGTTTGTGAAGTATGTCTTATTACAGGGCAGAATGTTTAGGAAAATCACATAATAAACATAGATAATTAAAATATTGTAAACATTCAGAGAGAAAGAGCGAGAGAGAGAGAGACAGAGAGAGAGAGAGAGAGAGAGATCTAATGTTAAAAAAGACTCATGGTTACACAAAGAAAAGTACATAGGTTCACAGTTGTATACTAGACTAAAGACTGCTAGGGCCCTTATACGCCTAGCTGTGCAACCCAAATGTGACTACAAATTTGATTTATATAGGGTGTGATTTACTGACTGCCTCTGTCCATCAAAGACATAGGCACAAGACCAGAGGTGAATTTTCGATTGCCCATTCAAGTTGTGCTTAAATAGGGAGGAAGTCTGCTTCACATGGATATGGAACTTGTTTCAGAGAATGGGGATTCTCTAAGATATATATCTGTCGCTCTAGCATGTCTTATTTATGTCACAAGCAACATTTAGGTCTTTTGGATTTAGTAGTTCTGATGCTGTTTGTTTTGCAGATGTGAAAAAGATTCATCAAAACAGGGTCCAATGATGCCTTATACTTCAGGTAAAGATCACCTCTCAGTTGTCTGTATGATACAGGATAAAGAGACGAGCTTTGAGGCAATCAGTGTAGGGCATTTTGTTTACTCCCTGTTTTCTTTTTGAAAGGAACCTTTGTGGTCATTCCAGCTCCAGCTGCTGCATGTGTCTGGGCAGGTATGTAATGAAGGGGGCATTATACTCTATGATGGGTCTGATGAGGGCTGAGTATAGTGGTGTGATGACCTCTCTGGACCTAGATGCCATGCCCTTACTTATAAGTTGCACAACATGGAATGATTTTCTTAATCGTTGGGCACAGTTGGTCAAAGGCTAGGTTGCTATCTGCATGAGTTCCCAAATCCCAGACTATTGAATCAACTTTTAAGGGTATTGTATTGATGATGTAGTTACCCAGGGTGGCTGACTTCCCAAAAGGCATTATTCATAGGTTCATAGGTTCATAGGTTGATACTAGGCTATCTGCCCTAGGGCATTTACAAGCTTAGCCAGAGTGTGTTTGGCTTTCACCACCCTTCTTAGATTAGTTGACTGTGCCTCTGTATAGTAGGTCACAGAAGATAGCCCATTTAAGGTTAGTTTACCGTGCCTCTGTCTAGCAGTGACACAGAAGAGATCCCAGGGGTAAATTTATGATCTCCCATCCAAACGTCAAGATTCTTCTTGAAGAGGGTCATTGAGGGGCTCTGTCTGACATGGATTGGGATTTTGTTCCAGAGTGAGGGGAGCCTCTGGGATATGAATCTGTCCCTCCAGCATGTTCTATTTATTTCTGTGCTGAGGTTTAAGTCACTGGAGCGTGTAGTTCTGATGGATTTGGATTTCATGAGGTGGAGCATGTCCATTAATTCTGGGTTGAACATGGAGTTATACGTCAGGCACACATCGCCTCTGAGTAGGCGGTAAGCAACTGAGTAGAGTTGGAGTTTCTTTAGCCTAACTGCGTAGGGCATCTGTTTGAGTCCCTTGATCCTCTTGGTGAGGTACTTTTGGGGTCTTTCTAGTTGTAGCAGGTGTCAGGTAAGGTACATCCCAAATGTGGCATTGTATTCAATTATGGGCCTGATGAGTGATGAGTAGAGGGGCACAATGACCTCTCTTGATCTAGATGTTAACCCTTTCGTGATAAGGTGGGCTATATAGAATGTCTTTCTAACCACTTTGGCAATGTGATTGTCAAAGGAGAGATTGCAATCTACTTGGGTCCCCAAATCCCTAATTACTTCTTCCGTACTTAATGGATTACCACCTATGTGGTAATTTGTGGGCACTTTGTTTTTCCCAAAGGGGATGACTATGCACTTTTTGGCATTTAGCTTTAGGCCATGGCTCTGGCACCAGTTATCCGTCTCTGTAAGACCTTTTTGGAGGATGCTTGTGTCAGCCAGCGAGTCGATTATGGCCCCCAGTTTGCAGTCATCTGCAAACTTTGTCAGCCATAGTCCTCCTGTGTTAGCCTGTACCTCAGAGAAATATATACCGAACAAGAGAGGTCCCAGGACTGAGCCTTGTGGGACGCCACTTGCAACTGGTTTAGAGTCTGACATGGCACCTGAAATTCTGACCATGTGGGTTCTATCCGTAAGCCAGTTTGCAACTCATCTTGTGACATAGGGGTTGATATTTAAGCTGGTGAGCTAATTTATGATGCCCGAGTGGGGTATTGTGTCGAAGGCTTTTGCAAGGTCAAGGTAGGCCGTGTGGACTACCTTCCCTTTGTCTATGGCCTTGGTGACTGTTTCAAAGAAATTGACCAGGTTCAAGAGGCAAGATCTGCCCTTAACAAAGCCGAATTGAGTAGGATCCAGTGTTTGGAGGTTCCCAATGTCTTTGTTTATGAGTTCCATGATGATACACTCCATAGCTTTGCAGACCAGGCTAGTTAGGCTTATAGGGCGATAGTTTCCAGGGTCCGTTGTGGCACCACCTTTATGGAGTGGGACCACTGTTGCTGTACACCATTCTTTGGGTACATATCCTGTTGTAAAGCTGAGACTGAACAGTGATTTTAAGTGAGGGTTCAGTTCTTCTTGGAGCTCATGTAAAACACAGCCCGGGACACCGTCCGGTCCCATTCATTCTGTGTTTTTTGCTTTGGAGAGGGCAGCTCTCACCTGTGCATCTGTGATGTCAGGGAGGCTACACTCTGTTGGGATAGTCATTTGCTCATTTGGGGGGGGTGGGGGGAGTTTGCACTGAACCTGTCTACCAGGTTATTTCTTAAGTTTTCAGCCATGGCTTTGGCACCAAGCATTTTTCTGTGTTAGACCTTCCTGAAGGATGTTATTATCTTTCTAGGAGTCAATGACTGCTCCCAGTTTGCAATCATCTGTAAACTTGGTCAGCCAGAGGCCTTTGACATTGGCTTTGTCCTCTGAGAAGTAGATGCCAAAGATGAGCAGGCCCAGCACTGAACCCTGAGGGACTCCATTGATGGCTGGCTTCTTTGTGGAGGTGGCCTCACTGATCCTAATCTTTTGGGTCATATCAGTGCGCCTGATAGCTCTTCATTGTGTTATAAAGGGGTTTATGCCGAATTCCATATGTTTGTTGACAATGCACATCTTAGTTGCCTGCTTAACTTCATGAGAGAGTTCTTATCTTTATATGAGTTATACTTTTTGATGTTTGCCATATTTTTTTCTTTTGTTGTATATCCTGTTTAATTTGGAGTACCACCAGGGCAGTTTGTTTCCGGGGCTAGTTCTGGGCTTACTTCTTGTAGGTGCAGCAGCCTCTATGCAGCCATTGGCTTGGTTGTACAGAGTTTCTGACAGCAGGTCCACATAGGCTGCTATGTTCTTGGGGTTTGGAAGGGCTTTGAATTTTGACAAGCCTTTGCTTAATGAAAGGTAGTTTGCCTTGCAATAGTTTGCGACTGTTACTGGTTTTACTATGGCTAGAGAGTTGCTTTTGAATTCAAAGGAGACAGCTTTCTGGTGGGATCTTATAGGGGAGGACAAGACATTATTTTTTTTTGGGGGGTGCAGCATTCTCCAATATTTCTGAGTATGACATCTAGTATGTTGGAGCCTCTAGTGGGCATTTTCACTATTTGGTTAAGGGTGTTCGTATTTATGCAGTCCAGGAATCTCTGTGCCTGTAGGTTTGAGGCTGTGTGGGATTCCAAGTCTATAAAGGGGTAATTATTGTCTCTCGTGAGTAAGGTATAAGGTTTGATGGTAAGTATCTCCAGTAGGTTCAAGAATGTATTGTGAGCTTCTTGGGACATGGAGCGTGACCTATAGCTGGCTAGGATACAGTATGGGAGTTTGTCTATGGTGATCTGTATGTGGAGCAACTCCAGTGCATCATCCTGTTAGACCACCCTACCAGTATGCTTGTTATTGATGTATATTGAGACACCTCCATCTTTAGCCCTTGTCTGTGCAGCTACTGGTCTAAAAATAAGGAGGGCACTGAAACCTTGTACTTCTGGGGTACTGTTTGCCACTTTAAACCATGCTTGGTAACTGAACAGATGTCTATTTTCTCGAGTGTGAGGAAGATTTGGAGGGAGTGTATTTTTTATTAGGCTCCTGACATTCAGCAGTAACACCTTGAGGTTCAACTGAGCTCATTTGCTATGTTGGTAGGCTTGTCAAGTTGACATTTTCTGAAGAAGGTTCTATGGGGTGGATAAAGTTTTAGGCAGTATTTGAAAGCCTAGTGGGGCCAGGTGCAGACTATCCTAGGTCAAGCAACATAGTCTGTTAAGCATGTCCTCCCAGGCTGACAAATATTGGATCCCCTCATAATGATATTAGAAAGACAGCCACTTGTTAAAATCAATCCCAATTTGCTCATATTGTGGCATCATCTTTGGTGATGGTAATATGCTCCTCAGTGCGAGGCTCATACCAGCCTGAGGCACACTGTCTGAGAGATCCATAATGTCTCTCTTCATATTGTCCAGGGAGGCACACCTCAGGTCATTTACACCCACAAAGACTATAATAAAATCATACTGGTACCTGTGGTATAATGACTTCAGTGCATGACTTGGTGGATCCTGCCTCCATATAACCAACTAACAGTTATCTTTGCCTGTTTCAGCCTTGCTAGAAGGGCATCAGTATGTCTTATAATGGACTCCCATAAGACACGAGTTCAGGGAAGTCTCTTTGCTTGCCTTAGAAGCTTTGTTTTGGGGGTTCTATTGATTGTGACTGTAAGTGTGGTGTTAGGTGTTTCTTTTTCTTAGTGTCTTTGGGCTTGCTGAGGCATAGGTTTGACAACAGACAGTCTAAGCAGTAGGAAGATTGTTTTTAAGTACTCAGCACATGTTACTTAATTTGTGTGTTGTGTACTATGTGAGGTGGGTGTTATGTTTGTGGTTTTGACTACCTAATGTGTACTTATACGTATTGTAGATCCATGTTGTCCAGTCCTTTGACTGGTGAGCTGCAAGGGGGTAGTGTTATTGAGGTTAGAAGGTCATTAAAGGTGCTTTGTTGGTTCAGACCAGTAAGAGTGCTTTATTGGGGCAGATTATGCTAAACAGTATTAAATTCTACTAACTTTAATTTTACACAATACTGAATTCCGCTAAATCTATAGGTACTGCCACTCAGTGCAGAACTAGCTGTTTTAAGCTTGTCGGCACACAAGGTATTTGTTCTATATTTACTGCTTTACAGGGTACAATTTTATGGATTATTCTATAGGAAAGTTTTGCTGTCTAGGATGGCTCTAGGAAAAACAATGGGTGGGAATAGTACTTATACAGCATACAATAGCAATGAAAGGGAGGAGGGAGGGACTTTGGAAATTATTTTGACTCCCTGCTTGTGATTTGAAATAAAGAAGCAAGTAAAATAATCTTGTCTGCTTCTGTCTGATGTGTAGTTGCTTAAACTGATAGAGCTGCTCTCTGTATTACCTGTTCAATTTTGTTTTTTGTTTACAGTTTTGAAAAATCTGTTTGACCTGGTGTTTTTCTTCTAGATGGCTGATATACAAATTACCTAGGTTGTATTTTTTGATTGGTTAGTTTGTTTCTTGAGTGAAACTTAAATACACAGTGTATATCTGTGGCCTTGTCTACTCTGATAATACCTGAGGCCTTCAAAAACTACAAGTACTGTTTCACTCCCTGCTGGTGATTTTTCTCACCCACCCTCCCATTCCTTGCTGTGATTTTTAATCTTGGTGATTTTTAACTCACCTGCCATTAGTGTAAACTGAGCTTTAAAAGCCTCCCCTTTAGTGTAAACTGAGCTTTAAAAGCCTCCCCATTAGTGTAAACTGAGCTTTAAAAGCCTCCCCTTTCTATACTGCTGCTGATAATTGAATTATTGCTTTGCCTTTCCTTGTGCTTATTTTGAAAAAAGTGGGTTTTGCCTCTCATTGTCCATTCTGGTGATTTACTTGTTCTGACTTAATTATCTCTTTAGTTGTTGGATAAAGTACTGTATTTTTAAATTCCAGCAATTTCTTTTCTGTGTTTTTGCATCAATAGAACTGTGGATTTTCCATCTAGGTGGTAGCCTGGTGTATACAAGTTGAAAAACACACTCCAGAGCTTTACTTGTTTTTAGTGCCTGTATAAATTCAACACAGTTGAGCATTTCTTGGCTCATTTCCACAAAGCAAAGTACTTTCATTGAATAATCACACTTTTATAAGGTAAAGTACACTGCTGCTGATATCTTGAAATACCTATTGTCTGTCCTTGTGTCTATCTTTATGTTTGTTTGTTTGAGGTAGCATTGCCCTTTGGACACTCTTTTACTGTTTTAAATTATGAGGACTGTAATTATGTAGAGGGATTGGTAGTCAGTTTTCTGGGTTTTCAGTGTTGGCTTAATTCAGCATGTTTGCGAGGAGCTGCTCAACATGCCAGTGCCCTATACAGATGCAAACATCTAAAAGCAAAATTTCCTTATAGAACTGCTCATAAAACAGTGCTCTAAAGCAGTAAGTATAGAGCAAATACCTTTGCACTGGCAAGCTTAGAGCAGCTATTTTGCCTGTCAACTGGCAGTACTGTTAAATTTAGTAGAATTTAGTATTTTATAGAATAATGTGCCTCCAACCCCCAACACCCCAAGAAAACCACCCTGTAGCCTTCTGTTAACACCTGCACACCACACCCTTGTAGCTAACCAATTAGGGAACAGCACAACATGGATGTGCAATTTCCTAACTTCTGTGCAGCTAGCCTGGTGGATATGAGTAGCTTATTTATTTATTTATTTATTGACATTTAATTATTGGCAGATTCTGACTGGTTAGCAGCCCGTTTATAGTGAAGGCCTGTGGATAAACGCTGAAAAGTATTACAATACATTTTAAGAACAATAATTCTACAATACTATGAAACCACGAAACAAACTTGGAAAATAACAAAAAAGTATGAACACAACCTGGATACACTCCAAAAAGAATTATTTATTCACAAATAAAGTAAGCGCTTTCGTATAGGATAGTACCTGTACTTCTTTGGACAAGACAAGACAATATTGAATGCAAGACCCTATATACACTCTCCCAGAATGTAAATCTAATGAGCTCTATCACATGGTCAATTAAACATTAATTAAATAAAAGAGCTAGCTTGGAATAATATATGAAAATCATTAGAAAATACATTGTATATAAGGTCTTGCATTCAGTATTGTCTTATCTTGTCTGAAGAAGTACAAGTACTATCCCGTACAAAAGCGCTTACTTTATTTGTGAATAAATAATTCTTTTTGGAGTGTATCCAGGTCGTGTTCAATAATTTTACAATCTTTAAAAGTAATACAAAAAACAACTACAGTGTAAATAAATTATACCAAATTAGACATAATATGATAACAGTTAAGAATAGATTCAAGTTATATCACAATAATTTAATATTTAGAGAAATTTTAGCTAGTTTATAGAGAAATTAATGTTAAGCTAGTATAATATAAACAAGAAATGCAATATGAAGCGAGACTCAAGCAGGCTTATGATTTATTTAGAGAGAAAGCCAGGGAGAAAATTGATAGAAGTAAGAAAGTGAGGGAAGAAGGGACAGTAAGGAGGTAT
Organism: Protopterus annectens; assembly: GCF_019279795.1. Classification (NCBI taxonomy): domain Eukaryota; kingdom Metazoa; phylum Chordata; order Ceratodontiformes; family Protopteridae; genus Protopterus; species Protopterus annectens. The sequence continues at coordinate 163,339,840 of NC_056727.1, forward strand.
GAGATAAGAATAGGTATTATTTGTTCACATTCAGAGATATAATTTATCCTGTTGTTGAGCAAGAGCAGACCCACCTTTGACTAGGAAGTCCTTCAGAATGGTTTTGAAGGATGGGAGGGAGGGCACTGACCTAATGGATGCAGGTAAGGAGTTCCAGGCCATAGTAACATGATACGAGTACAGGCAATGCCCAGCAGATTTAATAGGTTTGTAGACAGATGGAGTTTTTGGACATTAGATCATAATGACTGACTGGGAACACAGTTGTACAGAATGTTTAGTCCTGGACAAGCAGATGGATGCTGGATAATTTTATAGGTGGCAAGAAGTTGTGTATATGTTAGTTGATTCCTAACCAATTTAAGCTTGTTAGTTCTATACAGTGATGATCAGCTGACCACGGTGGTGCAGCGGTTAGCATTGCCGCCTCACAGCAAGAGGCTCTCTGGTTTGATTCTCGGCTGGAGCACCCTCTGTGTGGAGTCTGCATGCCCTCCCTGCAGTCAAGTGGATTTAAAGACATGCAGGTAAGTCCGTGCGTGTGTGCCTTCTTTGAAGGTTGGGCGCCGGGCTGACATCTCGACACTGCAAAGATTCCCTGCCAATCATTAGCGTACTGAAGTTCCGCTGTGGCGACCCCTAACCGGGAAAAGCCAAAAGACAGTTTAGTTCTATACAGTGATGGGTTCTGAAAGGGGTATTTGCTACAAATTTAGCAACTTTGTTATACCATTGTTCAAGTTTTGATTTCTGTAGTGCTTGAAGGTAGGTAAGGATGGAAACACCATAAAGAAGAGTGGAGAGGAAATAAGTAGTGGCAAGTGTAGTTTAGTTGCGTCACTGAGAAGGTTTTTGGCTCTGTAAAGCAATCTTAGTTTTTGATGATTTTTTCTTATGCAATTTTGTATATGCAGGTCAAATGTAAGATTATTGTCTGCTATCATCCCTAATAATTTGCTATGAGAAGTGACTTCAGTGGTTGTATTATCAAGAGAGGACTTTACATTTTGTTTTTTCATGACAGAGGGATTTGGGGAAAAAACAGTAGTTTGCTTTTTTTAGGTTCAGACAATGTAGCAATCGTCTCATGTTTACTGACAACCACTTAACCCTTAAAGTAATGACAGCTGTACATACACAATGTCACGGGAGGCTAAACATTCACATACAAGCACACTTTAGGTTGTTAAAACCATGCACATGACACTTGCCACACATAGACAGAACACACACATAGACCAACGCATGCTGAGGCACTTAAAGACAGTCTTCTTAAAGACCTTCTAGACTGCCCATCAGCAAAGAATATCATCAGCAAAACCAAAAGCACTCAACAGAAGTAACACCTGACTCTATACATATGGCCACACTAAGTGGAGCCCCAAATACAAAACCCTTGAGGGAAGCACACACACTTCCCAGGATTCTAGTTATAGGGGACTCGATTGTAAGACATACTGATGCCCCTTTAACCAGGTTAAGGAGAAGATAATCGGTAGCTACCTATCTTGAACAAGTATTTGTCAAATTTGCATGCACTGAAGTTATTACACCACAGGTACCAATATGATTCCATCATAGTCCATGTTGATGTAATTGACCTGAAACAAATGTCCCAATACTATATGAAGACAGATATTGTAGATCTCTCTGCCTATGAGCCTAGCATTGAGCAACATATTACCTTCACCAAGAATGATGCCACAATATGAACAAAAGGTGATTGATTTTAATAACTGACAAAGTTTCTGGTGTCATTCTAAGGGGACGCAATATTTGTCAGCATCAGCAGACATGGTTAACAGACCACATTACTTTGCCAAGGACGATCTGCAAATGTCCACTTGATACTGGCTAAAACTTTATCCTCTCCCATAGAGCCTTTTTAGGCAGTGCCAAAATGACAAACCTACTGACATAGCAAAATCAACTCAACTGAACCTCAAGTTCTTACTGCAAAATGCCAAGAGCCTAAACAAAAAACAAATGCACACCCCCTCCAAGCTGTTCTCACCCTTGTGAATATAGACATCTGTGCAGTTACTGAGACTTGGTTTAAAGCCAGACAGAGTACCCCAGCAGTGCAAGGTTTCTGCATTCTACACTTTTAGACCAGTAGATGCATAGACAGGGCCTAAAGGTGGAGCTGTCTCAATATACATAAATAACAAGTATACATCTAGGTTGGTTAAACAAGATGATGAGCTGGAGTTTCTCCACATGCAGGTCACTATAGATAAAATCCTGTACCATGTTATAGCAAGCAATAGGTCACCCTCTATGCACCGCAAAACACACAGCACGTACTAAGACCTACTGGAGACACTCAAAATCAAACCTAACACCTAACTACTTGGGGACTTTAATTATCCCTCTCTAGACTGGGAATCCTACATTGCCTCAGATCTGCAGGCACAGAGATTCCTGGAACTCTTAAATAGAAACACTCTTGACCAGTTAGTGCATATACCCAATAGAGGTTCCAAAATATTGGACCTCGTCCTCACAAATATGGAAGAATGCTGCACCCACCCAAATGTCACGTCCTCCCTGGTAAGGTCCAACCATAAACCTCAATACTTCAAAATCAAAATCAACACAGTAACCCTAGTAAACCTAGTAACAGTTAGGAACTATTCCAAGGCAAACTACCTTTTATTAAGTGATAGTATGCCATAATACAATGCTCCTCCAAACTCAGAGAACACAGCAGCCTATGTAGAATTGTTCACATAAACTCTGTATAACCATGTCAATGTGTACATAAAGGCTGCTATACCTACCAGAAGTTAGCCCAAAACTAACTCCAAAAACAAACCACCAGGGTGGCATCCCAAATTAAACAGGTTATACAACAAAAGGAAACAAAATCTTAGCTAAAATTAGGAAGTACAACTCCAATACAGATAATAACTTTCTCATCAACTTAACAGGCAGCTAAGATGGCTAATTAAGCCCAATAAATCCAATTTTGAGGCCAAGATAGCCTCTAAGGCACAAAACAACTATAAGGGCTTCTTCAGCTATGTCAGTAACCTCAAAGGTAGCACACAGCAGTGTACTGAGCTGGTGGTAAATGGTGCCACATTCATTGCGATGGATGATATAGCAAATCTGCTGGCTGACAAACTGAGTTCCAACTTCACTCTCCACTCACCCTCAGCCACTACCCAAGAAACACCTTCAAACATAACCTATCCAACTATAAATAGAGAGCATGTCCTGCTGTGCTCCCTAAGGCCAAGAGCACAGCCTCAATGGGCCCCAATAATATCAAGGAATGCCTACTGAATAGTCTACAATATGAACTATCAGGGCCCCTGAAATTATTATTTAACTATAGTCTCAAAAAAGGCTTTATACAACAAGAATTGAGGACTGTAATAGTCATCCTTTTTCATAAGGCCCATTAGTCTGACTAGTTTTATATGCAAAACCATGGAAAGAATTCTCATGGAAATGATGAACAAAGGGGTAGGACACTTTTAGAAGCTGTACCCATCCCAGTCTGGCATTATCAAAGGAAGACCAAACCTACTGAACCTGGAGGGCTTCTTTGAGAAGGACACCAAGGCTATGGATAAGGGTAAAATGGTGCATACTGCTTCCCTTGACCTGGCTAAGGCATTTGAAACAATACCTCACTCAGACATTGTTAAGAAACTTACAGAATTAGGTATAAATCTTTATATAAAGTACTGGATGGCCAACTGACTCACAAATAGGACCCAGGAAGTTAGGATTAGTGAGACCACCTCCATAAAGAGGGATGTCATCAGTGGAGTCCCTCTGGGCTCCATGCTGGGCCTGCTCTTCTTTGGCATCTACTTCTTGGAAGTCAAGGCCACTTTCAAAGGCCTTTGGCTAACCAAGGTTGCAGATAGTTGTAAATTGGGAGTAGTCAAAGATTTCCCCCCAAGATGCTAGCATCTTACAAGAGGGTCTAACACAGACAATAGACTGGTGCCAAAGCCTTGGCTTAAAACTCAGTGCCAGGAAATGCATTATAGTACATTTCAGGAAGTCAGCTACCCCAGGAGTAAACACCCCTAAGAGTAGACCCACAAGTCAGGAATCTGGGAAGTGGAAACACATGTTGACAGCAACCTAGCCTTCAACCCACGTGTCTAAGGGGGTAAGGAAATCCTTCTTTGTTGCTCAACCTCTAAGTATGGGCATGGCATCAATTCCAAAAAAAAGTCCCTTTACCACTATACTAGACCCTCATCAGACCCATAATTGAGTAATATGTCCCCTTGGTATGTACCTGACCAGACACATGCAGCAACTGGACCATCCACAAAGGTTTCTTACAAAAAGAACACAGGAAATGCACACAATGTTGTATGTGGATCACCTCAAAGCCCTACATCTATAGTCAGTCTCCTACATTCTACTAAGAAATGATCTATGCTTGGCATACGAGGCATCCCTGGACCCTTCTCTGATGAACCTTTTGCACATCTGCAAAACAAACAGCATCAGAACTATTAAATCTAAAGACCTAAATTTTGCTTGCAACACAAATAGACCATGTTGGAGAAACAGATATATATCTCAGAGAATTTCCATTCTCTGGAATAGGCTTCCCATCTATGTGAAACAAGTCCTTCCCTAACTCTACTTAAGCATAAATTGGACCATTGGAAGGGAAATCAAAAATTCACCCCTGTTCTGGTGCCTATGTCTCTGGTGGACAGAGGCAGTTAGTAAATCATGTCTTAACCAACCAGCACCTAGTATATAAATATTTAAAACTTATAAACTGTGGGACACATTTGGTTTGCACAGCTAGGCTTATAAAGGCCCGAACAATTGTTAGCCAAGTATAGACCTATGAACTTAGGAACCATAAGGGTGGATGCCAGAGGTACAGCCTTATAAAAACCACAACATAAAAAGGGTAGGAGGAAGGGTTGGGAAAAATTCAAGGAAGAAGCAGGCTAACTAGAGAGAGATACAATCAAATAAAGCCAGTATTGGAGCTTTTCCGGAAACTTTAGCTTAATGTCTCAGGGGGGAGGGGCAGGGCAGACATAAAGAACAGGGAGATGGAAAGGTACTGGAATCCAATTTCTCTGAGCTTCAGGTTGGAATTTCAGGAACTTTAGCTTAATGTCTTAGTGCTGGATAGGGCAGACATATAATATACAATACAAGCACATTCACTATATACAATACATAGTTTCAGATTAAGACAGGGAACAAGCAGTGTCAGTGAGGGCTGGTAGGAAAATGGGAGTAGTAAGAGGTATTGTAATAAAATATAATAAAGTGGGAGCAGCAGTGGAAGTTTGCCAAAAGTTATCAGGCATAATTCTCAGCTATCACTTATTTTGCAGAACGTCCCTTATTCTGACTCATATTTTCACAATGACCTCATAAAATATTTGATTTTATGGTAAATTAATGAAGATTACAGTCAGTCAATAATGCTAGACCTTAGAGTTTCATATTTCGTATTGGTCAGAAAACATATATTGATGCAAAATTTGTTGTCCTTTCAACTTTTTAAATTGTCCCTGATTTTGGGCCTTTGTCCTCCCATTATTTTTATCTTTGTCCAGAATTTTTGAACAAAGAATTTGAGATCATATTTCTCAACTGTACAGGTTTTTGTAAATTATCCAGATTTTTGCTTCATAATTGTGGTCTATTTATCATACAATTTGAGGATTTCTGGCAAATCAGTGAAGATTGAAGTCAATAAATAATGACATTCATTTGAATTTCAGATTGAATATCCTTCAGCAAATGCATGCTAACACAAATATGACAATATTTATTCTAGTATTTTCTAAGTTTATAATTGCAATATTTAAAATCATTCCTTATTTTTAGGCCTTTTTCCCCCTCCCCCCATTATTTTAGGTTTTGTACTAATTCCTTGTCTTAAGAGATTAAGAGGTATGGGTGAGATATATGACTGCCACTCCATTTAAGTCTTTACTTTCTGATAGAGAACTGTCATATACACTCTAAATTGAAGTAACATCACTACTTAGACCGTGACTTTGAAAGTTGGTTGGACAAAACACAATCACAGAAATAGGCCCTGCAACATAGAACCAGCTGCCTAGTGATATCAAGAAACAAGCAAAATAAAAAGGGAAAACTACAAACTAGATCAACAACTTCTTGATACTAACACACGTAACTGCTTCAGGGACAATGGATAAAAAACATGTTTTAATTGGCAAACAATAACTCACAAGACTAGTACTTCCTATATAAGCTAAATCCATTGGTCAAGTGAATGTAAATATACTCTTACTATGTAAATATGTTTTACTAGTAGATCATAGGATCCTTTTGTAATCCCTTAGGACTCCCTGCATAGATCTGTGCTTACTTAATCTTGATATATACTACACAATGCACTACAGTACCCTGCTACTACAATACACTCACTGGATTGTTCTGACACTACCTGATTCTTATAATTCCATGTTTCACACTGAATTAAAGCCAGCTTAGTGACTTAGTGTACATTTTTGTAATTTTGTTGGTAGCGTTGTCGCCTCACAGTAAGACGCTGTCTGGTTCGATTCTCAGCTAGAGCGTCTTCTGCATGCAGACATGCATGAATGGGCATACCTTCGTTGAAGGTTGTGTGTCAGGGCTGGTAACACAGCACATAAAAGTCAACTACCAATCATTAGCGGACCGGAGTTCTGCTGTGGCGACCCCTAATCGAGAAAAGCCGAAAGACACAATAACAACAACAACAACAATGACTCTGTAAAAACTTGTAACCTGTATATATACTTTGGCAACTGTTGTTAAGTTCTCCAAAAAAAACTCTGTAATGATGACGCTTCTGTACTTGTTGCATTGGTAGCATTCTGTTGCTCTAAAAAAGCCCAGGTCATGGCTGAAAACAGCTGACTGATCAGTCCACCCCCTAGTTAAAAGACTGAAAAGAAAGTGAGTAAACAAATATTTTTTTGCCTTCCATTATGCTGTATTTCATTATGATAAGACCAACCAAATAGCAAAACAGCAAACGATGTTGATTGTCACTTCTGATATGCAAAAGGTACTGGAAAAGGGTAGTAAATTTGTACCTACTAAAGTGCCTGCACTTTCAGATTTGTTATTAGATGTTAAGCGTTTTTGTCGAAAACTTTATTTAGACAATGTGTTAAATTCAAATTCAAATTCTGTGTTGAATGTTAACAATTTAAACGTTTCAAATGATAGTGACGTTGACATTAACAATTTGGTTAGCACTGAGTATTCTTCAATAACAGAGGATCCTTTAATGGACCTCTCCATATATGAATATGATGTTGAGACTAGTGCTTGCTTTGAATCACACACCACTATGGGAGCAGACATAGTTCTTTTTGTCCTCCTAAAAGCTCAGCTGTATTAAGGGCCTTTGAGAATGTTTTATGTAAAAAAGTAGAAACTGAATATCTGCTGTTCTTGAAACAATTTATTGAATTTAATCTTACAAAGCAGGAATGGTTGGCATTGAAGCAGATGAAGGAAGTTTCTGATGAATATAAATTGGACAAATGCCACTATTTAAAAATGAATTTTGACCTTTTGTGCAATGAGGATGTTTATGGTGAGCTATTTGTTAATCCTATTGCTCAATTTAACTCTGAATTGCTGGACCTCATGTGAAAAGTTTACATATAACTGATCCTAGGGACCTGTTGTGGGGTTTTGGAACATGTGGGAATATTTTTGGACAACATTTTGAAAAAAGAACTTAAAAATGTGAGTTCTCACATCAGCAATACTAACCAATATTGTGACCTAGTGCGAAATTTAAGATGGGAGGTTGATTTTTACTGGGCTACAGTGGATGTTAAGGCTCTCTACACCAGTATCAAGACAAAATTTGGTTTAGAAGCAAACCACTTATCTTATTTTACTGTTGGAGTTTGTCCTGACTCACAATTATTTTACTTTTGAACAAAAATTTTTTCTCCAGAGGGAGGGGACTGCTATGGGGAATCTTATTCATGTCTTATTTTGAGACCAGTTTCTTATACACTCTTGATTTTTTTCAGAAAAAAGTTGTGTCTTATTATAGATACATAGATGATTTAATTTTCATATGTAAGGGCAATAAGTTGGAGTTTGAGGAATTTAATTTTATGTTGCATCAGAACAGGTTTGGTTTAGAATTCACATATAGTTTAGACAAGTATGAGATCCAATTTTTGGATATTTTATTATATGTGAATAATGAAGGAATAGTCCAATTTAGACCCTATAAGAAATGTACAGCTTCCAATAATTTCCTATTTGCTACCAGTGCACATCCTGAAAGAAGCATTTGGAATGTGGAATTTGAAAATGTAAGAAAAAGGCTGTTAATGAGGGGATATTCTGAAAGTTTAATAAGCAAGAGTTTAGATAGATTACTTAATTCCAACAGAAAAGGCAACAATTTTGGTAAAGTTCATGTTGTTAAATCTAGAGATGAAGAGATGGCTTGTGCAGACATAGATAGATTGTTTTTTGTCACTAAATTTTCCCCTTTTTCTGTGAGGCTAAAGAATATTGTTGAGTTCTTGTGGCCCATTGTTTGTAATAATGAGGAGATTGGTCACATGTTTCCAAATCATGTTGTATGCCAATCTTAAGGAAATTTTGAAATACAAAGTGAAAACTTGTGGCATGTCTGGTAGTATTAATAATCTACCTTCTGGCATGTTCAGATGTGGAACATGCAAGATTTGTTCAAAAGTAAAAAACTTATCAGGTAGTCTCATCAATGGGGTTAAATACACTGCTCACAATTTTTTTAATTGCAAATCATGTGGGGTTGTGTATTTGATTGGTTGTGATTGTGTTCCATCCAAATTTTACATTGGTCAGACCAAACGGCAGTTAAAAATTCGTGTCTTAGAACATCTAGGTGATATTCGAAATGTCAGAAATGATAGCCCAGTTTCTCAACATTTCAGTTTAGTTCACAATGGTAGCTCTGATTCATTATTCTTTGTTCATTTTGAAATTTAATACTTTGAAACCTAGGGGCATGAATTTAGAAGTCAATCTTACGATATAATTTCGTATTATGTATTTAAAGTTTTTTCTAGGTGTACTGTTAGGTGTAATTTTAGGTGTTTTGTACTTAAATTTGCTAGTTAGGTATTTATGTACAGAATTTTGCACACAATTTATGCACTTTTTCATAGTGGCATGTGTTTAAATATACACATGCTTTTATTTCATGTCTCTTTAAATTCTATGGGTCAATTAAGGTGTGTTTGTCAATTATATTAATTGATGTTTTATAGTATATAAGGTGCAACTAGCATCAATGCATTTATTCCTTTGAAGGCATTCAGCCGAGGTACCAGAATAAAAGTGTTGCAGCTTTCTCCAGTCTCTGTTTTGGTTTGTATTTCATTATGCTTTTGCTGCTCGGTCTACATAGTGAGGATTATAACTGGAGCAATAATACATTTTAGTGTTACTTATATGAGTGGAGAACAAGTATATATTACACATCTGTTCTGCTCCTTGCCAGCATCCAAGCTTGATTACTGTCTGTCCAGCTGTTGGTAAGGGAATTGAACATGGCTGCTTTTTCACACATCTCTTCATTCTGGGTCTAACTACACTAACTGTTATAGTGCTACACTACTACCATTTGCCATTCTACCCATCTGATATGGCCAGTATATTTAGGAAAGTACATTACTTCTTCCATTACAATGTTACTGTAATACCGTATGCAAGTATTAAATATTAGGGCTTATGTTATGATTCATACTGCTGCAGATATTAGTTCCTCTACCTATGTTGCTCAGTTAGTGAGACATTTAAAGTGGTACATACTTGTCAGCACTAAAATAAGAGGGACTAGGGCAGTTCATTCCGCTTTACACCACTGCACCATGTTACATACTGAGATGAGCTTGTGCCTGTTATGTTTTGTAGGTTGGGCAATGGCAAGTGGTAAGAAAATGTTAGCATTGGAGAAAATGCATCCTTCAGCAGGATCTACATGGGCATGGAATTATTTCATTGGCAAAGTGTTGTGCCACGTGGGAATAGCATAATCAGCTGTGGCAAGCACTTCTGTGTCAGACCAGTGCAGTCAGAAGCCATAGCAGGACTCTCTTGTAGTGCCATTGCAGGATAATGGACTTGACTGATTGTGCATGTAGAAAGGCACGTGACATCAGTACAGCATGGAATGCTACAACTGGGGACAGGCCTCCTCCTAGGCAGAACATGGGTATTCACACTTTTCCTGGATCCTTGTCAGGCTATGATCTCACCAGAGTCATCCCTGCTGGTGGCTTTGATGCCATTATTGGTGGGGGGGCATGAGGTTCCACATCTGTCAGAATGATCAACTTGGTTAGTATTATACTTACCCCTTTAACACAACCACATTCAGAACAACTGTGTCCCACCTATGTTATGCACAACTGTGTCCCACCTATGTTATGCACAACTGTGTCTCAGCAGATTCCAAAGATTTTTTCCTAAGGTAGATTGTAAATGTTAGAGGTGTTATGGAGAAAAATTGGGAACATATTTTTGGGGAGTGTAATGAGTTAGCAGGCTTTAAAAATTTCCTGCAAACTACTCATCAAAAGTACTGGGTGAGCAAATTGGAGTAACTAAGGAAATAATTTTTTTAGCTGTGATACAGGATCTGAATTGCCTAGACCTTGTAAGGCCTTGCTGAGTTTAATTCTGGTAGCTGCCAACAAAGCAATTACTAAGAAATGGAAATTAAAGTCTAAACCATCTATAGTGAGCATAGTAACAAAGATAAAAGAATTGGAAAAGGGATCTGTAGAAAAGGTAGGAGCAAATTACATAAAAATGGGAATTGTGAGAACAATACACATAGAATAATGTGTTGGAGGATAAATGAGGTTTAATGGAAGGCAGGACTTGAATGAGTTATGTATTGTTCAATTGACAATGACTGTATAGAAGATTATATGTGATGTATAATGTTTGCAACTGAAAATATGTCAATAAGGTTTTCTTCTTCTTCTTCTTTTGGCTTTTTCCCAGTTAGGAGTGGATCACTTGTCCTCTCATGATTGGCAGTGGAGTTTTACGGTGCTGAGGTGCCAGCCCGACACCCAACCTTCCACAGAAGGCACACACACACACACACACACACACACACACACACACACACACACACACACACACACACACACACACACACACACACACACTCACACCTAGGGCCAATTTGGAGTGTCCAGTCCACCTACAGCATGTCTTTGGGATGTGGGAGGAAACCGGAGCACCCGGAGGAAACCCACATGACCAGAGGGAGGACATTCAGACTCCGCACAGAAGGTACCCCAGCCAAGAATTGAACCCGAGAACCTCTTGCTGTGAGGTATCAACGCTAACAGCTGCACCACCATGGCCGCCCAATAAGGTTTCTTTTATATATAGTACACAAATACAATAACATAATCTTAAAAGTTCTATAACATGTGAAAGAAAGGCGTGGGCACACAACCTCTAAGAAAATGAAACAACCACAAAGAGTGCACACTCCAAGGCCAAAACAGATCCAAACTCTTGCAGTAATTCCACATTTTTATTGAAACTTAGTCAGATTGAATGCTTTCGCCCGCATACCCGCAGGCTTCATCAGAATCTAACCCTCACAATTAAAACCATGTTTCTATGGTTTCTACTTCTACTTTTATTAAGTTTCAATAAAAACGTGAAATTATTGTAAGAGTTTGGATCCGTTTTGGCAGTAGAGTGTGCACTCTTTGTGGTTGTTCCATTTTCTTCAAATTTCTATGCTATCCGCTTAAACCTAGAATAGCCTAAGACAACCATCTACCAAACTGGGAAGTTGGTGGGATCAAATCTCCCAGATATTGAAATATACGCCCAATCAGCAGTAGTTACAAATATTTCCCTATGGCTAAATCCATTATACTCCTCTATTTGGAAGCCATTACACAAACAAATTTGCTTAGATGCTATGAAAAAAAACAAATCCAGGAATACTTACTCATTGTATCAAATATATTTTATTGGACTTTAAAATCATATTTAATGGAAAGTAAGAATAATGAAACACCATTTTTCTATATAAACTATACAATAACTACTTTCAAAACATTTGTTAATGCAGATCCCAGTATCAAATCCTGGAGATTTTTAATTTTCCCATTAGCTTACACCTCTAATAATTTTGAAACACTTCACCTTGACAAAATGGAAACTTTGAAGAAAGCAGAATTAATATATTGGCATCAACGTTTAGAAGAAAATAACATATCTTCCATCACTTATCTTACTGACAAATATAATTTACCCAATGACATTTAGTTAACTCTCCAATTTTTGAGACAAATCGTAATAAATAACAGAGATACAATGCAAATCTCTTTTAGACAAAATATACCTAAGTTTATTGACTATATTACTTTTATCATTAGTCAACCTTTCCAAGGAAACGGATATCTAATATTTACAAATTAATCAAAGAAATAAAAATATATCATAAAAAAATCTTACTGGAATTATTTCACAAAGGTTAATAAACACCCTCCCAAGATGATGAGAAAAAGTTTACTCTCACATCTTCAAAACATACTACATTATCTCCCCACTGCCACTTGTTCACATGGAGATTTCTACGTAGAGGTTTGTACACACCACATAAACTAGCTTTAATGTTTAACAATCAAGAAAGTTGTTGAAGATGTGATTTAAATTTAGAAGCAAACTGAGAACATGTTTTCTATGACTGTATAAAACAAAAATCCTATTGGAATAATATAAGCTCTTTCTTTCAGACAATATTTAATGATAACTTTGAGTTAACTAAATCACTGGTATTGTTTAACTCACCTATATCTAACAATTTTCAAGAAATAGATTATAAATATTATGTACTCTATTATCCATAGCCAGAAAGATAATAAAAAGAAGTTATGTACTTACCATAACGTTCCATGTTTGTAGTCCATCTTGCCTATATTCTTGCTGAATGGGTTCGGAGCTGATATTCGGCTCTGACTCAGCTTATACTAACACTCGAGAGCTTTTACTGGCTCAAGGCTAGCCCCTATCCCATGATGCCTCATGGCAAATCCCCAGAACTAGTTTGCAAGAAAGCAATTAATACCTATCAGGTAAGAGCAATATAAAAGCTGTATAAATACAGCAAAGGATTTAGAAATATAATACATTCCAGGTGGACAACAAAAAGAACAATTTCAGGCAGCACCAGAATGGTCCACCAGATCCCCCAGAAACAGGAAGGGGGTTGGAGGGAGGGATGCAAGAATACAGGTGAGATGGACTGCAAACATAGAACGTTATAGTAAGTACATAACGTCTTTATGTTATGTAGTCCTATCTCGCCGTAATTCTTGCCAGATGGGACAGCGTCTCTAGCACCTTTATCCCAGGTGGCTCAAGCAAAGAGACTCTTAAGTACAGTGGACCCAAAGGATGACCTGTCCTGGGAGGCCAAATCCAATTTGTAATGAGTGCCAAACGTATGTGGTCTTGCCCAAGTAGCTGCTGCACAAATAGTATCAATTGGGAGCCTACATCTAAAGACACATGAAGTAGCTACAGCCCTAGTAGAGTGACCTTTAACTTCGACAGGTAATTGTCTACCAGCTTGTTGATAAGCAAAGGAGATGCAATCTGAAAGCCATTTTGAAAGAGTAATCTTAGAAACAGGCAAGCCTTTCTTTTTGTCAGAAAAGGAAAAAAAGTTTATCGGATTTTCTGAATTCTTTAGTCCTGTGTAGATAAAACCTCAGTATTCTCTGAACATCTGGTGTAGTCTATACTCTGACTTATTAGAGCGGTTTGGAAAAAGCACAGGTAGCTCAATGGTGGTATTCAGATTGTGCTCTGAGCATACTTTGGGAAGAAAGGAGGGGTTTTTCCTGAGAGAGACTCTATCCTTGTGAAAAATAATGTAAGGAGGTCGAATAGTTACAGCTTGTACTTCTGAAACTCTCCTAGCAGATGTTATGGCTACCAAGAACAAGGTTTTCCATGATAACAATTTTAAGTCTGATGACGAGGATGGCTCAAAGGGTGCAGACATCAAAGATGAGAGGACTAATTTTAAGTCCCAGGGTTCTAATGGTTGTTTTATTGGGGGCCTGAGAAGAAGAACTCCTTTTAAGAAAGTTTTACACAAGGAGTGCTGCATGATTTGATTTCCCATGAAACCAAAGTGGAAATTGGAAATAGCAGCTAATTGAACTCTAACTGTAGCGGCTGCCGCTCCTTCGTGAAAAACTGCCGCTAGGAAGGATAAAATAGAATCTAAAGGAGCCATATATGGAGCTAAGCCCCGATTCATAACCCAGAGGGAAAACCTTTTCCATTTCCTAGAATATAGTTTCTGAGTGGAAGGTTTATGGGATGAAATTAGAATGTGTTTGACCGCAGGGGATAGAGGAATAAACCTGTCAATTTGTTCAACTGGAGCAGCCATGCTGTCAATTTGAGGGTGTGGATGGAGGGTTGGAACTGTCCTGATTGATGAATCAGGAGATCTGGAGATGGGTCCAGAATCCATGGTTCCTCCAAGAGGTAGGGCCACAGGAAGGGAAAGCAAACTTGTCGAGGCCAGTAAGGAGCAATGAGGATCAAGAAACTCCTCAACTGTCTTGCTTTCTGTATTACTTTGGGGATGAGTGGAAAAGGAGGAAAGGCATAAAGAAGTCCCAGGGGCCAATCATGAACTAGAGCATTTCTGGGTGACATTCCCAGATGGGGAATGAGGGCAAAGTAGCTGCTGCATTTGGTGTTCAGGCGAGTGGCAAATCGATTGCAGCAAGGCTGGCCCCATCTGTGAAAGATCTCTTTCACAACAATTGGATTCAGGGACCACTCGTGAGGCATCAGAATTGCTCGGCTGAGTTTGTCTGCTATTACGTTGGATTTCCCCAGGATATGCATTGCTATCAGGAAGCATTGAGTATCCATCACCCATTTCCAAACTCTTAAGGCCTCTTGGCAAAGCAGGTAAGACTTGGTTCCCCCTTGCTTGTTTATGTACCACACTACAGACATGTTGTATGACTGAATCGCAATCGTCCCGGTGGGAAGGGAGCTGTGAAGTGTTTGCAACGCATACAGCACCGCTCTCATCTCCAGAACATTGATGTGCAAGTGGTTCTTGTGGTTCTGCCAAATACCTTGGACTTTCATTCCCAGATAATGCCCCCCACCCTATCTGGGAAGCATCCATGGTCAAAACTACTTTCTCTTGGGGAGGAACAAGTGGACGACATAGGATAAGTTGTTTTGTGTGTAACCACCATGTCAGATCCTTTCTGCATGCATTTGTTATCAATATCTTGTGAGACAATGGAAGGTCGTGCATTGACCATTGTGCAAATAGCAGCCACTGGAGAATCCTCATGTGTAGGTGAGCAAGAGGAACTAATAGGATGGCAGACACCATAATCCCTAGGACTTGAAGGACTACTCTGGCCTGAATTCTTTGTTTGTTTAGCAAGGATCTGACCTGACTGCGTAGATTCCACTCTTTCCTGTGTTAGCCTTACTGACATGGTTATTGTGTCTATTTCTGAGCCTAAATATACAATGTGCTGTGAAGGAGATAAGACTGACTTTTGCA
Source organism: Protopterus annectens (assembly GCF_019279795.1). Lineage (NCBI taxonomy): Eukaryota > Metazoa > Chordata > Ceratodontiformes > Protopteridae > Protopterus > Protopterus annectens. The sequence goes on from NC_056727.1 coordinate 163,355,438, forward strand.
GGTTGACAGTGATGCCTAGACTAGCGCACAAGGATAGAGTCTTGTCCCTGGTCCTTGTGAGTTGATGCTTGGTGGTAGCAGTGAGGAGCCAGTTGTCTAGGTATGGAAACACCTGGAATCTTTGAGATCTCAGATGAGCCATTACCACTGCCATGCATTCAGTAAACACTCTGAGGGCTGTAGTGAGGCCAAAGGGCAGTGTTCTGAACTGAAAATGACTGGCTCCCAGCTGGAAGCGTAAGTGTCTCTTGGAGCACCTGTCCATTTTGATGTGGTAGTATGCATCCTGGAGATCGATTGAGCACATCCAGTTGTCTTTCCTGATAAAGGGAAATATCGACTGCAGAGTGACCATTCGGAACTTTGATTTCCTTACATGCTTGTTGAGTCTGCTGAGATCTAGAATTGACCTCCAGTCCCCTGTCTTTTGGATCCTACTTGCTCTGTGGGGACTTCTTGAATTACTCTTTTTTGCAGCAATGAGATGACCTCTGATGTTGCACGGTCTAGTTGGATGGGTGGTACATCTGGTAGAGACCGGTTTGTTGGGGGTTGGGAAATAAAGGGAATCAGGTAACCTCTGGATATTATTGTGTGTACCCAACGATCTTGAGTGATAGTTAGCCAGGCACTTGGGTACAGTGAGAGACGACCCCAGACTGCCTTCAGACATGGACAGTCGGGCAACCCTTCAGGGTCGATGGAAGGGATGATCAGAGAAAGCTTCTTTGTCTGCCTGATGTTGAGGACCTCCTCTGCCCCAAGGGTGGCATCTTCCATTATATCCTCCCCCTCGGCTTCTGGGGGAGGGTTGACCTTGTGCCTGAGGGAAACCATTTTGGGATTTGCGGAACCACATTTTCCCTCCTGTATTACCCTTGGGATAGGATCTGGATGGGAGAGAGAAATGGACTCTGATGGTAGATAAGGTTTTCCCTTCCTGCTCTCAACTAGTCAAAGTCTCTTTCACTTGGGGTCCAAAAAGAGATGAACCATCAAAGAGAACATTAGTGAAGGAAGACTTGAAGGATTCCGTAAAATTACAAAGACGCATCCACAAATGTCTCCTGAGGGATATTCCTGCTGCAGCTGCCCTACTCGCTCCATCTGCCGAATATGAGATCAGCCTCATGGAGGAGTTAGCTATGGAAGTAAGGGTGGAGAGCTGCGCAGAAACCTTATCCATGGTACCTGGAGCTACTGAACCCTGGAGGGTGTCTCCTAACTCTTTCAGGAGATTCTTCTGAAGACGAGTAAAATGAGTCAGGTAATTCAGCGATTTTAGTGTAAATGCCACTAAAGAAAAAGTACGCTTCCCATACCTATCCATTGTCCTGGACTCCTTGTTAGGAGGATGGATATTAGAAGATGTCTCAGATAATTCCTTCTTGGTGGCCACTGCTACCACCATAACATCAACTGTAACTCCCATACTAAGGAAAGGCTTGTCCTCAGGTGCTGTCATAAACTTATTTGGCCTCCTCAGGATGGCTTCTACTGAATCTGGAGAGGTCCATGCTTTCCGCGATATGATCCCCAAAAGTTGGTCATAAGGCGGTGTCACCCAGGAGGTGGAAGATCGGGAACCAAAGGCCTCAAGATACACTAAATCATCCTCAGTAGGGTTAGATGTCTTCCAATCACCCCTCTGTCTAAGGATTTCTAGGATGTCAGAAAAAGAGACATCCTCAGAGGGGGATCTAGGGGGCCCTTCTGATTCCTCTAAATCAGTGTCTGATGTGACAGACTCAGGTGAGTCAACATGTTTCCTCTTACACAGCCTCTTCCGAGGGAGCTCTCCAGTGGGACAATCTGGGGAGGTCTCGGAAGAGGGGGCACCTCCAATTGGACCTGCTTGGGCCTCTGGTTCCCTATGCTGTGGGGGTAGCAGGGGAGAAGAGGTTGCTGCCTGCTGCTGGCAGGACACAGGTTCCAATAGAATGGCTTTGGCCAAGGATAAAACCTTCTCTATAGCTTTGAAAGCCTCCCCCCACTCTAAAGAAGACCTCTGCTCTGAGGGGGCAGGCAGTCGACTCCTAGCAAGAGGGAACAGCTCCAAAGCAGAAGTGGGAGCTGAGTTGAGTTGAGCCAAGGCTCCGAGAGGGAGGGTAATTTACGGCGACAACCCAGGGTGACTGTTCCCCTTGGAGTCGGCACGAGAGCGTCGGCTCCCAGAACCCTAGGCTCCAGACTGAGCCATTGAGGATAGAGTAATTGACTCCGAGGAAACAGGTTGAATCCCCGGAGCCGAAGGGTCCAAGACAGAGGAACCTGAAGTAATAGGCTCAGAGAGAGAAGCAGTCGGAGAAGGAACAGTTGTCGGTAAGGGTGTCAGCTCTGAGACCTTTGGGTCTGGAGGGGCCAATTTTCTTGCCAGAGCTGGATCCAAAAGCAACCTCTTCACCACCCTTCATCAGTGTAAATAAAGTTACCACCAAATCATGTTTAAATAGGATCCAAACCAACTAAAGTAATTGTAATTGGCTGATCATAATTGACCATTAAGTCCAGGTGAGAACAAGCCCCCCCCCAGTCTAACTATTCATTTTTTCTCTTTGTTATCTAAAATTGTATGCCAGCCAATAACATTATTTCTTTTGCCCTTAATACTATCAATAACAGTAAACCTAAACCTGGCAGATGGATGTAAAAAAACATGTTTATACAAGGCATTACTAGTTCTTTGATGTTTAATGTCACTGAGATGTTGACTGACCCGAAATTTAAAAGGCTTAAATGTTTGTCTCACATAAAAAGCACCACAGGAACAGGTGGCAAGATACACCACCCAATCCGAAGAGCAATTAGCAAAAAAACAAATATCATATACCTGGTTGTATTGCGAGAGGTAAAACTTCTGATTCGATTAATATTACTACAGTGGACACAATGACCGTATGGATAGCATCCAGTAGCAGCCTGCCCTGTTAGTGTTACCTGTGTCAACCCCCTGTCTCTGGTTAATCAGTACTTGTAGTGATTAAGATATGCACCCACTGTTTTCCCTTTCCTAAAACCAAAATGGCACCTGTCATTGACCAAGTGCCCAAGTTTATGATCTGCCTGCAGTATGTTCCAGTTACAATAAATAACCTGACAAAACATGTCCGTATTCCTGCCATACATAGTAGTAAACCTAAGCTGGGTAGAAGTATTCCCTGATTTGGTCTTGTATTCCAATAATTCAGACCTATCCTTCCCAGATACCTCATGGCAAGCCATAGTAATAATCCCAGGCTTATAACCCCTACGTTTAAATCTCTGAACCATATCCCTCCTGGAATGCTCATATTGTGTAGCACCAGAACAAATCCATTTGGGTCTAATGAATTGTGATTTAGGAATGTTGCATGTAACATGTGGCAGATGAAAGCTGGTAGCATGTAATATAGAATTATATTCAGGGAATTTATGGAAGACCTGAGTATCAAGGGTACCATCCAAATTCTTGGTGACCAGAACATCTAAAAAGGTTATCTGTTTTTGGTCATGATGACATGTAAATTGTAAACCCCACTTGTTATCATTCATATATTGGATGAACTCATTAAGGTATTCCAAATCACCCTTCCAAATCAACCAGCAATCATCCAGATAGCGGTGCCAAATGTCAATCTCGGGTATGTATATATTATGAAGAGGATCATAAATTAATTGTTGTTCCAAATAAGCCATAAACAAATCTGCATATATGGGGGCAAAAGATGCCCCCATAGCTGTACCCCGAGTCTGCCAGAAACATTCCTCCTGATAATAAAAAATATTCATGGTTAGGACTCTTTCACTAAGCCCAATGAGAAAATTGTTAAAACCAGGTGGGTATAGCTCAGAGATCTGTAACCAATATTCAACAGCCATGAGACCAGCCCAATGTGGAATATTAGTATAAAGGGCTGTAACGTCCAATGTGCATAAATACCATTCTGGTTCAGTTTGGGCATCGGATAAAATCTGTAAGAATTCTGTTGTGTCTTGTATTCTTGATCGAACATATTTTAACAAGGGTCGGACATACTTCGTAAGAAAAACTGACAAGGGCTCAGTGAGGGAACCCCCCCCTGAGATAATGGGTCTACCTGGTGGATTTGTTAAAGATTTATGAATCTTTGGTAACAAATAAAGGTATTGTCTACTGGGGTCCATCACCATCGGATGTTTGGAAGTGGCTTTGGAAATAATGCCCTCCTCGACTGCCGAATTAATAAAGGTATCAATTTGTTTCTTAAAAGAAGGACTGGGGTCAAGAGGCATGGGCATATAGTATCGTCAATCTGCAAGTTGTCTATGGGCTTCAGTATTATATTGGCCCGAGTCCATTACCACGACTGCCCTGCCCTTGTCAGCAGGCAACACCACAATGTCAGTATTATTCATGACCTCCTGCAAAGCTTCCCATTCATGATTAGAAAGATTATGTGTTTTAGGAATACCCTTACCATACTGTTCATGTAGATCTTTGAGGACCCTATGCACAAACAACTGTACTGTGGGGTGCATAGGTGGCATCAAATTAGACTTCTTAAACCGAAACAAATCCTCATTAGTATTGTTCAACCCATCTTGAAAAAATATCTTTAAATTCAACAAACATGCAAAAGAATAAACATCATTCACAAAATCCTCCTCATGTACAAAGAAGGCCGAGACAAGATTCAAACCTTTATTCAACAACACATACTGGTCAGCTGTTAAAACATGTGAAGATATATTAAGTACATTCTGATTTGTCACTTGTTGCTCATCATGCGTAGTAAAGTCTCCATATTTGGAATATGTGTTGTGTTTTTTTATGTTTGCGCCCTGCCCGGCATCTTCTGACCCAAAAGGGCATCACTATTAGTACATTTGGGTGTAGGTGAAACCTGCATGTGTGCTGCCTCAGTGTCCACGAAGGAAGAGGACTCATCCCCAGATGTACCCACAAAAGAGGAGGTGGATTTCAGTAAAATGCATTTAGGATGTTTCCTTTTACCAAATTTTGGCCCTGGATTGGCAAATTTAACATTTTTATATGGGCCAAAAGGCCTCCCCCTCTCGTAATCCGTTTGATCCCTATTAAATTTGTGAAGTTTCTTCTCCTTCAATTGCCTTTCTAAAGATAGTAAATCCTGACCAAGTTGCTGAAGGCATGAATGGTAAATGGCCTGCCCCTCAAATTGTTTGGTTTGTTCATAAAGTAGTGTAACCTCATTCAAACTCTGATCAATACATCGATCATAGTAGGAAGCTAATGCTTCCACAAACCCCATAGAGGCTTGCTGCTGTACCCTGGTCCATTGCTCCTCCATCTCCTGATCAATCAAATGAACTAAGGGTTGTGTCTGCACCCGGAGTCCCCTGGGGCTAATATTTTTGGCCATATAGGCCTTGAAAAGTTTCAAGTGCCAAACATTAGACCGTAAGACCTTCATACTTTTAGACAGTTTAAAGAATTTGTCATTGCAATCTGGATTGTGTGTACCCTGATCAGATGTTGTTGGAATGCTAGTGTGATTATCAAACCCAAAAATGCTTAGATCATTGCAATCTGAAGATAAACCATGTAAAAGCTGGTTCAAATCCATATTCATATATTAATAATAAATACAGATATGAAACACACAGATATATCAAATAATAATGTATATATAGTATGACAGGTGAATAAATGCATGCCCCATAAAACAAAAGGAAGGTATAAAGGAAAAATCTCAAATATAACATCCCCTAGATCAGACACAGTATGACTGTTACTGTCTAAATAATAAAAATGATGACCTATAAGGCCCCAAAGAAAAATTGTACATCATATGAAAAAGTACTCACACTGTCAATAAATGACCCTACTCCACCTATCCATGACTAACATGGATTATGAATAAAACCAGACGGTGGAGTCAAATACAGCACAAGAGACACAATAATAGCCACTGAAACACTGGAGAATACCCTATGCACAACCCAAAAGGCCACAAAATATGACCAAGGTATCGCTGCGGGTCCTGATATTATATCATATCAAGATGAAAAAACATTATATGTCAGGAACCCAATGGCAGTCTATACCAACAGATATGTGAACCAATCAAAAAAGGTGCTACGTGTCCCAATGGTCTGTAAAAAAGTGTGAGCACCATAAAAAATAAAAAATGAACAAAAACGAGATCCAAAACCAATAACAGTAAAACAGCAATATTGTGTCTGAGTAGAGAAGTGAGAAAAATCAGCCTACCAGACTCCTATAATATTTAAGCAGATCATGTATGTCATACCTGAAAGGTTCCAAGGGCAGTGTATATACCTTATCAACACAATGATCCAGCTATTGGACCTCAAAAGGTGCTAAACCATGGCCCAAAGATTAACAAACCAACCATGATGCCCATATATCAACATTGAAAACAAAATCTAAGATAGTAATGAATCAAAATATAGTGATATTGATTCTATGGGCCCCACCTATTATAATGATCTTAAGCACAAAACATACCTGTAAAATCAAAAGTATAATCAATAAATTGTGCACCTACTGAAATGTATAGCTTACGTATAATCTTGTACAATATACATACACTTGTAGGTACACACAATGTATATAAATATCCCAACTTCCAAACAAAGCATATATAAAGTAAGCAAATACACAGTAAATGTCCGTTCTGAATATCAAGATCCCTGATTGGTCCAATCAAAAAATAATAAGATGCCAAACGTATCTGAGTGTCCCAATCTAAAGATGTATTCATATATATCAAAAAAAACGGCAAAATAACACAGGTAACCATTCAACGTCCTCGTGTTGGAAAGTGAGAAAACACGCCAAGTCCAAATAAGGTAAAGTTAATGATTATAAGAAAATCGTTCGTGAATTAGAATCTAACAACTGAAAGATGAAAATGAGATACAAAAAATGGGCCGTATCAATAATCTCAGCACCTGCTAGAAAAAATACAACATATAATCATGATAATACACAATGGACCTAAAAGTGCATACTGTCTATGATGAAAATCCCAGTTCCATCCCTAAACATATGTAAAGTAAACACATGGAACAGTTACCATCAGTTGCATCTATCAAAATGTTCAAATGATGTAAAGAATACCAAACATAAATGCAGATGTCCAAATCCAAAAGGATAATGATAGATATAAATCCCAAAATGGTTGAGCAACTTCTATGTCCGTTCAATAGCCTCATTATGATGGTAAAAATGAATGAACAGATGCCAAGTCCAGGGGGTAAAAAAGTAGATAATACCAGCTGGCGAAAAGAGTCCTTCACAATTCCAATTCACCAGCTGAAAGATAAAAATAATGTCCAGACTAACAAAAAATGCCACCACCGATAAAAATACGCCAATACAAAATGCGAAGCCAAAATGCATAAAGCACGGTGAATTTGCATTAATGAAAGGAAAAACCCTCATAAAAAAACGATGAATATGACCATCCACCAAAAAAGTGTTAACAGCAAAATGGAAAATAAACGAAATGGTGATAGCAAAATCCCCTTCTTGCTTCAAGGGCCTGAGACAGCACCCACGTCGAGTAACTCCTTTATGCCAAAACCGGTTTGTCTTGCTATTTTATGAATAAAATGCTGGATTTACCAACTCTCCAAGTGCTGGCTGTGTTTTCTGGAAAAAGACTAAATATAGCAAAAATAGTTTTACTTAGCCAGTAAGACACAACCTCGAAGCATTCGTGGCAAACAAGATCTGGGGATTTGCCATGAGGCATCATGGGATAGGGGCTAGCATCGAGCCAGTAAAAGCTCTCAAGCTTTAGTATCTGCCGAGTAGGAGTCAAATATCGGCTCTGAACCCATCCAGCAAGAATTACAACGAGATAGGACTACATAACATCCATCAACTGGAAAAAACAGGCTTCTCCATCATTATAAAGAATTCAAAAACCTTACTATGGCCGTTGGTCAAATGGATGTGAACAATTTAAAAAAAAGAACCAACAGAATTGCATCATTCCAGAACACATGGTTAATAGTATTGGAAAATATGGATAAAATGGACAGCATATATGACTGAACTAATATGATTTACTTTAATTGCATATGCTTCTTACCAGATGACTAGACACCTTTGTAAATAGTTACTTTTTAAAATTTTGTCTGTCTTAATATTATTACTGAAATTATCTGCTATCATTAATCTCCATGTAATTCTTTTTTTTTTGTAATGTTTCAGGATATTCATATTGTTACATACATGTTTGGTTAAATCATTGTAATTTCATTTGAGACAACAATAAAAATAAAGAATATAAAGAAAAAAAATTAGGTTTGCTTTAATTTATATAATTGTATGATTGTATATGTCATAAGTGATAATTCAATAAAGATGTTTCTTGTTTAAAAAATGTATGATTCTGTATCGTGTGAATCACTCTCTGTAATATGCATGATGTTGTGCACAGGTTTTGAAGCTTTTACCATTGGGCCTGTGCTGAAAAAGGGTCTTTTTAGCCCAGTCAGACTTCTCCTGTAAGCAAATGATTATAATATATTCTCTCTCCCTCTCTCTCTCTCTCTATATATATATATATATATATATAAGAGCAAAACTGATAACACCAAGAAGAGTAGTTCCAGAACCGCAAAGTGAAGACAATAGTTCGTAAAAAAGGTAAGTCCTTTATTAGTTGCCAAGTGGTAAAAATCCAAAGACAGTTGGTACAAAGCAGCAAAAATCAGACCAAATGGTAAAATCCAAAGTCAGTTAGTACAGAACAGCAAAATCAGACAAGCGCTTTTCGCTTGGAGAATGCCAAACTTTCAAGTCAAAACAGTTGCCTGCAGTGAGGCAACTGTTTAAATGAGGATGTTAATTAGTCACATGTTTGGTTAGAGCTGAGTTGCATTAAGAAACAATTGAGACTGTTTTGAGCAAAAGAACAGCCAAATAATAAAATGAAACATTAAAATGTGCATAGGTTAAATTGACATTGTATTGTTTATACATGACTGGTAAACCAAGTGAGTGTTATGATGAAATTAAAAACTTTGCTTGTCCAAAAGGTTTGGATAGAAATACAAATACAAATACAAGTGGAAGTTTAAAAAAAGCTGTGTGTGATCCAAGTGAGTTTGAAGTCAGCAGTCCTGTGTAATATGAGAATCAATGTAGTACTGTTATGTTAGCCTTAAAATAGATGTTATGATGCATATGAATTTGCACTACTTGGTGACTTGGGGCAAGTGTGTTCAATGGGCAAAGAAACAGTGTTGAAAAATAGTGAAAATAGGATGAGACATGCTATAATCTAGCCCTTCTGAGCTTCAGAACCGAGCCTGTACTAAGTGTGCCATTTAACGGGGCCTCCCTGCATCTAGCTTGAGTTGCCAGACAAGCTCCCTGTATTCCAAGGTCGATTCCCAGTCCCCTCCTCTAATGTTACCGTTCACTTGTTCAAGGATCATGAAAGACAACTTGTAATTGGGACATGTAAGTGAGTGTTTGAAAAAAGCGTTGCTTTCCTTTTTCTTTTCAATGTCGTAAGTGTGTTCGTATAGCCTTTTCCTGAATTCCCTCTCTGTTTTGCCCACATAAAGGCACCACAGGTGGTGCAGAGCCCGATATAAACAACCCCTTTTGTTCCACATGAAAAGTGACAGGGGGATCTGATACAGGTGTGTCTGGATGCAAGGTAGATGTGGGATTTGTTTGCAATGAGAGGACATTGCTTGCAGGCACCACATTTGAAGGTGCCCTTGTTGTTGTGAGAGTTGTGAGTGGTTGCAATGGGTTTTCTCTCGAAGATGTCTTTGAGGTTTTGCCTCTTCCTCACAAAATTAGGTTTGTCCGAATGATACTCCTGAAGTCGTCATTGCCAGCCAGTACAAACCAGTATTTGGATACAATAGTTTCAATTTGTTCAGAGTTGTCGGAGAAAGTGTAAATTTTTAAAGACAGCCATAAAAAATAAAAAATGAACAAAAACGAGATCCAAAACCAATAACAGTAAAACAGCAATATTGTGTCTGAGTAGAGAAGTGAGAAAAATCAGCCAACCAGACTCCTATAATATTTAAGCATATCATATATGTCATACCTGAAAGGTTCCAAGGGCAATGTATATGCCTGATCAACACAATGATCCAGCTATTGGACCTCAAAAGGTGCTAAACCATGGCCCAAAGATTAACAAACCAACCATGATGCCCATATATCAACATTGAAAACAAAATCTAAGATAGTAATAAATCCAAATATAGTGATATTGATTCTAAGGGCCCCACCTATTATAATGATCTTAAGCACAAAACATACCTGTAAAATCAAAAGTATAATCAATAAATTGTGCACCTACTGAAATGTATAGATTACGTATAATCTTGTACAATATACATACACTTGTAGGTACACACAATGTATATAAATATCCCAACTTCCAAACAAAGCATATATAAAGTAAGCAAATACACAGTAAATGTCCATTCTGAATATCAAGACCCCTGATTGGTCCAATCAAAAAATAATAAGATGCCAAACGTATCCGAGTGTCCCAATCTAAAGATGTATTCATATATATCCAAAAAAACGGCAAAACAACACGGGTAACCATTCAACGTCCTCGTGTTGGAAAGTGAGAAAACACGCCAAGTCCAAATAAGGTAAAGTTAATGATTATAAGAAAATCGTTCGTGAATTAGAATCCAACAACTGAAAAATGAAAACGAGATACAAAAAATGGGCCATATCAATAATCTCAGCACCTGCTAGAGAAACTACAACAAACATATAATCATGATAATACACAATGGACCTAAAAGCGCATACTGTCTATGATGAAAATCCCAGTTCCATCCCTAAACATATGTAAAGTAAACACGTGGAACAGTTACCATCAGTTACATCTATCAATACGTTCAAATGATGTAAAGAATAACAAACATAAATGCAGATGTCCAAATCCAAAAGGATAACGATAGATATAAATCCCAAAATGGTTGAGCAACTTCTATGTCCATTCAATAGCCTCATTATGACGGTAAAAATGAATGAACAGATGCCAAGTCCAGGGGGTAAAAAAGTAGATAATACCAGCTGGCGAAAAGAGTCCTTCACAATTCCAATTCACCAGCTGAAAGATGAAAATAATGTGCACAGACTAACAAAAAATGCCACCACTGATAAAAATACGCCAATACAAAATGCGGAGCCAAAATGCATAAAACACGGTGAATTCACTTTAACGAAAGGACAAACCCTCATAAAAAAATGATGAATATGACCATCCACCAAAAAAGTGTTAACAGCAAAATGGAAAATAAAAGAAATGGTGATAGCAAAATCCCGTTCTTGCTTCAAGGGCCTGAGACAGCACCCACGTCGACTAATTCCTTTATGCCAAAACCGGTTTGTCTTGCTATTTTATGAATAAAATGCTGGATTTACCAACTCTCCAAGTGCTGGCTGTGTTTTCTGGAAAAAGACTAAATATAGCAAAAATAGTTTTACTTAGCCAGTAAGACACAACCTCGAAGCTTTCGTGGCAAACAAGATCTGGGGATTTGCCATGAGGCATCATGGGATAGGGGTTAGCATCGAGCCAGTAAAAGCTCTCAAGCTTTAGTATCTGCCGAGTAGGAGCCGAATATCGGCTCTGAACCCATCCAGCAAGAATTACGGCGAGATAGGACTACATAACATCCATCAACTGGAAAAAACAGGCTTTTCCATCATTTAAAGAATTCAAAAACTTTACTATGGCCGTTGGTCAAATGGATGTGAACACTTTAAAAAAAAGAACCAACAGAATTGCATCATTCCAGAACACATGGTTAATAGTATTGGAAACCATGGATAAAATGGACAGCATATATAACTGAACTAATATGATTTACTTTAATTGCATATGCTTCTTACCAGATGACTAGACACCTTTGTAAATAGTTACTTTTTAAAATTTTGTCTGTCTTAATATTATTACTGAAATTATCTGCTATCATTAATCTCCATGTAATTCTTTTTTTTGTGATGTTTCAGGATATTCATATTGTTACATACATGTTTGGTTAAATCATTGTAATTTCATTTGACACAACAATAAAAATAAAGAATACAAAGAAAAAAAATTAGGTTTGCTTTAATTTATATAATTGTATGATTGTATATGTCATAAGTGATAATTCAATAAAGATGTTTTTTGTTTAAAAAATGTATGGTTCTGTATCGTGTGAATCACTCTCTATAATATGCATAGGTTCATAGGTTTATAGGTTCATACTAGGCTATCTGCCCTAGGGCATTTATAAGCCTAGCCAGAGTATGTTTGGCTTTTGCCACCCATTTTAAATTAATTTTGCTATGCCCTTTTTCGAGGTTAGTATACTGTGCCTCTGTCTAACAGTGACACAGAAGTGATACCCGGGGTAAACCTACGATCTCCCATCCACTCATCAAGATTCCTCTTGAAGAGAGTCAATGAGGGACTCTGCCTAACCTGGACTGGGATTTTATTCCAGAGTGAAGGGAGCCTCTGGGTTATGAATCTGTCCCTCCAGCATGTCCTATTTATTTCAGTGCTGAGGTTCAAGTCTCGAGCATGTAGCTCGATGGGATTTGGATTTTTTGAGGTGCAGCATGTCCATTAATTCCGGGTTGGACATGGCTTTATACGTCAGGCACAGGTTGCCTCTGAGCAGGTGGTATGCCACTGAGTAGAGCTGGAGTTTCTTTAACTGGGCAGCATATGGCATCTGTTTGAGCCCTTTGATCCTCTTGGTGAGGTACTTTTGGGGTCTTTCCAGTTGCTGCAGGTGTTTGGTAAGGTACATCCCAAAAGGGCATTGTACTGATTATGGGCCTGATGAGGGATGAGTAAAGAGGCACAATGACCTCCCCTAATCTAGATGTGAATCCCTTCATGATTAGGTGGGCTATATAAAATGTTTTTCTAACCACTTTGGCCATGTGGTTGTCAAATGAGAGATTGCTATCAACTTGGGTCCCCAGGTCCCTAATTACTTCTTCTGTACTTAATGGATTACCACCTATGTGGTAATTTGTGGGCACTTTGTTTTTGCCAAAGGGGATGACTATACACTTTTGGCGTGCTTAGATTGAGGCCATGGCTCTGGCACCAGTTGTCTGTTTCTATGAGGCCCTTTTGGAGGATGCTTGTGTCGGCTGGAGAGTTGATTATGGTGCCCAGTTTGCAGTCATCTGCGAACTTGGTCAGCCACAGTCCTTCTGTGTTGGCCTGTACCTCCGAGAAATATATACCGAACAAGAGAGGTCCCAGGACTGAGCCTTGTGGGATGCCACTTGTAACTGGTTTGGAGTCTGACATGGCTCCAGCAATTCTAACCATGTGGGTTCTGTCCTTGAGCCAGTTTGCAACCCATCTAGTGACATAGGGGTTTATATTTAAGCTGGTGAGCTGATCTATAATGCCCGAGTGGACCACCTTCCCTTCGTCAATGGCCTTGGTGACTGTTTCAAAGAAGTCAACCAGGTTTAAGAGGCAGGATCTGCCCTTAACAAAGCTGAACTGGATCCAGTGTCTGTAGGTCCCCAATATCTTTATTTATGAGGTCCATGATGATCCTTTCCATAGCTTTGCAGACCAAGCTAGTCAGGCTTATGGGGCGATAGTTTCCAGGGTCCGTTGAGGCACCACCTTTGTGGAGAGGGACCACTGTTGCTGTACGCCACTCTTTGGGTACATATCCTGTAGTAAGTCTGAGATTGAACAGTAGTTTTATGTTTGGGTTTAGCTCTTCTTGGAGTTCATGTAGGACGCAGCCTGGGACACCATCTGGTCCCATTGATGCTGTGTTTTTTGCTTTGGAGAGGGCGGCTCTTACCTGAGCATCTGAGATGTCAGGGGGGCAGCACACTGCTGGGATAGATATTTACCCTTTGGGTGGGAGGGGGAGTTTGTGCTGAACCTGTCAGCTAGGATGTTGGCAATGTCTGTGGGTTTGGTGTATTTTTTGTCATTTTGGACTAATTCTGAGCATATCTGGGAATTCACACCCAGGTTCCTAACATAACTAAAGAAAGCCTTGTGATTATCCTTAGTGTCCTGTGCAATTTTTCTCTCGATGCTGGCCTTAGACGATTTTATGAGTGCCCTTAATTTTTTGCTAATACTGATCAGAGATGCCTTCCCTTTTTGGGATTTTGCTCTATCATGTAGTAGCTTCCTCCTTCTATTGTATAGTTTATTTATGGTTGGGGTCCACCAGACAGGACGTCTGCCTTTGGAGGATTGGGTCTTGGTTTTATTTGGGATTGCATGATCCATGCATTCCTGAAGGTGTTCATAGAATGCATTTATAAAGGATTCTGCGGTCTGGGCCATATTTTCCACAGGCCCGGGGCTTTGAAGGATTCCACCGGTTTTGAGGAGTGTGAAATTTGCTTTAGAGAAGTTTTCACTGTGGTTTTCTGGGCAGGGGTGGGGTCGGGATGTGAATATCCAGTGAGATCAGTTTTGGTCTGATCTTACCAATGAGGATACACTTCTGGTCTGGAGCATAGAGTCCCCATGTTGGTGATGATCAGGTCCAGTATGTTTTCCCCTCTTGTGGGAGTGGTAACAAGTTGTTCCATAGCATTTGAGTTTATGAATTCTAGGAACCTTTGGGCTAGGGTGTTGGAGCTAGAGTAATGCTCCCAGTCTATGTTTGGGTAGTTGAAGTCGCCCAATATAATGGTGTTTGGAGAGACCTTCATATTTTCCAGTGTTCTCAGGAAGGCTGAGTGAGGTTCCTGGGTTTGGGAGGGTGGTCTGTAGCAGGCTATAAACTGGAAGGCAGTTTTACCCACTGTTAGTTGCACATGGATAGTCTCTGATGCTTCGTGCTTTGCCACCAACCTGGAGGTGTGGGTATCTTTGATGAATATCGATACTCCCCCTCCTTTTGTGGTTCGGTCCAAGTTTTGGGGCTGAAAAGCATGGTATGAGGTATATCCTGGTAGTGCTGGGGTGCTCTCGGGAGCCCTGAACCAGGTTTCTGTTACTGCACAGATATCGATGTTCTCCATGCTAAGGAGAGTTTCGAGTGCATCTTGAGGTTTAGACTTCTGGCATTGAGTAGCATTACTCTTAGTTTCTTATCCCTTGTGATACCTATGTAGGTGGGTTTGTCTTTTGAGCCTTGCCTAAAAAAGGCACTATGGGGGTAGCAAGAGCCTTTGCCAATATCCGGAAGCCCAGGGGTGACAGGTGCAAGCCGTCCCTAGTGAAGCATCGTGGCTTGTCGAGCATATCATCCCAGGCTGACAGGCATTGGATCCCCTTTGAATGACACCAGTACTTAAGCCAATTGTTGAAATTGATCATCTTGTCTTCATATTGTGGCATCATTCTTGGTGAGGGTAAGATGCTACTCAAGGTCAGGGTCATACCGGCCTGGGCTACATGCTCAGAGAGCTCCTCTATGTCTCTTTTCATGTAGTCCAGGGAGGTACATCTCAGGTCATTCACACCAGCATGGACAATGACTGAGTCATATTTGTACTTGCCTTGGAGTGACCTGAGTGCTTGTGTTATGTGGCGGATCCTAGCGCCCGACAGGCTGCTCACCATGACCTTCTTGTTCAGCCTGGTAAGTGGGACGTCAGTGTGCCTGACGCTAGAGTCACCTATTACAAGTCTATCAGGTGTGTTGTTTAGCCTTAAGGGCTGTGACTGTTCGGCACACTGGCTTTGTGAGATATGTGTTGCACGTGTTTTGTTTTGGGGTAGCGGTTGCTTGGGTGTCTGCTTTGGAGGTCTCTGCTGCTTAGGCAGATCTTTATTTAGAGCCTCCGAGTATGTTTTTGTGTGATTATGTGCTTGGTTTGCTGTCGTGGTAGGTCTATGTGAGACTGGAATTGTAGTGAGTGTGGTTTCCTTCTCCTCCCGACTGGTTATGCCAGTACTGAGTTGAGAGAGCTTAGCCTCCAGTTTGGCTATATGGTTGCATCTCTCACATGTGTTGGAATTTGTTGGGAGGAGGAGAGGGTTGTCTGTGTACATGAGGCAGTTGTAACATTGCCTCAAGATTCCCAGATTCACCAGCTGTACCGGAGAGGAGATTGACAACTGACCTTTGGACATGCTAGAATAATAATGGGAATTCCTTTATAATTGAAAACAAGGGCCAATGGGGAGTGAGGGTGTAGTGCTTTTAATTTTTAGTGCTGACTTATATAATTGCTTTAGTGAGCAAGTGCCAGGTAACTTAAGTGCAATGTGTTACAGGTAACTTAAATGCAAAAACGACAAACAGTAACTTTCTTTCAAGTGAAACAAGGAAATAAGTACAGTAAGCAATGCAGATATCACTAGGGATCCACAGAAGCACTGAGAAGCCGCATTTTAGGTGGAATTAGTGTTCCAGGGAAATAAGCAAACAAGCAACAAGCATACAAACAAAGCTAGATTCAGCAGGCCTGGATCTAGTCTATGCTACAGCAAAACAAGGTGTACCAATTTTGGTAAGAAACAGTTCAAATATGCAGGCACTATAAACCTTTAACCAGAAATTCCCAGCTCAGAATGGCAGAGTCCAGCCTCTCCTCCCACAAGAGTGCAGACCACGAACCTTCTTAATGTAAAATAACTGGCCTGAAGCCCAAGTGCATAAACCAGAACTAATACACTTTAAGAATAACAGACACTGAGCTCTCAATCAGCAGTTCCCAACTTAGAAGGATGAAAGCTACCTGTCCTGCCACCACAGTGCATGCCACAAACCTTCCTAATGTAAAACAACTGGTCTGAAGCTCAAGTGCTTAATCCAAAAGACTTAGAATGATAGCTACACTTTAATTAAGTTACTACTAAGCAGTAATAAATACAATTGAATACTTTAAAGAATGCCTGGATTAGTGCTCAAGTTATACAAACAAAGCTAGATTCAGCAGGCCTGGATCTAGTCTCTGCTACAGCAAACATGGTGAACCAATTTCAGTAAGAAGCAGTTCAAATATGCAGGCACTATAAGCCTTTAACCAGAAATTCCCAGCTCTGAAGGGCAGAGTCCGGCCTCTCCTCCCACAAGAGTGCAGACCATGAACCCTCTTAATGTAAAATAACTGGCCTGAAAGCCCAAATGCTTAAACCAGAATCAATACACTTTTAGAATAACAGACACTGAGCCCTCAATCAGCAGTTCCCAACTTAGAAGGATGTAAGCTACCTGTTCTGCCACTACAGTGCAGACCACAAACCCTCTTAATGTAAAACAACTGGTCTGAAGCCCAAGTGTTTAAACTAAAAGGCTTTGAATGAGTTACACCAAGCAGTAATAAATACAGTTGAGTACTTTTAAGATGACGCAAAAGCAAAATAAAGTAGGAAGAAACACAAGTACAGTAAAAGCAGATGACTTTTTTTTTCAGAAAAGTAGCAAAAGCAGTAGTAAATACAATTCTCATGCAGTGCAAGCTGAATATGTAGCAATATTAGTCCACAGACAGTTTGAAAAAATGTAATTAAATTAAAAAGGACTAAAAGCAAGTGCAAAAAGGGTTTATTAGGTAGAATGCGGTAAAGAGATGGGCCTGAGGGAGTGTCTTAGATCAACTCTACAGTGGGGCGGGCACTGCAAAAGCCACCAAATTTAAACTATGACCAAGAACTGGGAGGGGGGTGGGGAAAAACAGTTTCAACACAGATGTGAGGAATGTGTAAATTATAAAGCCAAAAAACATATACTGTTCTCTATATATTTGCAGAGCAGTAAGATAGCAGATAGCTAAGCAAACAATTTAGCTCTATAATACAGAATAATACAGAAAAATATTCTCAGCTCTATATATTTGCAGATAGTTCTGTAAGGCTGTCTCTCAAACTAAGGTTCCAGTTTGAATGCAGATTGTTAATTAACAGGACACACAACACTAGCTCAATTATATAGCTGAAGACAAGGCAGGAAATGAGGGGGGGGACAGTTTCAACACAGATGTGAGGAATGTGCAAATTATAAAGCCATAAAATATATACTGTTCTCTATATATTTGCAGAGCAGTAAGATAACAGATATCTAAGCAAACAATTTAGCTGTATAATACAGAATAATACAGAAAAATATACTCAGCTCTATATATTTGCAGATAGTTCTGTAAGGCTGTCTCTCAAACTAAGGTTCCAATTTGAATGCAGATTGTTAATTAACAGGACACACAACACTAGCTCAATTATATAGCTGAAGACAAGGCAGGAAATGAGGGGGGCTGGGGAAAAACAGTTTCAACACAGATGTGAGGAATGTGCAAATTATAAAGCCAAAAAATATATACTGTTCTCTATATATTTGCAGAGCAGTAAGATAACAGATATCTAAGCAAACAAGTTAGCTCTATAATACAGAATAATACAGAAAAATATACTCAGCTCTATATATTTGCAGATAGTTCTGTAAGGCTGTCTCTCATACTAAGGTTCCAGTTTGAATGCAGATGTTAATTAACAGGACACACAACACTAGCTCAATTATATAGCTGAAGACAAGGCAGGAAATGAGGGGGGGGTGGGGAAAAACAGTTTCATCACAGATGTGAGGAATGTGCAAATTATAAAGCCAAAAAATATATACTGTTCTCTATATATTTGCAGAGCAGTAAGATAACAGATATCTAAGCAAACAATTTAGCTCTATAATACAGAATAATACAGAAAAATATACTCAGCTCTATATATTTGCAGATAGTTCTGTAATGCTGTCTCTCTAACTAAGGTTCCAGTTTGAATGCAGATTGTTAATTAACAGGACACACAACACTAGCTCAATTATATAGCTGAAGACAAGGCAGGAAATGAGGGGGCTGGGGAAAAACAGTTTCAACACAGATGTGAGGAATGTGCAAATTATAAAGCCAAAAAATATATACTGTTCTCTATATATTTGCAGTGCAGTAAGATAACAGATATCTAAGCAAACAATTTAGCTCTATAATACAGAATAATACAGAAAAATATACTCAGCTCTATATATTTGCAGATAGTTCTGTAAGGCTGTCTCTCAAACTAAGGTTCCAGTTTGATTGTGCACAGGTTTTGAAGCATTTACCATTGGGCCTGTGCTGAAAAAGGGTCTTTTTAGCCCAGTCAGACTTCTCCTGTAAGCAAATGCAAATAATATATACTATATATATATATATATATATATATATATATATATATATATATATAATTAGATGGATTTTAGGCATTACTAGGCAATGTGACTCTCACATTAATGAATAAATTCCTCAGGGTCATGTGTGCCGTACTGTGATGCTGTCAGTGTACTTCAAAACTTATTAATGCCATGATAAGTCTTTCCATGCCTTTGCATATGACTTTACTGTATGCCAATCATTATAGACTTTACAAGGACTCTTACTGTCTTTTAATTCGCTTTTACTTGAATGTAACTGCGTTTATTTGTTAATTTATTGTCTGACAGCTTGATTGTGCTGCATTTGTATGCTATTGACAACAGAAAACACTCACCTACTACAGGCAGTCAAACTATATTCCCTAACAATAACATCATTAGAATTCTAGGTCACATGATGTGGAATTAGGAAGTAAATGGGCAGCTGCTCAGCCTACAGTAAATAGAAATACAAGCTTACTATACTTAATAAGCACAGTTCCACTGATGTCACTAAAGGAACAGCTATTTCTTTTATAATAAGAAAGCCCACTTTACATAATAAAATAATTACAGCAAAAAGAAATGATAAAAATCTTTGCACTTGAGCTTTTAGCCAAACTATGCAATGCTTTCTGTGTAATATGTGGTAGGCACATCTTGTGGATACCACAGAATAAATCATATGCAACTAAATAATGATTTCTGCTGATCAGTCATCTCATAATAAGCCATGTGTAGTTGTTGCTGCAGATAAACCTTTCAGCCTCTGAGCAGAAAGAATCATAAAGTTTTTCTAATATCATGCAAGAGTTAAAAAGAAGAATGTCTTCTTATTTCCTTTGGAAGGTTGTCAGATACTAGACTTTGTATAAGTAGTGATGGTGAACCTCTGTGTGGGCTTAAAACATTTAATAATTTATGTACCCATGGACTGGTCTAGCTTCATAAAGATAATTGCTAATTCTAGGAGAAGCAGTGCTAATCTGATAGCCAAAATAAATGTGTTATACCAAATCATAGTATCTGAGAAGTATCATTGCAGATGCTGTCCCTGTACTTCTCTAGTTAGTACAGATTGTCCTGTTGCTTACATTTTATATAGCTAGTTCAAGCGAACCACTCCCACTTGATAACTGACATTTCTCCTGAACGTGCTCATATTTTTCCAAGTGTTTAGATGCTACATCAGTTTATACTTGCACATTTATGTACAGCAGTTTGTATTTGTGTTGTTTTTGATTCACCACACCTATGTTGTCAGTCATCTGCATTCTATTTTACATGGACTACATATCACACCAAAAACTGAGGAACCACTATCTTTGAATTGCAAATACTTTGTGCTTGTTTATGAATGTCTCAATATTCTTTATACACTGTGTAGACTGCTCTAAATCCTAGCCACAGTCAAAGTGAAAAAGACTTCTGTGAAACATCATAAACTGCAATATTCCGAGACACTTTATTTGAGACTGACTGAACACATTTTTGAAGTATGCAGAAATTTGCATTTAAATTTCATATAATCACTTTGTACATTGACTAAATCACTGTCCACCCTTCCCTAGTCCCTTTTTTTAGACAATGTCAACCAGATCAGCCTATCAATGTATTAAAACAAACTACAGAAAATATTAAGATACTACTTAATGCTAGGAGCTTAAACAAAAACCTCCACTCACTGCAAGGCCTCCACATTTTGAAAGGCATCGCAATCTGTGTAATGACTGAGGTTTGGTTCAAATCAGTGGAAAACACTCCAGTGCTGCAAAACTACAAGGCCTTCCATACTTTTAGACCAGACACTGTGCATGAAGGAAGAAGGTGAAGGTGTCTCAATTTTCATTCAGAAAAGACTCAGATCAAGGCCGGTTAAGCACCATGACACCCTTGAAATTATTCATGTCCAAACCACCGTCAGCAAAGTCCATTACCATATCCTGGTGAGGTACAGAACTACCTGTATGATCAAGGAATGCCACATTGCCTTCTTAAATGGGCTACAATCACTTAATCACCCAATCTCATTTCCCGGGCAACTTCAACTAACCAGCTATAGAATGGGAAAGATATTCCACCATATGTCTCAACCTCTTACAGCAAGAAATCAAGACAAAGCCATAAATAATGGGGGGACAAAGGAAGCCAAAAATAGAGGCACTTTGTAAATATTGCTTTTACAAACTTAGAAAGTTTATAGAATAACAAATTTTGTATTAGCATGAATTCTTAAATGTATAAAGTCCAAAACTCAAATGTCTGTCATTATGTTCTGATTTCAGTCGTCAATGATTTGACAGAAAACCACAATTTTATGAGAAACAGACCAAAAATATGAGGAAAAAATCTGGACAGTTTGCAAAAATGTCTACAGTTAAGAGGTATGTATTCCATCACAAGTGTA
Source organism: Protopterus annectens (assembly GCF_019279795.1). Taxonomy (NCBI): domain Eukaryota; kingdom Metazoa; phylum Chordata; order Ceratodontiformes; family Protopteridae; genus Protopterus; species Protopterus annectens. The sequence goes on from NC_056727.1 coordinate 163,376,922, forward strand.
CAAGTTCAGAGATTCCTGGACTTTGTCTGTACAAATACCGTAGGACAACTAGTCAAAGTAGCCACTATGGGAAACAGGATACGTGACCATATCCTCTCTAATATGAGGGAATTATGCTCCATTCCTAGTGTAATACCTTTACTTATTGGTCCAATCACAAATTCATTTTCTTCAAAATAAAATTAAAACCCAATCCCCTGGTACTTTTAAACCTTTCCAATACAAATTTCTTACTTCTAAGTCATACCATGGCAAATTTTAAATACCCCAAACCCTGAAAACTCTGCTGTTTTGTGGAAACACACACTACTAATTTATACCAACATGTATATTACTGTATAGAAACAGCTGTACCCAGCAGAAGTAAGCATGGGGAAAACCATAAAAACAAACCCCCACAGTGGAACCACAGCATCAATAAGCTGCAGCCAAGAATAAGAAGCAACACATCCAGCAGGATAGGAATTTGGTCATTAAATTAAACAACCATCTTAGGAACCTAATTCAAATTACCAAGGGCAAATTTGAAAAAAAAAAATAGCCACCCATGCAAGGGCAGCACACAACAGTCTGAAGATGTGGATACAGCAAAACTACTGTCTGATAAGTTCAGTTCACGCTTTACCCCTCTCTCATCCCTGGTGATCTTACAAGAAATGTAAGAAACCTATACTGCACCTGCTGTCATACAGGACCAAGTCATGGAAGTGCTCTCAAAGCCCAAAAATATGGCATCTATGGTCCCTGACAAAATTCCAGGAAGTATCCTGAATAGCAGTAAGCATAATATTTTTATGCTGCTAACATTTTTTCAACTTTCAGCCTTCAAACTAGCTTCGCACCAAGTGAGTAGAGGATAGTAACAGTCATCCCATGCACAAGGGAGGTGAATCCACTGATCTAGGTAATTACTGACTCATAAGTCTGACCAGCCTCAAATATAAAGCCATTGAAAGATGTATCATAGAACTAATTAGTAAGGGTATAGGAAAACTTCAAACACTGGACCCATCCCAGTTTGGTTTCATGACTACTTAAGTTAGTGAACTTTTTCAAAAAGTCATCAAATCAATGGATGAAGGGAAGATGGTATGCACTGCCTATCTTGACCTGGCCAAAGCTTTTGACACAATACCCCATGCAGGCTTTGGTCATTGCTAAGTTAAGAATAAACCACTAGGCCAACATATATGGTAGACGTTTGTCAAAAGGTGGTATATCCTTTAAGTCATAAGACCTATTGATGGAAGTGCCATTCTGCACAGTGAAGGACAGGGGCAAAACAAAGTTGTAATGAAGTGTATAAACATCTAACAGGGCTAATTGATAGTGCAAATGTAGGTATTTGAAAAGATGGTTTGTGAAGACTTATGCTGGAGGTTATCTTCCCCAGGTAACTGAAGAAAAGTTTTAAAAGTGTAAGGGAGATGGATGTGTAGATACATTCAAAGCTTCCCATACCAAGAGATGGATGACAGTGTATAATGACAGTGAGAGGAGACTGACTGGATTTATCTTTCCCCAAGTCAAAATGATTCTAGAACATGTAAAAGCACAAAAGTCTTTTAATGTTCTGTAGCATGGGCTTGTTTTGGTAAAAGTATTAATCCTAATTATTTTAAACAAGTTGGAGCCCATGTAGGGGTACATGTTTTAGATTTCTGTAAACACCTTAACCATTATGCCAACCTACCTTCTTTCAAATGGAATGCATCTATCAGAAATAACACATGCAATGAAACACAGTAAGCTATTTTTTAACTATTTTTGGCATTGTTGAAATTGGTCATTGGAGTTTAATATGTTGTTTCGAAATTATGGGTCTTAAGAAGGCCTTGGCAGATTAATGTCCTGTGTGTGGTGACTCTTGAGACAAGGACTGCATAGCTGATAGTTCAAGCTCAGGAAACACTATTTACTTGAAAGGCTGTTATAACTTATATTTCTGAGGCTTATAGACTTGCATTGAGTGAATCAGTGGGACTCCAATAAGTGTACAAAGAAGTAAATTAGGTTGCATTATGTAGTAGCGATGATTAAAACCATACCTTCTGTAACCTAACAAGGAAAACACTTTTGTAGTGACTGAATAAATGGAACTGTCAGTGCATGGAATCTGCTATCTGTATGGAGCCACAAGAGCTTTCCTTGGATTAAAAGCAGTCAGCAGATCATGAGCTGAAGCTTCAATGTTCAGTGTTCAGCATCACAGTTAGGGAAGCTCTAAGCCATATAACGCCACCTAACAACTTAGTTTCAAAAACAGAATTGCCTGCCTCACTATCTAGCTCCTGCCTAAATGTAATTAAAGCTAGTGTAGATTGTATATATAACTATAATAAATTCTATAGTTTTCCACCCTTTAAGAAAAACTGCTGTTTTTTTATGAAGGAGGATACTATAGACATGTTGACAATAATATTTCTGTTCCTTGTATTCACATTATGTTAACTAAACTTTATGCTCTAGACAGAAGCCAATCTATCATAACTTTGATAATTAGATACTATACTAGCATTTCCTCTTATTGATGTGTATGACTCAGATTTAAGCTTTAGACCATTTATTTTGTATGTGTAGTCCTTTCAACGAAGGCCTTGCATCTGCCTTATAGATGTTCGTTGAATTCTCTCTAAAGCTTTTTACACAAGTTTTGTTATATATGCAGAACTCCCTCCACCTATATTCACTGTAAAAGATCTGTGAAAGAAACAAGTGTTATGACAATGGTAAGCATATTCACTGTATAATACAGGTAGAGGACGGGAGTGATGTGAAGTGTTTAACAAGAGTTATTTAGCAGTGTGTTACTGTGAATGTATTGCATCACATTATGCTATCAAATGAATATTACTTTGCAAACTAGTTAACAATGTCATGGCATAATGACTATTTAATATGTTAGAAATGCTGATTTTATGTGGTATGTATACTATATATATATATATATATATATATATATATATATATATATATATATATATATATAGAAATAACTTGGTGGTAGTGTATATAGACTGCATATTACAATAATAAAATACCTAAACTAAATAAAATCACCCAGAAGGGCAGTGAAAAAAAAAAAAAAGAACTGGAAGCCCACAATAAAGGATTTCAAAGCTAAAAGTGGAAACTCTCGGTCCACCTTGACCATAATGAAGTACAGAAAACACTTTCTGAAATCCTGTGTATCTACTAACATGAGACTAACTCTGGATTTACTCAAGGAGTACCATGAGACTAACTATGAATTTACTCAAGGCGTACTGCCAACTGACTAACTGTGGATTTATTCAAGAAGTACCAAGAGACTAACTGTGGATTTACTCAAGGAGTACCAAAAGACTAACTGTGGATTTACTTAAGGAGTACCAAGAGAGTAACGGTGGATTTACTCAAAGAGTACCAAGAACATTGATGTTGATATATTTACACATTACAAGACACCTTGACCAGAGCTGCATTATAAAGCATGTGAACTGTAAAGAACATAGAGTTTTCACTGAGAGACTTTCAAGTGGACTAATGAACATATAAATTAATTTGTTCTTCAGTTTTGAGTTAAGGAAGGAGGCAATCTGAGGAACTGAATAGGGCACTACATCATCTAGAAAGGAAGAGAGAATCTTACTAATAAACCCAATAAGAGTAAAGAGAACATGATCAGAGTCTAAAAAGTAAAAAAACCTTTAGCAACTGCAAAGTCAAAATAAACTTTAGCAATTTAAGTCCATGCTAAAGTTAAACAGTTGGCATCAGAAGTGCTGCATATTCTCAAAGAGTATCCATTTTTGCTAATAATGTGGAAGTTGGAAAATAAGTACATTCATAACAGTAAATATTGATCCTATATAAGGTTATATATATGACACATGGATGATATATTTATAATGTGGTCTGTCTCTATGGTGCTTTTAAATGAGTTCGTGAAATGCATTACTGGGTCTATGCAATTCCTTCAATTCACACATGAAACAACTTTTGATAGTATTGATTATCTGAGTGTTATGATTAACAAGAATTTTAGAGAAGGCAATTATGAATCTAACATATATGGAAAACAAACATTCTCCAGCAATTACTTGTACTTTTCAAGTAATCATGTTTTTTGGCAAAAAAAAGAACTTTGTAAGAGGACAAATAACCAGGTTGTACCATTTGATATCAGATGCTGAGACATTTGTCAAGGAGTTACACACATTAAAGAACATGTTCATTGACAGAGATTACCTTTTAACACTTTTGAATGATATATGTGATGGAATTACTTAAAATGGGTAGTAATTTTACACCTATTCTCAAGTGAGGATAAAAGGGGTTACAAATAAGGGTAGACATGTTGTTGGAAATATTGAACATTTAAGAGCTATGGTTGTTCTGTAGTCAGTAATAATATAAAATGGGTTATGGAGAGAAATTGGACTATCGCATTTGGGTTAATGAGCATCACCAGATCTCTTGGTGAGACACCAAAATTTGTTCTCAAGAGGAGTAAAAACTTCAAGATATGTTAGAGAGCAACAATGATACAATAATGAATGAAAATGTTGGTATAAAAATGTGATATGTGCAAGCAGTGCAAGTTCATATTAGATGTTAATTAACAACACAACAGTGGAAGACTACCACATGGTTATTTCATGCACAACCTGCATGACTTGCTCTTCATTTTCATTTTACACAAGAATTTCTCAGAGAAAGCTGTATAAAATAATTTATGAATATTTATATGCATTAAGAATAAAGATGAAAAAATGCCCTGTGAAAACATTCTGAGGTCTGTTAAACTTAAAAAAAAAGTTTTGTTTTTTTTTTATTATAGAAAAGGTGCCCAGATCAGGAAGGGGGAACCTGGAAAGACAGATTACAGACAAGGGAGGTTTATTAGCAACTTTTATTGAATACTACTTAAGTCCGTGGGCTAAATGACCAGAATATATTAAATTGTGTTTTAAGATTAAAATAATTTAAATTAAGATAATCTATGTATTTTAAAATTAAAGATTTAATGAGTCCTTAATACATTCTCAATATATTTATTGAATATAAAATGAATTTATAAACTGGTATTTGATATTGTGTATTTCTGAATGTGCTTTATATGCATACTGTTTTAATGTTTTTAGAAGGGTTAAATTCTGTTACTTCTGATTGGTCATTAGTCATCAAATGATAGGTTATGATGTTATAAAACAGGAAGTCACAATTTCTTTTGGAATGTTCTGATGAAGTTTATTAAATGTATTTTTTTTTGTCAAGTGATGGCATGTTTCAGTGATGTTTATATATGGTGAGTCAGAAACAGGACTTTCAAGGGTAGGTACTTAAAGAGGCAGAAGATCTTGAGGTAAAAGTAATAGTATTGCCAAAGCCAAAAGCGAAGAAAGTGACTGGCATGAGTTACCATTTGTAAAGAAAGAAATATGAGAAGAAGTAGTTTAAGAGCATATACCTTCTACTTCATGTCTGTGTACTGATGAAAAAGTCATTGATTTAGCAGGTTTACAGATAAAACAGTGCAAACATTACAGAAGCATTATAGAATGATACTACATTAAGCAGGGCATAAAAATATAGCCAGAACAGAAGAACCAGATAAACACTTTGTACACATTCCATGCCCATATTTTGAGTTGAAGAATGACTTGCAGTACACGGTAAACAAAGACAAATAAGAAATATTGTATAACCAGTTCGTTCCGAAACATTTTGGATCACTAGTGATGAAAGTGGCATATAGCCATATATTGAGAGGACATTTAGAGATGGACAAAAACAGAGCTACAGTTCTAGCTTGATTTTACTAACCTGGTATAATTTTATGATATTGAGAACTTCTGTGCAGTTTGCCCAGAATGTCAAATAGTGGCACCACATCCTGAATTCATAAGTCTGCTGATACGCATACCTATTATCAAAGGCCCATTTGTACTGCTATTAATGGATCTTGAAGGGCCATTAATAGCATTAAGAAATGGCAATGGCTACAAACATATTCTAGTCATATATTGACTATGACACTAAGTTTTCTGAACCAGAACTGCTGTGGAAAGTCAATGCTAAAGAAATAGCCAGAGAACTAGAGCTACTTTTCTACAGAGTAGAGATTCCCAAAGCAGTACTCACAGAACTGGAAACCCATTTATGTCCAGACTAATTGCACAAGTTTTGCCAGTATTTTAAAGTAAATCAGTTAAGAACTTCAGTGTGCCCACCCTCAATCTAATAGTTTAGTAGAGAAAAACTCAGTCCTGACACACAGAAATATATGTTTTTTCATTGTATCTTTGTTTTCTGGGCTATTTTAATGCATTAAAACAGCTCTAGATACTTCTTATAAACTTTTAATGTTTTTCTCCAAAACGGTAACGTACATATTAACACAATCTTGTTTTAGTTATTTCGTTTCCCCTTCCCTGAATCCATTTCAAATCCCATTAATATGAGTCACGCTATACATAAGGAACTTATGCTGTCTTGTTAGTCAATTGAGATTAAATGGCATCTTTTACACCTTCTATAGTAGGAGTGCTTGTATTTTATTCCTGAATGACTATAATATACAATTCTCTCAGAGCCTGTTTTAAGTAATTCAGAGCAATTTTACAACTGCAGCCAAAGTAAGTAACTAAATCAAAGGCTTTTCATTTTGTGGTCCTATGCTATGAGCACTGACAGACCCTCCCCCATCATAGCTCTCAACATTCCATCACCAAAATGTGGAATATTGCCTTTCATAATGTGGAACAAATAGGCAAAATGTAAAACATTTTCTAAAGGCTTGCTAAAACATTAGCCATGAAGCTCACAGAATTGTTAGAATGCATTCTTTTATACTTATTACAAGATATTTGGAAGAATTAATGTTGTTGTTTGTCTTTCGGCTTTTCCCGGTTAGGGATCGCCTCAGCGGAACTCCAGTCCACTATTGATTGGCAGTAGATTTTTACGGTGCTGAGTTGCCAGCTCAATGCCCAACCTTCAACGAAGGCACGCCCTTTCACGCATGTCTTTCGGAATGCCACTCGACCACAGGGAGAACATGCAGACTCCACACAGAAGGCACTCTCCGCACTCCAGCCGAGAATCGAATGGGAGAACCTCTTGCTGTGAGGCAACAACACTACCACTGCACCACCGCGAATATTTTGAAGAATTAATATGACTGAGTATTATTTACCACGGATATTAGTAAAAATTCTTAACACTAAATGCATGATAAACAATTTCAATGTAGAACAATGTGGAATGTGGACTTTTTTTAAGACTCAGAATGAGGACTATTCCTCATAATGAAGTACACTTGAGAGGTATGTCCCTCAAAAATTTCCTGAGGTATCAAAGCTAGCACTGTAATCCAAAAGCCATTAATTAACACTTCAAAGAATTTGTTCTGCTACTTACCAATATCTTCAACAGGAAGAATCATTTTTCTTATCCTGAATGTTGGATTGATGAGCTAATGTACTACAAAAATAACAAATATCTGTTCCTGATTTTGAGCTAGAAGATTTTTTTAAAGTGAGGCACAAATGGCTTCCTACATTACATTTTCCCATGTACGTTTCTGTTTTGGTTTATTATTGTGCAGCATATTAACACTTCATCAAAAATTACAATCTTTGAACATGACAGATCAGGGGTTCTGTAAAGAAAGAAATATGAGAAGAAGAAATAGTTTAAGAGGCTATACCTTCTACTTTGTGTATGTGTACTGATGAAAGATCCACTGATTTAGCAGGTTTACAGATAAAACAGTGAAAACTTTACAGAAATATTGTAGAATGACACTACATTAAGCAAGGCATAAAAAATAGCCAGAACAGAAGAACCAGATAAACACTTTGTACACATTCCATGCCCACATTTTGAGTTGAAGAATGACTTGCAGTACATGGTAAACAAAGACAAAGAAGAAATATTGTATAACCTGTTCGTTCCGAAACATTTTGGATCACTAGTGATGAAAGTGGCACATAGCCATATATTGAGGGTCTATATCAGAACATCGAAGTATTAAAACTTCGAATGTTCTGATATTGAACACTATTCAGTGAACGCTAAGAATAGCGAAGCTGCAGAACAGCAAATTCTTTCCTCGGGAAAGAATTTGGTTGGCCGTTTCTGTGGCTTCGCTATTCTTAGCACTGTGGTGGAAAGTTACAGGTTGGGTTCAGGTAAGTGTGCGATTGTGCGATAGTTCCTGTAAGCTATATGTCATCAATTGCAGTTCTTTTTTCAAAGCAGCATCTGGATGAGAATTCCTTGAGTTGTTAATATTCAGTGACTCAATATATCTCCAAGTTACATGACAAGAAAATTTTTGTGTATCTCCACCAAAATTGATATTTATGTAGTTTAGTAGTTTATTTATAGATTTCTGATGTTTTAAACTTGAAAATAATAACATTTTCCTATATTATTATACTAGTTTACGGAAGTCTCAAAATTCACTGCTCTCAGTTGGCTATTTAGGCTCCTTCCCTTAGAAGAAATTTTAATCAAAATGTTAACTAATATTTACGCTGGTCCTAATGGACTTTGTTATGAATTTTATAAATCAATACATTAGTGGCAAAATATTATTTTGTTAAAATCCTAAATGAGGATACAAGATGAACATTTTTGTCAGGGGGTAATTAAGCTTATCTTTAAAAATAAAAGTGAGGGGGTAGCTATTACTATTTGAAGACCATTTACACATTTTAAGATTTTTAAAATAATACTTGTCAGACTAAGTAATGTGATGCAGAAAGTCTATCATGATGACATAAATGATATAAAATATGAAAATGTCAAGTAGATGTTATGGTTAATAAAAGAAATGGTAGATTCTGTAAATTAATATAATAATGTAGCATGTGATGTAGAAAAGCTCTAACAAATTTTGGTATTATAATGTGATGTCACATTAGGGCTAGCATGATGTGCATCCATTGATTTTAACGGATGTGTCAGAGAACATGAGTAATACTGTGACCATTAAAGTCTATGGATACACGATATTGTTTCTTGTGCTAATGTCACAGAGTTTAAAGTTCACTGTTTACACTCTGCAACATCAACATTTGGAAAATTTTAATTTAATTTTTTTAATATTGAAGCACAGAAAGGCTAGTGGATGGGGAGAAGTGATAGATCAGCAGTTTATACACCAAGTACAGCGGTGCCCAGGTAAGATTATTTCCATTGATAAATCACTTTAATGCTTTTTTTTTATAGTTACCCTAAATTAAGAAATAAGAGAAATTAAATGTTCAGTAAAGAAAATAATTTTGAAACTTGTAGGGGATATAAGAAATCAGCATTTAACTAATCCAATATCTAGGCATTTTCTGGAATTTGAACCTAAACTGGAAAAATTGGAATTTATGATACTGCTTCTAAAACACTCCATCGAAGAACATCTGCCTTGCGGTTTGAAGTTGAAATGAGATGGCAATGTTTTCCATAGAGGATATTGTCTCTTTAAATCATATTGACTGGATGGTGACTGGAAGAGAATGGTTGACTATATAAATAATGTGCATGTCTACAGACAAGAATGTTTATTTATAAGCCTTTTATTTTGTCTGTGACTTAATATAGTTAAAGTAGCACCTGTACCATGTTTTGCATAGTTGGACTGAAATAAATCATCTTGTGATATGGTACAAAAATGGAAAAAGTGACTACATTAGTAAAAATGTAATGGTAGGCCTGGGGTTCTATACATTTACAGCCATGAAGAGAGGGGGTTACAGGTGACATGCTACAGACACATTGCATTCTAAATGGAAGGTAACTAAGACAACAGGAGGATGTAGTAGGGAGACATTAAGGACATAGGAGGACGTCTAAAGAGGAAGGAAATTTGTTATACATGAAGTAGTTTTACTGTAGTACCCATTGTGTCAAAGAACACCAGACCACAAAGCAAGTTAAGGCAGAAAGTGCCAATGTGTCATGGATATTAAAACTCAATACCAAGAAATGCATTATAGTGCCTTTTGGGAAAACTGCCACCAGGGGTAATTACCTCATCGATAAAACAGCCCTATGTATTGACCCAATAGTCAGAGATCTAGGAACATATGCAGACAGTAATCTGGCCTCTGACCAATATGTGGCCAAGGTAGTGAGAAAATCATTCTATGTCACCCGTGGCATTGAGGTCCAAGGAAGTCATAGTGTCACTTTATTCGGCCCTTATCAGACCTATCACTTGGTATAATGTCCCCTTCAGCATGTACCTGGCCATATTTACCTAATATTTCAAATGCCTACAAAGGCTTCTTACTAAGCAAATCCAGGGTGTAAACATATTGTCCTATATGTATTGTCTTACAGCCCTGTCGCTCTACTTGGTCTCCTACAGATTACTGAGAGGTGATCTATGCTGGTATACTAGGCATCCTCGGACCCAGCTCTGTTGACCTTTTGCACATCCACAAAATGAACAGAAATTTTGCTTGTGACATAAATTAGACATGTTGGTGAAACAGATATGGCTAGGGATCCAAAGTCTATTACTCAGGAGGATGATCAGATAGAAAAGTTATGGGAATTGTGGTGAGGGAGAGGCTTCAGAAGGCAGTGAGGGATGTCATCACAATTAGTGACAGACTCATGACAATCAGATTCCAGCCTAATGATAGAGCAATAGTCATAGTAGCAGCCTATCAGCCACAGCAGGATTGTGTTAGCAATGAAAAGAAGCAGTTGCAGGACTTGCTAGATAAAGCAGGACAACATGAATTGGTGCTGATGATGGGTCACTTGAATGCACATATCGGGACAGACAGAACAAGATATGAGGACTACCTCGGTCCACATAGGTGGGGCAACAGGAATGAAGAAGGAGAGATCATTCTAGACTTGTGTCTGACAAATGGCTTGATAGCCAACCCATGGTTCAGAAAGGACAGTCACAAGATTACATACAAGTGTGACCAACATACAACTCAGGTAGACTTCTTCCTAGTAAGGAAAGGGCACTGGTGTAGAATTAGTGGTGGCAAAGCCATCCCTAGTCGGTTGGCACAATTAGCTGCAAGAAGTGGTCAGAGAAGGCTCTAAGGTCAACAGAGACCAGACTGAAGAATTGGAAGTTGAGAGAAAGCACAACCGTTCAAGCAATTACTCAGGGCTCTGGCACCTCAAGAAGAAGAGGAAATGGGTGGAAGAAGAATGGCAGCACCTCAAACCTGCATGTGTGAGACTACAGAACAGATCGAAAATAAGGTACATAAGGAAAGCTGGTGGTGGAACACGTAAGTCCAGAAAGTCATAAAAAGAAAGGAGTGAAGGAAAAGGTGTGAGAAAAGACTGACCAGGCTAGGAAGGAATGCTGGATGGCTAACAAAGAGGCTAAGAAAGGAATTGCAATAGCAAAGAACAAGGTATCAGAGGACTCTAACAGCTTCTGGAAAGTGAGTTAGAAGTTGGCACAAAGAAACTATTTCAGGTTGCAAGGCAAACATAAAAAAATAAAGACGATAGTCAGGCACCCTTCATAAAGGATGCCACCAACAACTTGCTCATCAGTCTATAAGATATCAAAGGCAGATGGAAGGAGTACTTCCAACAGCCTCTGAACGAAGAAAACCCCACAGAAATTGTACTGTTCCAGACACAGCCTATGATGAGAGAAGAGGAAGAGCCCACCATAGAAGAAGTAAGACCAGCACTAAGGAAAAAGAAGTTAGGGAAAGCAGCAGGCTCAGAAGAGGTCAAATTAAGATGTTGGGTGAGACAGGGGAGAAATGGCTCCTGAGAGTACTCATAGCAGTGCAGAGAGAAAGCCATGTCCCAGATGACTGAGGAACAAGTATACTCATGCCGGCAGTCAAGAACAAAGGGGACATTCACAACTGTGGACAGTATAGAGGTATCAAACTCCTGTCACACTGCATGAAAGTTCTGGAGAGATGGACTGATCAATGAATACACATAGTAGTAGAAAGTAAGATGAGAGGTGAGTTGGGATTCAGATCAGGATGCAGCACAACTGACTTGATGTTTACAATGAGACAGATAGTTGAAAAGAATCTAGAGATGAGGAGAGAGTGTAACTGAGCACTCCTAGACTTGGACAAAGCATATCACAAGTCCTGTGGTGGTTTGACATCCAGAAATATTGATAGAATTAGTGCAAGCTAAGTTCAAGGATCTAATGACTTAAACACAAACAGTGTTCAGTCTCACAGAGGGGTTCCCAGTGAGAGTGGTGTGCATCAGGTTTCAGCTCTGAGCCCACTGCTGGTCACAAACAGGTCACTGGGGACAGGTCAACAAAGTTGTCTATGCAGATGATGTGGCATTACAGGCAGATTCTGAACAAAAACCTAAGCAAAGGCTAAAGGAATGGAATGCAAAACTGAAGGCAAATGGGATGAAACTGAGTACAGATAAGACAGCTGTAATAGCAGGAAATGGGAAGAATCAGAAGAAGCTGAGAACTGAGATAGAAGGGAAGATAGTAGAACAGGTTAACAACTTTAAGTATCTGGTAGGGGTGGCTGATGAGGAGGGAAATCTGAATGAAGAGATCAAAGCTAGAATCAAAGGGGCTGCAGCCAACTGGCATAAAGTGTCAGGTGTAGTGTATGACTGAAGAATGCCAAAGAAACTGAAAAGTAAGGTGTACAAAAGAGTGATATGACCAGTGCTACTGTATGGTACAGAAACCTGGGAAATAAACACAGAGCAGATGAGGAAGCTAGAGGTGACACAGATGAAGTGCCTGAGACTGGTCATAGGATGCATGCTATGGGGCAGACAAAGAAATAACATAAGAGAGTGGAAGCCAAAGTGGTTCCAATTGAATAAAAGTTCAGACAGAACAGATCATACTGGTTCAGGCACATGTCCAGAAAAGCAGAAGACAATCTAGTGAAGAAGATTTAGTTCAGACAGGAAGAAGATAAGAGGAAATTAGGGCATCCTCTCAGAAATGTACTTATGGGGGTGGAGAGGTAGTAGTTTTCCATCTTTAAGTGAAACTGCAACACCCAACCCAAATGGTTGTCCAAGACATACTGCATGCCTCCTGCCCTTGCTTATGTCTTCTTACTTGGGCACTGCCTTAAAATACCTGTGATTGCCTGTGCAGGTAGAGAGGGTGGTGCTGCAGTGTGATACAGTGACAGAAAGAGAGAGAGAGAGAGAGACTAAGCAGCAGAACTAAACAACACTGAAGTAAGAAGGGCACTAAAAGGGCAGTTTCAGGAAATGTTTTATTTTAATGACATTTGGTGCTTGTGCAAACTTGGACAGTCTACTGTAGGGGGTCATTGCAGAAATGATTCATTTTGGTGCTTGTGCATACATGGATGGACTGCTAACAGAGTAATTGGGGACATGTTTCATTTTGGTATCATCTGAGTGCTTGTACATATGTGGACAGACTTCTAAAGGAATCTTTGGGGAAAATGTTTCATTCTAGTGCTTGTGCATACATGGACAAACTGCTGAAGGGATCTTTGGGGGCAATGTTTCATTCTGGTGCTTGTGCATACATGGATGGACTGCTGACAGAGTCATTGGGGGACATGTTTCATCTTGGTATCATCTGAGTGCTTGTACATACATGGACAAACTGCTGAAGGGATCTTTGGGGGAAAAATGTTTAATTCTGGTGCTTGTACATAAATGGACAAACTGCTGAAGGGTTATTGTGGGAAATATTTCATTCTGGTGTTTGTGCACACATGGACAAACTGTTGAAGGGATCTTTGGGAGGAATGTTTCATTCTGGTGTTTGTGCATACATGGACAAACTGTTGAAGGGATCTTTGGTGGGAATGTTTCATTCTGGTGTTTGTGCATACATGGACAAACTGCTGAAGGGATCTTTGGGAGGAATGTTTCATTCTGGTGTTTGTGCATACATGGACAAACTGTTGAAGGAATCTTCGGTGGGAATGTTTCATTTTGGTGGTTGTGCATGCATGGATAAACTATTGAAGGGATCTTTGTGGGAAGGAATGATTCATTTTGATGTTTGTGTTTACATGGACAAACTGCTGAAGGGATCTTTGCAAGGAAATGTATAATTTTGGTGTTGTTTGAGTGCGTGTGCATTCATGGACAAAAGGCTGAAGGGGTCTTTTGTGGAAAATGTTTCAGTTTGGTGTCATTTGAGTGCTGCTTGTGCCTACATGGACAAACAACTGAAGGGATCATTGGGGAAATGTTTCAGTTTGATGCTTGTGTACACACAGACAGACTGTTGACAGGGTTTTTGGGAGAAAGTATTTATTTTGGTGCTTGTACATGCTTGAATGGACTGCTAAAGGGGTTGTTGGGGGAAATGATTCATTCTGGTGCTTATGCACACTTGGAGGTGTCTTCTGAAGGGGTCACTGGGGAAATGTTTCATTTTAGTGTCACTTGAGTGCTTGTGCATACATGGGCAAACTGCTGAAGGGATCTTTGGGGGAATGTTTCATTTTCATGCATGTACATGCATGGATAAACTACTGAGGGGATCTTTGGGGGAATGATTCATTTTAGTGTCATTTGAGTGTGCATATATAGACAAACTGCTGAATGGGTCTTTGGAGAGAAATTTTTATTTTGATGTCATTTGTGCATACATGAACACACTTCTGAAGATGTTGTTGGGGGAAATGTTTAATTTTGGTGCCATATGAGTGTTTGTGCATACATGGACAGACTGCTGAAGGGGTTGTTGGGGCAAATGCTTCATTTTGATGCTTGTGCATACATGGACAAACTGCTGAAGGGGTCACTGGGGGGAATGTTTCATTTTGGTAATTATACATACTTGGACAAACTACTTAAGGAGTCACTGTAGGAATTGTTTCATTTTTATGTCAGTGAAATACTTGTGCATAGATGGACAAACTACTGAAGGGATCGCCTTGACATTTAGAGAAAGAAAACAAACAATGTCGCTACACTGCCTGATAGGCAGCACTGCAGCAAAGCCAAGCATAAACTTAATGTATATTCTTCTTGACTTTTTTTTTAAATAAGGATGCAGTAAAACTATGACTCACCAAAGATTAAATCCCTGATTATGAGGTGCACTGAAATGTTAGATTTTTTTTTTGCAGAGGGAGCAGGCTCCAGCCTCATTGCATCCCCAATATGGGGGTGAGCTTCCCACAGAGGCTCGTCATGAAAAACGTATCAGGCGGGGAGCCTACTTCTAAACTTCTTAGCACAAGAAATATGGACAAAGCCTAAAATAATGAGGTAAAGCACCCACAAATAGGGATATGTTTTAACTATTGCTCTTATAAAGTTTAAACTTAGAAAGTAGCTAGAATAACAGGATTTGTATTAGTATGCATTTTCTGAATGAAATAACATCTGAAAGGCAAATGCATGTCATTATTTAATGAGCAAGTCCTTGCTGGTTTGACAGAAAACCACAAATGAGATAAAAATCTGGACACTGCAAAAATCTGAACAGTTGAGCAATATGATCAAGGGGCAGGGTGAAATATTCAGCACATGCCTCTTAGTCTGAAAGTCCATTTCAAAATTAAAATTAAATAAAAGCATTATTTGATAAACTGGGAGCGAAGATAAATTGACAAATCTTGCTATACTGTCTATTGAGCATGAATACTAAATTTTGACAAAGTCATTGATAAATTTGCAAAAGTTAAAGCTCAAAAATAGGTATTATAATGTTTTATACTGCTAGAAATCAATTTGTAGGAGTAAAGTTTTCGTCTTCCAAGAATATAGTAATGCATTTTTTGCATGCATTTACTATAATATTTCCATTTATTTTGCTAATGTGGGATTACATATACAAAGTTCAGTCAAAGTAAAATTTCACTGTTTTGTGTTCTGGCCATTATTTTGTTTCATTTTATGATTATTGCTAAAAAATGTCATAGAGGATGGGGGCTGTTAGAAAAAAATCTCCACTCGGGGGGGGGGGGGGGGCAGAGCTAAAAAATGTTCAGCTCTAGGTGGTCAACTGTGCTAGGTACACCACTGAATCTAGCAAAGAGGTAGAGGGATTACATGACAGAAGATCTGTTGGAGTCAGGCATGAGTGTTGAACAAGGCAGGAGAGTGGCATTGAATTGAGAGAGATGATGACAATTGACATGATACCCCAACCCCATGTACAAAAATGGAAAAAAGGAGGTTGATGATGATGATGGTGAGACCGATATGTATCTCAGAGGATCCTTCATGCTTTGGAATAGGGTCCGCCATCCATGTAAAGCAGAGTCCATCCCTAACCCTATTTAAGTATAACTTTGATCAATGGCTGGGAAATCAGAAATTCACCCTGGGGCCGGCCCCCATGTCTCTAATAGACAGAGGCAGACAGTAATATCCAACTAGCATGCCCCACACATAACCTACCAAAACTTCCTAACTAACATACCTCCTAATAATAAATGCCTATGATATATGGGTTCACAAGTGTGTTTCCATCTGAAACTCAGCAATGAATGAAGTTCTGGGTACCAGCACAGACTCTACATGGTGCCCTATAGGGGGAAGAGTTGTACAGACCAACCGCTTTGGGCATCTACTGTGGTGTGCAGTATCCTCAAGATAGGAGAACATGGATCACAGACTGAGTGCCGTGGCAGGGCTAGCCACTCGACGGTGTAAGATATGGCTCTAGGTGATTCAGTCATGTTGACTAATGTCGTCAAAAAAATATGGGTACACAATTGGGTTGGGTTGTATGGCTAGGCTTATGCAAGCCTTGGTGGTCATTAGCCTAGTATATACGTATGAACCTATGAACCTATGAAGGGGCATGATAGAAGAAACTGAATAGTTCACAGTGGCGGAGGTGGTAAGAGCCAGTACAAAGAGAAAGACCGTTAGAGAGAAACAGATAGTCAGGTAAACTATAGGCCTAGGTTTCCTTTAGGCCTAGGTTTCCTTTCACTGATGAGACAACGTTAGCAACTTGTGAAGATTTGATGTCTATGATATCACTCTTCTCTGAAGGACTAAGGAATAAAAAAGGAATCAAAGCATGCAAAGCATTATAGGTTCATAGCTATGTACTAAGTTAGCTGCCCTTGTGGGCCATTTTAAGTCTAGCCAATTTTCTTTAAAGGTGAGAATCAAACCTTGTACTCTGTATCTGTGAGGTAAACACCTTAACCACTATGCCAACTTCCCTAAAAGGATGTGGTCATGCATTAGAAAGTTTTAAAATACCTGCTTTAGTAAACCAGGAACCACAGATGTGTATACAAGGTCTAGCTGTTATTTCCACACAGTCAGACACCTTTCTGCAGTTCTACTAGCGGATCTGTATGGTTGCTGCTTGATGAACTCTAATCTTGACTAAAGCCTTGATATGTGGGGCTCCTATTGATGAAAACCAATTGGGTAAGAGCTGTGGCTAATATAGGTCAGACAGTGAAACCAGGAAGTGCACTGAGGAAGAAGTGGCAGTGAATAATTTATAACTTTCATGACATCAAAGCCACGCACTGGCTGATGCACTGAGATGCATTGTATTAACACTAAAACTCTGAGAACTACATTAGAGATTTGTGTAATGACAGTTTGGCTTTTTCACCAAATGCAGACACTTGCACAGTGAAGTGTCTGCTTTAATAAGGTCTAATCTGTATTTTTAATTCAGCCATTGCCTCTTATTATTTTATGCATGTAAAAAGCCAGCCTTGGTTGTGTGGCTTCCCTACTATGTGTAAGAAGACCCACTGTTCACTTCAAGTTAGAAACCATCAAAGTCATAAGCAGCTATATATACTTGACCATGATTTTGACACTAGGACTTTGGGAATTCCAGTTTAGGTTGACATTATTGGGAGGTGTGGCCAAAAATAGTTTTTTTAAGAATTAACATTTACAGTGTAGGCTACAGTGATACAGTGCACATGTGCTAGAACAATAAATTGTGGCAGCTATTTTGTAAGTGATGGAGTCTTAGTCAAATATAGATATTCTCATAGTCTCCATAAACATTTCCTGTCCACTTTCCCTGAAAAACATGATACATAGTATGCAAAGTCCAATTGATTTTATGGCTATGTGGTGATGAAGGAACAATTGAAGCAGGATTGGAGAGATCAGGTGAACAAAGTATGAGTACCACCATTTGTACTGATCACCTGTACAGGTGTAAGGGAGTATACACGAATTCGGAGACATTCTGGTGTGCATGACAGTGCCCAGCAATGCAGTTCAGAAAAGTACTACAACAGCCAGTTTCACTGGAAATGTTCTCATCTTGGTTGCTTGGTGGTAATAACACTTAGGAAGCTGACTAACAAAAATGGATAGATAAAAATTGATAGACACTGCTCTTTAACCTTGCTGTCCTACCCAAACTTCATCCTGTAGTCCCGAGTTTAAATTCCTATGTTTACATGTACCTGCTTTATGTCTTTGGCCAAGTCACTTTTAACTTCACATAACAAGGAAGTGCTTTCAGCTTGCCTTTAAAGGAGACAGTTGTTTCTAGTGCTTAACTCTGTTTTATAAATAAAATATAAAATAAAATAAAACATCCTGCAATCTGGCTAATTAGCCGGAAATGCTTGGGGTTCTCTTGACTCCTAAAGTCTGAGCTGCTAGTCTGACTGATTTTAATTGCAAAAGCTGAAAAATAAGGTGTACAAAAGAGTGGTGTGACCAGTACTACTGTATGGTACAGAAACGTGGGCAATAAAGGCAGGACAGTTGAGGAAGTTACCTTCTAAAAGAAATAGTGTTGGTAGGTGGGAATAGGGTGAAGTACATAATGTTGTTTAGGAAAAGCATGCATTAAGCTAAATCTTGTTTATTGATATGACATGAGAACACTTGGAAATGTTGTACTTATTTTGGGTCATGGTATATGCCATTAACAGTTGTTTGATTCAAAGCTAAGTTTCTAGATGTACAGACAAGGAACGCCTGTGCTATTTTCTATTTACAGTACAGTCAGCTTTCAGTTGTCTTGCATATCTTACAGTCTTGGTATTTCATGGCATTGCTACACAGAGGAGTATGTTACTGTTGCAACACTTCACCTTGAAAACGCCTCTATTAAACCTTCAATTGACAGTGCATTTCACTCTATTTCCAACTCTCAAGATGACTTTCATGATGAATGACAAATGTTTGGAATTCTTTTAAGCCGTGGATACAGACTACTAAATGTATGGAATTTCTGTTTTCATTTCTTAACTAGAAAGTAGATATTAATTGTTAGAAGCTAGAATCGTTGTTGAGGGTGGATGAGTTTTTTTTTTTCTTTTCTAGAAAGCAATACAGGAACTTAAAGCAATATCAGATGTGTTTAGAGAACTTCAGAAATCCCTTTGAAACACAATAGCTAGATCTACATTAGCATTTGCTGCACGTTTGCATTATGGTACTAGGCAGCTCAGAATACTCATATGTCAACTATAGTATATACACTGTCAAGTTTCAAAGGAGACAGAGAAATCCCAATATCATTTCAACAGACTGGCTGACACGCCTGCATTCAACCTTTGCACGGAGTAATAGTAACAGGTAACCTGATCAACAGGTAATACTGACACCTGACATTCCTGAGCAATCAATGGCATTTATTTATTTATCTTTTGCTTTCTGCTATTACGTTGCACTAAACAAGTGTCTAAAACTTGAAAAGCATTTGCATTTTCACATTCCATTTCACTCTGTCTAAAACCTGTAAGGTTGCTTTCAACCCTGAAAGGAATCTTTCTTATCTGCTTTTTACAGCTTAGCTTTTTACGCAACAGTTGAATATACACGTGTTTAAATAAAAAAAGAGTCCTCTAATTATTAAATGCACACACTATACCAAAGTTTGTTAGTAAGTGTGAGCTAATAAAGTGATTTGATTGTATGTAACTAAAGGTCAGAGATGAGGAAATCATTCAAAATGGTTCTATAGGTCTGCAAGAAATAATATTAAAATCTCTGTTATACTAACTCCAATGTATATTATGGCCATTCTAATGTTCTTATTTTTTATAGACTGTCACCCAACAGCCTTTTTTCCCTAATTGTCATGATTGCCTATACCTATGATTTTACAAACTTAATCGACACACTGCACATGCTTAGTCTAACAAACAGTGAGCTGTTAGCACAGTAAATCATTCTTAACATGCCTAGAGGTATCATTCAGAATGGGACATTTCTGATGATTGTTCTGTCACTGGAGTATGGTCATTATAAAAATTATAATATGGTTATATATAAAATAAGAAAACGTGAAATATTAATGTGAATGTGTACTGAATGTCAATAAATGTGTTTTGCAAATACTGCTTGATCACAAGTTCACCATGGCAGTATTTTATCGTCTGTTTTGACTTACTGACCCTGCCTTCATTTACTGTCTTCAACCACGTGTGGAAAAAGCATGCTGTCAATCAGAACATCACCAAGGCAAAAATCAAAAAGGAATGTTTTTTTGCAGGGGGATTGAGCTCCTGCGCCCTGCAGTGTGGAGATTTTTTCTCAATACCCTGTTCTCTGAATATGCCATCTCCCTGGTTGCACTGTATTAGGGAAAAGAGAAATGCATTTATTTCCTTTCCCCCACAGTAGTATGACCTCTGTGGTAGCATATTTTGTAAGGTACAGAGAATGCATACCCCCACAAAAATACTGTGAAATAAATTTTGTTTCTGCTTTGATTTGTGGCAATCAACTGGGGTAGCTCAACAATATGATCAGGGAACTGGACATTAAGCAGGTTGGCATTAGTACAACAAGGCAAACATGCAATGTACAGTAACTCTCTTTTCTGATGTGCTTTCTAAGTGGTAATACCCATACCTGTCTTGAGTAGTAGCACCAAGAAATGTTGCTTGGTGTGGTTAAGGGATGCACTAACCCCACTGCTCCTTTACAAAGGCCAGCAGACAGTAGATTAACTAGACTTTACACAAACAGACTACCAATAAGGCAATTACATACACTACCCATATGCCTACAAATTTAGACAATGGGTCCACAAAATAAGCTTCACTAAACTGAACTGAGTCCTATATTTCAGGTTCAGGTCATCTCTATTGTTACTGATTACTTGTGTTTCTTGTTTACAAGAAAAACACTAGTATAGTAAAATGAATTGGGATAGACGTGAGACTCTACAAATGTCTTAAACTGACTTAAAAGGTAAAGATGAAACCAAGAAAAGTTGGAGAAAAAGCAAATATCTCTTGCTTTCCTGAGGATCATGCAAGCTTGTTAAAACCAAGACTGAATGCAGAAGGGAGGTTCATAGGCAAGTCTGTATGTTCATAGTCATCATACCAAACTCACTTGGATGTAGCAGTGGTTTCCAGGATAAAATTGTTTCCTGCATATCTGACATATCATATTGTCTAACTAGTGTAATGCCTGCTGATCTAGTTTAAGATTTCTACCATGGAGATGTAATATAGCCAGCATAATGCTAGCACTTGATGTTTTCAGTTCTACACTGCTGACCCCCCCCTTTTCAAGTGGGTTCTAGTGACACAGGTGTTTTAGCATTGCTTGCATCTCTGCCCATATTTGAAAGCCCTGGATATGATACCTTTCAGTCTGGATTCATTAAAATACATGAAGATGAAAGGAAAAAGCCTTTGAAGCATATCAGTGGATTTTTTTTCTTTCGTCTCTGGGTTGTTTCCATTTCCATTTAAAATGTATCTCTGCTACCTGTATCAAAGGAAAAGGGACAGCTAATTAACTGTCAACTGTATGCTAACATTCATACTCCCTAAACTAGATCAGTTACTGGCAAAAGTTGGGGGGATGGTAAGAAAAGAATACTTAAAAACATGGCACCTTGTCTACCATACAGCCTGGATTACAATGTGGTTTAAGGATAAAATATGATAATCTATAACACAATAATTCAAAAGGACATGGACCATCTTACCAATATTGCATTAAAAGATAAGGCCAAGACAATCAATTTAAGTAAAGGTAGTACTGCATTAATAACACATTTGTACAACAACCTTTATCTTCATAGGTATGTCAAAAAAAAGTACTTACATATAACATTGTATAAAACATGCAGAAAGTGAAGAAGGCTACTGCAGCATGTAAACTCTGCATTACAAAGAAAGAATGCTATGCATTTTATTAACATTTTGAAGAACTTTATGATGATTTGTAGAGAATATCTGAATTTCTAGAGAGCATTCCCATAAAAAAGATATACCATGAGTGAAAAAATACTAGAGCCATACATTAAAATATTTAGAAGCTAATGCATAAATCCCTTCACCCTATGCATTTTAGAAATGCTAGGAGTATACAAGTCTTAAAATTTATACCATGAGTATAAATTTATAGACCTTATTAAACATGACAGTGATTGTGACCACTATATGTGTACAGGTATAATGTATTAATATAATGTTACTTTGAGTCAAGGTAAATAATGTACTTTGCTGTTTTTTTAGTGAACCTTACATACTGTCAGATGGTGATAACAGAAGACCATTAATTCGATGCAGACAGATTTCACCAGTCCAGTGACATATCCAATTAAAGTTAGGGATAAGTCAGATAATGGACTTAAGTTGGACTTCATAACATTTCCAAGTTTTCCATGAAGCAAATGGATGTTGGTTAGTAATGTACATTTATCAAGTTGTAGTCTTGACCCAAATAAAGTGGTTTTAGTCATTTTTGTGTTGATAACAAACCAACAGTATGGAATTTATAGCACAGGGTTGTTTGATTGTTAGCTGTAAGATGGAAAGAGATTAAAGAGAGTTACCACTCTGAAATATTTCCTGATTATAAGCACGTACTACCTTATTTGCTTTAAGAAGGAAAATATCATTCAAAATATGGTGAGTAGTGGAGCGGAGGACTCAGAATAAATCATTAAGGTAATTAGTGAATGACTACATGTACAGTTAATTCATGCACCCAATAAAGACATTCTGAGTCTTTGCATTACAGTAAGAAGGAGAGAGAAAGCCTGTCTTATCTATCCTTTAAGTGCACTTAACACTCTACCAGTCCTTAGCTATTTCTTCCCCATTACCCCATACCCAACTGTCACATGCTTTCAAGAATGCCTCCATGAATTTCCTGTCCATTGCCTTTGACTGTGATCCATTTCACGTGTTCACAATCCCTTTAGTGAAGTAGTACTTTTGCAAGTACAGGAAATAGTTTTTCTCTACAATCTGCTGTTTTGATGAATATAAGAATTCCAGTTGTATGAGTATCTGTAACAAATCTGGTAATAGGAATACTAAAGTTTGTGGTCAAACTACAACTGAAACAATAGGCAGGTGTGGCATTGCTGTATAAATAAAGCAGGAGATAAACTAGCAGAATTCTGCCAAGACAACGCACTTGTCATAGAAATACTCTCTTTCAACAGATTAAGAGATGGCTTTGTTTATTGGTGTCATTAGACAGTCAGTACTGACATCAGACTGATTACATACTTTGCAGTCAAAAATGGAAGCGTTCTATACAATCAACAAAAAGAAGGTCTGGTTACTGAAGCTGGAGGTATGACATTGCATGATTCTCTCTCCCCAAAGTAAATGTGCAGCAGCCATATGTCTCTGCAGCTGAATTTCAGCCATGTGTCCCCAATCAGATGGGAAATGTCTTGCTGCCTAGCAGACAGAACCAAGAAAATCACTATATGAAACACCTTAACACCACTGATGTTCCCTGTTACAGAGACTGATATCCTGGAAAGTGGAGTTAAATGGAACTTAGAAAGTCCTAATAATAACATGTCCACAGGAAATAATGGAATTCCAACTAAATTGCTTAATATCCCGCAAAATGATGATATTACGGTGCTGCTTGGAATTTGTCAGTAAATTTCTAAAGCATAACAGTGGCTATAAAATGAAAATGTCAACTTTATGTTTATGTTCTTTTAATATTTGAAATTGTATATACAGGAACAAACACATTAGCATTGTAAAATAAATAAGTATTTACCCAAGTCACTATCATCATCAACACCTTTGTCCCACTTTCTACATGGAGTCAGAATGTCATGCCTCCTCTCACCTCTCTATGTTCAGTGCCACTCTTCTACCTTCTCCGACACTCATGCCTCACTGTCATAGGTCATATCTTACACAATCCATCCATCTCTTTGCTGAATGCCCTGATTTCCTTCTGCCTTCTTCCTGTCTGTTCCAAATGTTCTTCACCTGATTGTCTTCTACTTTCCAACACGGGTCTGAAACACAATAATCTGTTCTCTTTGACCTTTTCTGCAAGTGGAGCTACTTTGGCTTCTGCTCTTATGTTCTCATTTCTTCATCTGCCCCACAATGTGATTATGCTTCCTACCATCCATCTTAGACACTTCATCTCCATATCCTCTATCTTCCTTGACTGCTCTGCCTTTACAGCCCAGGTTTCTATACCACACAGTAGTACTTGTCACCACTGTTTTGCACACCTCACTTTTCAGCTTCTTTGGCATTCTTCTGTCATACACTACACCTGACACACTATGCCAGCTGGCTGCAGCCCTTCTGATTCTAGCTTTGACCTCTGTAGTCAAACTTCCCTTCTCTTTGACCATCCCTCCCAGATACTTGCAGCTGTTAACCTGTTGCGCTATTCTCCTTTCTATCACAGTTTTTAGCTTTTCTGATCTTTCCTGTTTGCTGGCATGATAACTGTCTTATCTGTACTCAGTTTCATCCCATGTGCCTTCAATTTTGCAATCCATTCCCATACCATTTGCTGAAGTTCTTTCAAAGAGTCTGACTGTAATGCCCCATCATCTGCATACAGCAACTTTGTTGATCTGCCCCCTCCAACTTGTTTGCTAATGTGAATACTGTTCATACTTGAGTCACTGGGTCCTTGTACCTAGCTTTCACTAATTCTACTAAGGTTTCTGGGACTTTAAACCACCACAGGACTGCTCAAATCAGCTTTCTTGGGACCTTGTCATATGTTTTCTCCAAGGCTAGGAATGCCCAGTTGGACTCTTTCCTCATTTCTTGTTCTTCTCAATATTTGTCTCACTGCAAACATTGGGTTAGTAGTGCTACATCTTGATCTGAATCTGAATTGCTCATCTCCCATCATACTTTCTACTGCTCTACAAATTCATATATCAGTCACCTTTTCCAGAACTTTCATGCAATGTGACAGGAGTTTGATACCACTATAGAGCCCACAGTTGTGAATGTCCCCTTTGCTCTTGAACATTGCACTAATATGCTTATTGTTGAGTTACCTGGGATATGTCTTTCTCTCCATACTGCTATGACTACCCTCAGAAGCCATTTCTCCCCATCCCACCCAACATCTTGATCATATTTGCTGTGACTACATCTAAGCCTGCTGCTTTTCCTGACACATATACATTTTTATCAGTTATTGCTATATAAATTACTTCAATTAATTAAAGTCTTAAACTGATGATTGAACAGAGGTTAATATTTCTCTATTAATGAATTAAATTGTATCCAGTAATTATAATCTATGGTTATTTTGCTTGTTTACATTTTAATGGCTGACATTTGTTTATGATGCACAACAGAACACTACTTATACATTCAGTAAATGAAGAAGTAATGCTATTTTTCATATTCTTTGTAGCAATTTTCCTAGCTTTTATTAATAAGCTTCAAAGAAGTGAGAATTGAGACATAGGTACACATTTGGGAACTCAAGCATTAAACAATACCAAGAGTTTAGGTAATATATATTGATCAAACCATAATGCTCACAAGAAACATCAATTTTTTTCCTAAAAAGGTTGTAGAACTTTGCAATCACAAAACATATGCTTCCAGTCTCCAACCTCCAATAGCCTAGTTTTTGTACATAATTTCAATTCTCCATGGAGTGATAAATGATCTATGCAGAAATTTCCAAGAAAATAATCTCCAAAATAAAGACAAGATAGTTTTAAAGGGATATTAAAATCTTGTTTTATCTACTGCAGTGAAGGTTGAGACAATCATCTGGAGAGCATAATTCTAATAGTTATCTTTGAAAGAAAATTTATAGTTCTTAGTTATTTTATATATTTTGGATAAACGTGATTTTCATATCTTTCAATAATAAACTGTGATTATAAAGTCTATAAGTCTATAATGGCTAAAAGAATGGCAAATGTTATGACAAAATGATGAATAGATATGGACTGATGTGGTTTTGTGGAAGGGAAGCAAACATTCAACACCATTAACAGAACATTGATGCTCCAGAGGGAATCAGAATGTAAGAAAATACCACTGTTGTTGGCGGATCTTGATGCAGAGAAAGCATTTGACAGAGTAAGCTGGGACTTTATGAGCAGGGCAAAGGAAGCATTTGCATTCCCTGATAAAATTATAAAGTTGATTAGGAATATATATATATATATATATATATATATATATATATATATATATATATATATAATGGATGAGTGGCGAAAATTAAAGTGGGTGGGTTCCTCTCTGATAATTTCTGCTTAAGCAGAGGAACCAGGCAGGGGTGTCCTCTTTCCCCTGTTACTTACATTATATTTAGAACATTACCAAAGAAAATAAGGGACTCAGAAAAATCAAGGCTATAATTAGTATGGTAGTCAAGAAAAGCTAACTCTATTTGCAGATGATATTATTTTATATCTGATAAAACCAGAAAAGGACATTACAGTGTTGTGGAACATTTGAGACAGTTTCAAATCTTTTTGGGATGCAAAGTTCATAAAGCTAAAACAAAGCCAATAGCAATAAATTATGTACCCATACATGAACTGGTTTAGCAATATCCATATTTATGGGGATGTAATAAAATGAAATACTTAGGAGTATGGTTTAAAAATGATTCCAGTGTGGCAGTTAAGGATATGTGGGAAGAGACTAAGCAAAAGATAACACAAGAACTGAGAAATTGGAAGTTATATTATATGGATATGGATAGCAAGATACAAGCAGTTAAAATGTTTTAGTCCCTTTAGTCTTATACAGGTCAGGCATATTTGTTATAAACTAGAGAAGAAGCTGTGGATAGCAATTAACAAAGAGCTGAAGGATTTTATCTGGGAGGGGAAGATGGCAAGAGCCAAGTGGGATAAGCTGATTCTTCCAATAGAACAAAGTGAATTTACACAATCCCATTCCACAAGGGAGGTAACTCCACTGACCCCTCCAACTATCGTCCTATAGCTATACTTCCTCCACTGACCAAGATACTTGAGAAATGCATTTACTCACAGCTACTCAACTACTTCCTTGAAAATAACCTCCTAACTCCCTCTCAGCATGGTTTTAGACCACAGCACCAGTACTGCACTTCTTTCTTTCACTCAAACAGTACCAAAAACCTGTGATAACAACCTTCTTTGCTCCAGTCTATTCCTCGATCTTTCTAAAGCCTTCAATACAGTCTTCCACCCTAAACTGTTAACTAAACTCTTAGACCTTCACCTATCTCCCCTCTCCATAGCTTGGTTCTCTAGTTATTTATCAAACAGACTTCAGTCTATATGCTGGCAAACCACTTTCTCTCCTTTTCTACCCATCAGCATTGGAGTTCCCCATGGCTCTATCCTGGGTCCCCTCTTGTTCAACATTTTCACCAATAACTTGCACTCTGCTACTAAGCTCTCAACCATCCTACAATATGCTGATGACTCCAGTCTCATAACTACAGCTAACACCATCCCTAAACTCCTTTCACATACCCAAGATATTTTTACCTCCATAGAGACATGGCTCACTAACAATCAACTAATATTAAAACCCCCCAAAAAACTAAACTATTGTTATTCCTTCCAGAAAAACCTTTCACATTATAAAAGCTCCTTCTCTATTACTTCCCTCAACAACACCATCATCAAACCCCATCCTCATACCAAATTACCATTGACGATGAACTAAAATTTGACATACATGTCAATTTATGCATAAAAAAAAATCACCAAAAGCTTGGCCTTCTATACTGTAATCACAAATGTATTTCTAACTCCTCAACCCCCACCTTAGCCTTATCTCTCCTCTTACCCAGTCTTCTATGCATTGCCCCTGTTCTTACAAACCTTCAGTCTTCTCTTCCCTGCAAACTAGAACAAACCTACAATAAAATAGCTAAGTATGCTACAAACCTCCACTATAAACCCCATCACTGTCCTGCACTGAAATCCTTACAATGGCCTGAATTCACAAATCAACTTCTCCTTCCAGAACTCCTTACAATATACTCAATCCTCTACAATCCTACATCCTGCCCCTCTGTCTCTAAGATTGTATCACTATATAACCCCCAACGTCAACTTCAGTCATCAGATTAACACCTCCTGGACATATACAAACCTTCTAAAAACATTGGCAAATTATTATATAAATACTCTGTTGCTCATTCCTGGAATTCCCTTCCTGAAATTGTAAGATGTATCTCCAATAAATCACAATTCAAACTAGCACTCAAGCAATACTTACAGAACACCTGGTCCTGCCCATGTCTAGCTACTACCTGAATTCTTACAACCTCTTCCTTGTACCCACCATCTTATCTCTTTCTTTCTCATCTTACCCCTCTTCCTTGTAAATCTCCTCCAGCTCCCTCTATGTGTAAATAACAACTTTGTTTTCTCCTAGCTTCCCCCTCCTGCCCCCTCTATGTCTACATAACTCATATAATTTCCCCTAGTTTCCCCACTATCATGTATATACTGTACACTATTTTTCATTTCATTTTTTTAACAAACATTTTTAGTTGAAACTTCTTTATTGCTGTATTGAACTCGATTGAGATGTACTAGTTTGTAAGATAGTAAGCATTTTTTCTGTGACTGGAATTTGTAATTGGAGCTTTTCTCCTCAGGTCTCCACTGAAAATGGGCCTTTGGCTCAGTTGGACTAACCCGGTTAACAAATGACAATAAATAAATATACAACTTTTAATGAGCAAAACATGAACAAAAGACAGAACCTGAGCATGAAATAAAATCTATAAAACCATTATATAATATTGATCCTGCTGCTTGCAATATTGATTCAAACTATTCCAAAGAAATTATTAAAAATAACTGCAAAATAATCCTATGAAATTCACATTTAAGCAACATTTTGGGAAAAGAAACAAACTCGGTTAATAGACTTGGCCACATCATACTAACATTATAGCTATGATGGGGGTAAAGGGTGTAGCTACCCTAGGTGCATGGTGTCAGAGTGCACGATCAATAAAAGCTGATCAATGATAGTGCAGCATTAACAGTGAATGCCAGTATCACATTTGCAGTAAGGGGTGAAGCACTATGGCTTCAGTGTTCCATGTGTGATGCTCCTAAATGCTGAATGAATCTAGTAAGATGCTTTCTTCTGAAAAAAAAATTTTCTTCTGATTCTCTGAGCTGTGGATGAACTTTTTTGGAGGAGAAAAACTTTTTTTGGGGGGCTCAGTTGAGGATGGGGGTCCAGATTGAGGAGCTATACTGGGTGCCCCAACAGCTAAAAGAAATATTAGGAATAACTTTAGACCAAACTTTAGCCTTTCATGTTCACATAGATTTGCAAACCTAAACGTTACTACACAACTAAAAGAAACATACAAACTTTCCAAATGAATCACAGAAGAAGCAAGACATGCCAGAGCCATAAACATTCTACTCTCTCACCTAGAATGCACCCTAATTGTCACTTTCCACTCTTCACAAAACACCACTTTGCTTCAAGGCACAAAAAATAAAATACTGAAATGTGTACATCTAAGCCCACTCCATGAACACCACTGCATAACTTTAACCAATATCCATATCATCCAGGGCCACTTTCATTCTAATCTCCTTTACTTTCAAACTTTAAATGACAGCTACTATCCATTACTTAAGGACAAATTATTCATAAGTAACAAATGTTCCTGCTCCATCCCACCAAGGCAGTGTCCCAAATGCCATAAGTGATTGTTCTCATAATTCTAATTTACACAATAACTGCCACAAGTTACCAAATCAAATAAATATTATAACTTATGTGCATAAATCCTAGAATAAAACTAAGAAGTGTTCAGTCAACCATAGCCTCTTTTACCATAGCTAGCCTGATACCGTTTGTACTAACAAAGCTTTAATTTATTTATCAATCCTACCTACTGTCTGTATATCATACTTTGTATCTCACCTTCACTACCTTCTCTTCTCCTTTAAACTGCACCTACTATTATTATTTTCTCCTGTCCTGTTACCCTCCTGTGTATTACTTCTTTAGTGTCTTTGATAGTGTTACAAAATGACTTGAAATGCCACAATTGTACAGACTTATCATGTCATTTACTGCATACTGTAACGTTCTGTAGTAAACTGTATCTTTATTTTTATCAACAATAACAGACTGGGTCGTGCCCGAAAAGGGTACTTAGAACAGTGCACCTGCCTTGTTATTTAATATAAATAAAAAATTAAGTAAATAAAAAAATCCCAATGCAAAAATAATGCAAAAAATTCCAAAACAATGGTACAGCATTGCAGAAGTCACCAAAACTGACATTTATGCTAAACTATGTGCTATAATACAGAGGAAAGGGAAGAAGCCTAATTAACATGTCATCAACCTCATTTCAAGAATCAAGATATAACTTATGCTAAAGTTCTAGATACTAACAATCCCAATATAACAAGTCAAGAGGTAGTCAAATAAATAAATGTAGATCACTCAGACACAGCACAAACAGATTACAGTAAGTGAGCAGTCATTTATTGATCAGATCAGAAAAGCAAAGCAGAACACAATAAAAAGCATAACTCCAACTTGTAACTGTAACAGTATATTAAATGATACATTGCAGAATGTATACAGGTCTGTGAATGATAACACTCACATACCTAAGTGGACATGCATGCAGAAACATTTCTGCAAGACTTGTGGATATTGCTATTTAGCTAAGGGCACAAAAATGTATGTATGTATATATAGTAATGTAGCAAACCCGGCCACATCACCTAGTATAGTAAAGATATCTAAAAATAATTTGGGTATGGGACATATCTGGGGAATCCATGCAATGCATGCACCCCTACAAATGAGGGCGATAAGAGAACAGAACAGGGGTGGGTTTATCTGGACAGCACAAATGAAAAAGGTATAGGAAGGTCAAGGACAGGGCAGAAGAGCATTTATTTTTTGTTTGCAGGGACAGAACCTTTTTTTAGAGAATGGATGAGCTGAATAGGAGTAGGTGCACTGGACAGAGTGGGGGTGTAAAGAAACATATAACACAGCTGATACATGGCAGAACAAGGACAGAAAGTTAAATCGCAAATGATGAATGTATGATAACAGACAACACACATACAGACAGATGACACCAGTGGAGGTTTGAGAAGAAAACAAGCAAATAAAACAAAAGGTGGGTGTAACCAAGCATGTACATTAGTACAAATGGCATGATCATCAAAAGACCAGTGAATCTAGTCCCATGATGCAGCTTGTAAATGCCTGATACATGGATATATGGTGGCATAGGAAAATGACCAACATGATGGGCATGCAATGATTAGGGAGGCTCGAAGACCAACCATGGACAGCATAACACATGCAGGACAATTTGCATACAAAGCTGCCACAGGAAGTCAAATGGCAACAAAAGATAATGTCACTAAGACAGCAACTGTCCAAGCAGTCACAGAAAGTCATGGTCATATATGTGACTGCATGGTAAACATGGACATGTACAAAAATGCAGAGAATATGAAATGCAGATGCATGCACAGTGACACAGATGTAGAAGTGGCAGTAAAGGACAAATGTTTGTATTGTTCCAGGGGTGCCATACAACGGTGCTCACAGAAGATACACAATGTGTAACAGGAACAATGTTTATAGGTAAGGCATGGGGAGACATCAGAAGACAGGAAAGGTAACATGTAGCCATACAGTACTTGATGTGCCCTGAAAAGGTAAACTCTGCAATACATTTCAATGCAGTACAGTTATATTTATGTATCCTTTGTTGACCAGGTTAGTACCACTAGGCTAGTAGCCTCCTTTCAAGGGAGACCGAATGTGGTATTTTTACAACTAAGATAAATTTGTCCAGGGCACTTTCTCTACTCTTTTTGATAGGTGCCATGGATCTTTTACATTCACGTGAGCTAAAACCAACTCAAGCAGAGGGGGTCTTGGTTCAATCGAAGTACAACACACTCAGGAGTGCAGTACCCCCCTTATTCAAGCCAAGTTAGCTGATGTAGTGTGGAACAGTGATGAGTGGAGAATTTAACTTTTGCAGCAAACTTGGCAGCTTTGTTGTAGCATGTGTCGAGTTTAGTTTTCAGAGAGGACTGAATATTGGTAAGGATGGGGGCACAATATAAAAGAGCTGAAAGCAGAAATGATGAGGCTAGGGCCTTTTTAGCAGAGAAGCTTAGAAAGTAGTTGCGTCTATAAAGGGCTCCTAATTTTTGATGTCTTTTTTATGTTATTATAGATATGAAGGTCAAAAGATATGTTATTGTCAATGGTGACACCAAGCAATTTGGTACTAGGAATGACTTCAATAACAGTGTTATTTTGGGAATGAATAGGGAATTCAAACTTTGTTGACTGGGCTGGATATTTTGGGGGTAAATATTAAGAGTTTAGTTTTATTGGGATTGAGGGTGAGATGGTTCTGTAACATCCAGGATTCAGTTGAGGTAAATGCTTTTTGAGCAAGTTGCTGTAGTACAGAGGCAGATTTAGAAGAGCAGATAATAGTAGAATCGTCTGCATATTGGATAACAGTACTGTTGGTAAGAGAAGTGTGGAACTCATTGATGAATATACTGAACAAAAGGGGACCTAGTATACAACCCTGGGGTACTCCTGTACTAGTAGTGATGAAAGGGGAGGAGGAGTGCTGTCAAATAGTAGATTGTCGCCTGTTACTGAGATAGTTGTGAAACCAATGAAGGTTGGGGGAGATATGCCAAGGCTGGAGAGTTTAGTAAGCAGAAGGAAGTGGAAAATTTGTGTTGAATGCTTTTGATAGATCAAGAAAGAGTGCAGAGACTATGGATCCAGCATCCCAAGCTCAATTTACAGTGTCCAGGAAGGAAACCAGGGTGGTATTGGTGCTATGTCCTGGCCTAAAGCCATGTTGAGTGGAGGGAAGGAGTTGGTGTTTAGTCAGGTGACTAAGGAGCTGAGTGTGAATGCATTTCTCAAGCATTTTTGAGATGGGGAAAAGAATAGCAATAGGTCAGAAGTTCGAAGTATCAGAGTTGTTGCCACCTTTATGAAGTGGGAGAACATATGCCTTTTTCCAGATATCAGGTATACATGGTTCCTGAATGGACCTATTGATGAAAATGCTGATGGGGTAAGCTGTGGAGGAGGCTTATACTTGTAAGAATTATGGTTTATATTGACTTAACCTAGTATGTAGAAGGGGAGATTTTATTTCTTATACTTTGGATATTGATGGTGGTGAAGTGTAGGGATTTTGTGGAGTTAGGGACATTTTGAGAGGAGGGAGAAGGCCTCACCACAATGAACTAGGCTAAGATGAGTAGGAAATGTATGTGGATAGAGCTTCTTTTTTAGGCTTCTAAAATAGGTATGGGGTAAGTTACTGGGAAGATTATGATGTGGAGAGAGGATTATCAGTTTCTTTTGTAAGAGTAAATCAGTAGCATATAGACTAGAGCATATTGCTGAGTAGCTGGGAAGGTGATGGTGAGGGTAGATGTAAAATTGCATTTAGGGGGCACAAACGTTGGGTGAAAAGATGAGAGTTTTAGAAGGAGAGAGAGATAAACAGCAAAAATAAGGAGAAAGATATTAAATTTGAGAAGCATTACAGTGAGGAATGGACTGTGATAGGAGAATATGTGAGGTGAGTTTTGTAGTGTAGTAAAGAGGATTTGAAAGACTAGTGTGGGTAAGGGGGCCAACGTTTTATGGTTTAAAGGCATGTAAGGAGGTGAGAATAGACTTAAGAAAAGTATGGAAAGAGGAAGGGAGGTTATTAGATATTGCTTAAGTAGGAGGGTAGAGGAGGTGGGGTCTATAGCATGTTGTCGAACATTTAAAAGTTCGAACATCATATGGTCGACACCATATGTTCGAACTTTTAAAAGTTAGAATGTTTCAATGTAGATCTCCTTACAGTGCAGAATGGGAAGATTTCCCTTTCTGCACTGTAGTGCAATCTCGGAGTTGGTATATTTAAAGAGCGATGGATGTGGGGGCACGGCCTCCCACGTGAGTGGAGCCCCCCTGCTTAAACCATTCAGATAGGTTTTTTATTTGGTTTATTCTTTCCTACATTTGCTGTCCACTTCTGCATGTCACTATGGATACAGAACCTGTTCAGGCCTGTTCAGGCTATGTTTTCATATCATCTAATGCAAACTAGGTAACACCGTTTAGTAAACAAAGTTTTAAACTATTGTGCTTCAAGTAACAAAATTGACACTTAAATTACCTTTTCATCATCTTGTGTGAGTTACTGCATGTTAGGTAATAATGTGCTGGGAGGTTTGCATAGTCAATAATTCAGACACTGTAAAGTCTGTGAAAATTCATAGCTGTCATTTGTTTCATTAAATTGGCAGATGGCCCTTGACAGCAAAGAAACAATCTCTGGCCAGTAACAAAAGGATTGCAAGTGAAAAGAAGAAGTGGCCATAATAGGTATTTATCAGATTCATAGACCAAAGCTCAACAAGTGCTGTGTTGTGCTGACATTTTC
Source organism: Protopterus annectens (assembly GCF_019279795.1). Lineage (NCBI taxonomy): Eukaryota > Metazoa > Chordata > Ceratodontiformes > Protopteridae > Protopterus > Protopterus annectens. The sequence goes on from NC_056727.1 coordinate 163,411,518, forward strand.
AAGACAAATTCTCAACTTCACCATCTTATGTTCTCACAATCAAATATCCCAGCTCAAGTACTTGAAGAAAATGTTATATATTTTAGGTTGTAAAAGTTGATTTCAAGAAAAAGTTGAAAACTTAAGCTAAAAGAACTATGAGTTGCTGTGTGAAAATTCCAGTCCTGAAAACATGAATAAAAATATTAAATGTAGCCAAAGGTGTTAGTTTTTCCCAAATTGTACACCATCTCATGACGTTATTGTGCTTTTAACTGTTATAAATTTTATAACTTTTTGTTACATCTTACCATTTTTGCAACAACTCTTAAGAGCTGATGTATAAAATCACCTGATACGAGTGAGTGCATATTTCTGTGATGGAGTCTGCTAATGTTGCTGAAAACTGCCTTTTCTGAAGTCTGCCCAGGCACTGATATATTCAGTTTTGTAAGGAGATATTCAAGGGAAATCAAGGAAAATTGGATGCTGTGATAGGGATTAAGGATCGATTAAGCAATCATTCACCCTGAATTATTTTTTTATTTAAAATAATCACAGACAGTTTACAAGGAAGTCAAAATTTCAGATATCCTTATGGGAGCATAATAACTAATTAAACAATGAATCACTCGGCATGAGCATTTCTTCGACAGTAGCCATTGATATTGCAACCACCAGAACTTTGGTGAAGAGGAATTTTGTCAAGTATTCCTTACAGAAAATTGTGATATAATGGTTGAACTTCCTTAAACATTTATTGACAAAATCATAAAAATGCATGCATGTGAAAATAACAGGCTATTTAAATAATGTAATAAATTCTTATAGATTGTGGGCACTGTCTATTTTTAAGCACTGTCCCCCTTTTTTGTCACTTATCAGAGGAATGGATCCTGTAAAAATTATAACATCCTGTATTAGGAATTATGTGTCATCATTAAACCTGGTAATACTTTAGGCCATCATTTGTTAAAAAGGATAAAACATTGGATTCCATTAAACAAACTCGACTTCCTTATAAATGAGTTACCCAAGAAAAATGTTTTGTCTGTAGACTAGTATAAGTGTTTCCTTCAGGATCCACTCAGTATTACAGAGAAAATTAGGTAATGTGATGAGCACCAAACTCCTTCCAACTGTTTATATTGTGCTGTTCTGGTGCTCTTAGTAATTAGCAATTATGTGGATATATTGTGATATTCTGAGGCTAATAACAAATAGCAATTATGCTAATGAGGCAGTTTAGAGGAAATGTTTCTGAATCACACATATAACATGATGAATACCAGTCCAGTCTGCACAATGAGCCTTGCACCTGCCAGTGTACAGGCATTAAGATTGTGAAGTGGTGTTCCCGTGTGGGTGATTCCTTGACTTATATGGGACCACAAGCTTTCTGTCATCTGCCTCAGGGTCCCTAGGGGTGCTAAACCACAACAACCATAAACAGTAATGTGGTATGTATAGGGTCAATACCTTGTGTCTAGCATACCTGACTCCCCCGGGGCAGCAGTGCTGCTGGCATGTGACTGTGTACTGTTATTTGGCTACACTGTGCCATCTCATTGCCTGTCATTGCATAGCACATGATTCTCCCATTGTACATCAGTATGAGCCTGCTGCCATTTTCTTCCTGATAGCACCCTGTGAATTGCCGGGTGTACATCACTACATCAAACGCAGACTTCATCGAAGTTGATATCATCAAACTGAAATCATCGAAGGCTGAAACATTGACGTTGGGGGAAATAAATTGTGGAGTGCAGATGAACGACAACTTGCTCCATGCAGGGGGGAAAGACCTCCTGCACCCCATGCACCCCTGCCACTTAGGTATACCACTCCCGAGATCGCACTTTGGTGCACTACAGTGCGGAAATGGAAGATCTCCATTTCCCACACTGTAGAGCGATCTCGGAGTTGGTATATTTAAGTAGCGGGGAGGGCGCTGACCCCCATGTGGGGGAGGTGCAGTGGGGCTTGCCCCCCTGCCTACACCCTTACAGTGTGATGTTCCCATTTGAACTTATTATTGAGAGGGATTCGATGTTTTCAGCGTTTGTTGATGCCTGTTTGATGATGTCAGCTACGATGAAGTCTCCGTTCGATGTTCTGATATAAACTCGAATTGCCCATAGCATCTGGACGGACCTCTGAATGGTGAAGGAGGGACATTAAACTATTTCTATACTTCCTGCGCTGACTTTTGAAGAATTTCTTTGAAGGCCCCCTGTACAAGGTGGATGTCCAGCACTGCCTCTGTAAGACAGTAAGTGATGCCCAGTGTAATACCTGCTCTGATGAGCAGCACTGGCATTGTTACACTGATAAGAAGAGGTGCCACCATCAAATTCTTTGCCAATGGGAAGAGCAGAGTAGGGAGAGGGAGACAGAATTCTACATAAGTAACGGAGATTGGCGGTTGTTGTACTGATGTTATAGCCATATGTCTGTTAGACAACTGCTTCATTGTCCATGTTTGCAGAACTGATATTTATTTACACCATTGCTTATAGCTTTACTTTACTTTATGTGTCACATATCTTGTAAGTGCAGTTTGAACTATTCTACTGCCCATTCTACCATCTCAGATTCTCAAAGGTGTCATGGTGATGGACAATGGCCTGACACTAGGTGTGCAAACACCATCCTTAGTGCTATTGTCTACTTTGGACCTAATTGGGACATTCCACAAACTGACCTTCTGTCAGTTACATCTGGCATACTGTGGGCATGCATCTAATAGGGTATCAGGTGACTCTTCACAATCTCTGTCTTATGTCACGGTATGGAATTGCTACTGCTGTCTGGTGTCCCATGTGAATCCTTACTTACTTTCTTTGTCCTCTATTGCTTTGATGTACTCCATTTATTTTCATTTTTTTAGTAAGAGTATCTGCTGTGGCAGTATATGTGGTGCAGAAGTGGCCCCCACAACATGCACCTGCCTTGTCATCACCTGATGGGTCCCTAGTGGTCTCCATGCAGGTCTTTCTGTGAGGTGATTTAGGTCATCCAGTTTTGGGTGATTAAAGGTCTTCTCGGTGCCCTCTAGTAGTCTCCCTCCAGTGCCTGATGTAAGTTCCCCATCAATGAGGATCACATTAAGGAGCCAAGTATGTCACCTGAATGGAAGTGGAATATGGTTTTGGTGGACCAGCAGCTAGACACCAACATTGTCAGACTTGAATATATCCTTCTGTGGCTATCAGGATCACACAGCTGCCTGGTGCTAACTAGAAGGCCAACTGTATTGGACCCCAACTGTTACAGCAGCCATGGATGTGACCTTAGGTTATATGTGGTACTGCAGCACTTAGGAATCCCCTGTTCCTTTCTCTTTACCTATTCAATCCCTAATAGGGAAGTCAGTCTCTAGCCTGCGGTCAAACTGTCTTCTTGGCCTCTTCCCATTCTATTACCTTTCCCTCTCTGCCTATTTGTTCCCAATACATTGGTTGCTTTGTCAGTTATCACCAGTAAATTCAACCCCCTCTTGTCTATTTTCTATACCCCTAACTGCAATCATCCCTATCGACAGATCTCCTTTCTCCAGACTTATGTTGGCTTAGTTCTTGGCATACCTTCTGCTGCTTTACCGAATATAATATTTCGTATTGCTGTTGTTATTCTCATTAAAGATCCAAAATCCCACTTTCTCATTATTTCTTGAATTTCCCCACTGCTTCATCATTATCTCTTCCCACTTTGAATTATAGATTTCTGCTTGTGTTATGTATATCAGCCGTAACTGTGCAGCTCTAAAATATCTCTTCAAATCAGGTAATCCTAAACCATCTTGTTCTATTGGAAAGACCAACTTATTCCATTTGACCCTTGCCTTCTTCCCCTCCCAGATATGATCTGTCAGCTCTTTAGTAATTACTGTTGACAACTTAACCTCCTGTTGTAAAATATTCCTGATCTGTATATAAAACTAAAGGGACTAAAAACATTTTCACTGCTTGTATCTTGTTATCCATATCCAGAAACAAGAGCTTCCAGTTTCAGTTTTTTGTATTATCCATTGTTTAGCCTCTTCCCACATTTCCTTTGCTGCCATAACAGAATCCATTCTAATCCATTCTCCCAAATATTTCATTTTAATTCCAATTTCCTGATCTTTTTCATCCAAACAGCTTTAATGAATTATCACTTGTGACATAGGCAGATTTACATTCATATCAAAGTAATCACACTATAATTATAATTAACATAACAGAGATTTTACTTCACATATTTTGCTTCATGTCATATAACCTACACAACATTACATAATTTATTCAATTTCTGCTTTTTTTAAACAAGAAACATCTTTATTAAACTATCACTTACTACATAGGCAATCATACATTTATATAAATGAAAACAAACCACACAGACACAATCCTAGCTGCAAGCATTTTACATCGCAAACCATACTGACACACACGTAGTTGGAAACATTATACATCACTTATAATCTACCCAATCTTTGTCAGTCAGACATTACATAACTCATTTAGGTCCTGCTGCCTTTTAAACCTCATTCTTCCCTTGTATGCATAAATTGTTCCCACAATTCCCATTTTTTCCTATGTAGTTTGCTCCTACCCTTTTCTAAAGATTTCAGTTCCAGTTGTTTTATCTCTATCACTATATCCACTACAGTATAGTTGGTTTAGATTTTGATTTCCATTTTCTAGTAATTGCGTTTTTGGCAGCCACCATTAGATGCAGCAAGGCCTTACCATGCCTAGGCAATTCTGATTCTATATGATAGCTCTGAAAAATCATCTCCCTCGTTAGGTCAATCTGTTCACCCAGCATCTCCGACAGCACATCCTGCAGGAAATCTTAAAGTTTGCCAATTCACTGCACTCCCAGAAAATATGTTCCCAATTAACTCTTTCTTCCCTGTGACACCTCCAACATTTGCTGTCTGCCTGAGGAAAAATTCTCTAGAGTCTACTTGAGATATAGAAATATCTATGCAAACATTTCTAGCAAAAATCTAGAATCTTCTAGATTTTGTTGCATATTTGGAAGACATACATAATTGCTTATCCAGTCTCTCTTCTCAATGCTTTCTAACCTCCTCTGATTGATTCTTATAGTTATCCTGCAATATTTTATATTATCTACTAATTATTCCTATTTTAATGGCAGCTTCTGTTGTAGATTCTACTAAAAACTCTACCCATGCTGGCCTTTCATTTAGAACCCCCCTATCTCTTTCTGTTTGCCTATACTCTGATATCAATCCCTGATAGGGAAAGGAATCTCTAATCTGCAGTCCAAATAAATTCTCGGCTTCTTCCCATTCTATCATCTTTCCCTCTCTAGTTATTTGCTTCCAATACCTTGGTTACTTTGCCAGTTTTCTCCAACAAATTCCAGCATCCTCCTGTCTATTGCCTATGTCCCTAATTGCAATTATCCGGGTGATGATAAGGGCAAGTGCTAGCATCCCAGTCCCTCAGAGCCACACGCTCCAGGGATCTAAACCTTGTCATCACAATAAACAAAACATGCTGGATGGGTAGGTTCCTGACCCAGAGACTCCCCAGACTCTGGAATAGACTGCCCATACATGTCCCATATATGTCCCTAATTGCAATTATCCGGGTGATGATAAGGGCAAGTGCTAGCATCCCAGTCCCTCAGAGCCACATGCTCCATGGATCTAAACCTTGTCATCACAATAAACAAAACATGCTGGATGGATAGGTTCCTGACCCAGAGACTCCCCAGACTCTGGAATAGACTGCCCATACATGTCAAGCAGAGCGCCTCTTTGGCCCTCTTCAAAAGGAACCTGGATGATGTGATGGAAAAAAGGAAATTCACCCTGGGGATCACGTCAGTCGCCCTGCTAAGGGCCCAGGGAAGTAAATAGTGTGTGGAGAAATAGCCAGGGAATTGTTATGGCTAGGCTTGTATAGGCCCTAGGTCCAATAGCCTAGTACCAACCTATGAACTTATAGCCAGTTGGAGTTTTGTAAAGAATGATATGTCCTTTGAATATCAAACTCATTTATAAGATGTGCTTTAGTTATAAATGTATTAGAACTGTATGTCATTTGTATATCAAACTGGTTAGCAGATGCTTGTGCTGAAAATGTGTTTGTAAGGCTTGCTTGTTTTGAAATGTATCAGTGCACCCTGCTGAAATAAAACAGATGTACGTGTGTTATTGTAACTGAATTAAATGTATATGTTTTAATAGAGGATACTGGGATGCAACAGTTAACCAGCAAGCTTGCTTTAAGAAAAATAAGGGAAATGTAAATGAGCTGTTAAACCATTAAAAAGGCACCCTATAGTGCTGAACAGGATCAGAGATGCTAGGTCTGGGAAAAAGCTTTTGCTCATTGGTTCAGTGAAAAGAGGGTGGCCGTCTATGGCCCCAGGGGAAATTCAGTGTATTATTTTGATATAGAGAACTAAATATGTAGAGCATTGTCAGTCTCTGTTTGAAAGAAGCTAGGAGTCAGGTGATTATTAGGATATCACAAGCCTTGTCCAAGTAAGTTTATATTAGATGTTACAAAAAGATATAGATATAAGATGAATATTCTGCTTTATCTTGCTGTAGATTTGGATTATTTAATTAGACCGTCCATTCTATGTTCTTTTATTGTTTAGTGTAGATATTAATTTAGTTATTGTTTTCTTTATTTGTCTAGATATTTTATATGTTTTTCTTTATATTATTAAGTCTGTCCATCGATTGTTCTTTTATCGTTGTCTAGAAAGTACTTAAGTATTTTTTGTACTATATTTATTTATTATTTTCATGCTTTTTCATTATTTTCTACTACTAAAATTTGACTTTATTACTATTATTTAGTTTACATTTGTTGCCCTTGATTAAAATGAGCACCCTTTGTTGAAGGCCTTAGAGTAGCTTCTTTATAATTTGTATTATTGGTCATAAATTACCTAATATAATTGGTGGACTTAGACATATTGCAGTAGGATTAATGAGAGCCTTGTGGCCTGGCGTTATCTTTAGGTCCTGTGGTCAGTGTGTGCACAATTACACACAAAGTGGCGCCAGCAGGTGAGGTGGTCCACTCTTCAAGGATCACAATGACAGTGTCAGTGCTTGGCCTGGCCCAGACACAGTGTGTGGGTCTCACTCTTCTGCTGGAGGAGGATCTAGAGGGAGACAGCTATAGAGACACCCAGATCCTGAGAGGTGTGTGTTCTCTCTAGCTGGCTAAGGAATTGTACAGATGCAGAGTAGAGCACATCCAGAATGAAGCATCTCATCCTGTTGATTGTAGGTGTAGTGTGCTCAGAGTGGTCTGCAGGGATGAGGATTCAGGCTCCATTTCTATTCCAAGTGTATATCCTGAGCATATTGATGGTGAAAGTGGGCTCCTTTCCAGTTATCAGCAGAATCTCCATCTCTCCAATCCCATGTTGGCTTAGTTCTTAGAATACTTTCTGGCCATCATCATTCTCAATCCATTTATCTTAAGTTCTTAGAAATCTTTCTGGATATAAAGTTCTGTATATCCTTACTGTTATGATTATCAAATCATTGCATCATAACTTTCAAATAAAGCTTTATTCTTGAGTTTTTTGATGAGCTTGTTTTCTAGAGCTCTTTCCACAGCATCATCTCTTGGGTCTCAAAAATATTTTTTTCCAATGGCTCAAATATAGGATTTTCAAATGGAGCTAACCAATACTCTTCAAATCTATTCCCCTGATCAGCCCTTCACATCACTCTGATCTAGCTTCTGTCCCGGGTAAAACTCCTGCTAGAAAAAAGTGCCTCTGACTAGTATATAACTAAGTAAAAAAAAACTGCCACCCTCTTATTATATATGACTAAATAGAGCTATATCATTTTACTTTAACTTTCTTTTATTTTTATTTTATACTGCTTCTATCTTCCATAGCATAGCTATTTTTTTATTATTTTTATTTTTTTTTATTATACTTTTTATTTTTTTCTTCCATCATATTATTTTTAATCATAGAATCAATTCCTTTTATAATTCTTTACTTTGTATAATATTTTTACTTGAACTCATGTAATTGTGTAGTGTCTAATTTACTGTGTATTTTAATAAAACTGTTTTTGTTTTTGTTCATGTTTCTTTGTATGCTTAAAAAGTTTAATGTTTTATCAAAATGTATTTTGTTTCTTTCTGGTTCTTTTCTGTATAAAAATATCCTGTATACCAAATCCTGCTCTTTTTTCCCTTCCTTTATATCCTCCTTTCTATAATTCTCTTTCCTTTCTATCTTTCCTCCTCTTCTTCTTAATATACCTACTCTTCTTCTTTTTTTCCATCTTCTTTTGCTTTCTCTTATACCATTATAAGTCTTTTTCTTTCTTATTGTCACATATCATCTGCATCATAAGTCTTCTTTTTAAGTTTTATCAAATTCTTATCTTTATTTTTAATATAGTTCACTAATATAGTTCATGTATTTTTCTTCTTTATTTTTATTTAATATTCATCATTTAACTTTTTTTTTTTATTCTTAAAATTATCATTCATTTAAATTTTTAATACAGTTTTTTTGTTAAATGTCTAGTATTAGCTTTTGGACCTTTTATGTTACATGTTTTTCATGTTTGTTAAATGTCCAGTTGTTGTTGTTTCCATACTTGTTTACATTGTTTGCACTTTATACAGTTGTTTGTCGCTTTTATATTTATGTTTTTTGCTTTATAAAAATGAAACCTAAAAAAAACTTTGCAATATTGAAATCTTTAGAAAAAAAAATTAAAACTTACCCAACTAACCTAATACATAATAACAGAAAGAATGCACCTTTTCAAAAAATGAAAAAGTTTTACCCTAACAAAGAACTAAAGTTAAACTAAAGACAGCCAATTACCAACTATCCATGCTAAGAGGCATGGTGCAGCCTGTGCTTCACCCATGCCAGTTGCTTCTGTGCTGTGCCAATTGGTGCTAAACTTGGCTTTAGCTTTGCAGAACACCAAAACCCTCTTCTTAGCTACCCTCAGTGCTTTCTTAGAGCTTCTCATCTCCTTTCCACTCTCTTTTCTTTTTTCTCATTTCTGTTTTCTTTTTTTTTTCCTTCACCATCTTTCTTTTCTTTTTTCTTTGTTTTTTTTTTTCTTTTGTTTGATGTTTTGTTGAATTGATGAGAGACCAATATGAGATTGTTACTGAATGTACATGTATTTGCTACAATAAAATGCAATTTAATTACTATTTCCTACTTAAATTAACTTCTAAATTTTTTTTAAAATTTACTAAATGAATTCTTCCCCTTTAAAAAAAATGCAAAAGCATAAAATTTTTAAAAATCACGCTTTTTAACTTTTATTTTACATTTTTCTTTTTTTAATTTTTCTAAACTACGCTGAAAGCATTTCAGAAGAAGAAGGAGAAAGAAAGACAGAAAGAAAGGAAAGCAAAAGAAAAAAGAAAGAAGCTAAAAAAAATAAATAAAAAATTACTTTATAGCATGTAAAATTACTTTATAGCAACAAAAGGAAAAATTTTTTAAAAAAAGTACTATTTCTTGAAAAATCTTTTACTAGTCAAAGCCTTTCCCTCCCTTTCTTTCTCTTCCCCTCATTTTTTTGAACATTAATGGCATGAAGCAGGGCATATGCCTTAGAAAAGTCCACAAGTTCCTCCCACAAGTCCAAAAAGTTTATTTCTCCAATATTTCTGTTTTGTTCCATTTCTATTTCATATCCAAATTATTTTAATTGTAATAATTATTGTTTGTGGTACTTTTTAGTCTCTGGTTCTCTCTCTCTCCTTCATCTCCTATTTTCTCTTCTCTTCTAGTCCTCTCCTCCTCCCCCTCCTTTCCATTTTTTTCATTGAAAAAAACTTGAAAAGGTTTCCAAAATTACAGTCCTCTGTGGTCTTATTACCAGAATTACAGGAAGCTTTTTCTTCAGTTTTACAGGTTTTAACTTTTTGTGGTTTTATTTTTGCTTTTCCTCCTTAGCATGTGTTTCATCAAAAATGATTTTGTTCTCTGGAAGGAATAATTTGAGCTCAGTTGGACAGTTCAGTTTGAATCTCACCTGCATCTCTGACATTCCCTGGATAATGGAATACATTTGCTCTCTTCTGTCTGTTGTACAATGAATAATCATTCTCATAAAACACTCTGCTGTCTTCATTTTCCTACTTTGTCTCTCTCTCTCCAGTTTTTTCAATTTTTGTCTCTCTGGTGGGTTGACTGCATATTTACTATTTTCAGTCTAGGTTGCTTTCTTGTAGCCAGGTTTGGGAGCATACACACACAGGTTTCAGCTCAGCTACCCTGCTTAACTCCTGCACCAGTACAAGTGCAGTTTTGTTGCTTTCTTTCAGAAATTTAATGCAGCTGCTCCTTCCAGCTTCTCTGGTATAGCTGAAAAATTCTCTGTTTCTTCTATGTGCTGTCATCTAATTCTATTATATCTAATTTATTTATTTTTTTTGAATTTTTTCTTCCTGAGCAGTCTCATATTCAGAGCCTTTTTCTTTTTTTTTTGACTTTTTTTTTTTTTTTATAATCTCATCTGAAAATCTGTTTAAAACTTCTTCCATTTTTTCCAGCCTTTTGTTGTTTGTGTTGACATATTCCATCAGAGTTTTGTTTATTTTAACCAGGTTTGTGTGCAGTTGGCTTATATCTTCCTGTAGATTATTGGAAGTCATGCCTGAAGGTTGCATTGCTTTTTTGCTGAACATCTGCAGACCTTTCCCCAGTCAGTGTTTCTTCATCACTTTTTGTAGCTAATTTTTTCCAGGTCTTCTGTATTTCTTTATTCTTGGCATCCAGGCAGTGCACTTACTAGCCAGTTACTAAAATTTACCCATAAACTCAGATCTACTTACCTTCTCTGATGAGTTTCTGTTTCACAATAGGAGACCTATAAATAAACTGTTACTCAGTGTGCAGCCATCTTGGGAGACTCTCCAATTTCTTGGTCTTGATCCCACCACCTATCTCTTGCAGTTTTTCCAAAAATCACTTATATGGTACACAATCAAATGCTTTGTTGAAATTCCAGCAAACCACATTGACTGGAAATCCTAATAGATTTTTCAGGAACACAGACATAAAACTATATCTACTTTGAGTGACAGCTTCTTTTTTGCCATGAACCATGTTTTGTTTATTATTTTTTCTAGGAATGAACACAATCTTCCTATTTTCTACATGGTTGTCTCTGTTGCCTCTTTTAAGCTAGTAAGCATATTGTCCCTGACCGTTTTTACACTTTCTGCATTTATGCAGGGGTACCGTGCTTGCTGCTTTCCACTTCCCAGTTATCTTTCCTGCAACAGCTAGTAGCCTACTGAAAATGTCATAAGGACTACTTGGCCAATACTGGTGTCTCCCAGGGAGGGCAGACCATCTGGCACTTTAGCAATATCTTCTCTAAAACCTATTTGTTCATGCTGTACCTCATTTCTGTCAGTTCTGTTACCTTTGCACTGTTTCCTCCACTCTGTCTTATTATTCTTAAAACAAGGCAGCATATTTTTCTTTTGCTTTGTGAAGCCTGATGCATAGTACTCATTTCTCACTTCCATATGCTCCATGCCCTTTTCTGATCTCACTCACATCCTTTATTAAACTGGATAAACCATCTTCTTTATTTAAGCAATAAAGCCAGAATTTCCTGTTTCCTTTTATTAATTTCTGACAATTTACGTTTTACTTTGTGTCTTTGTTTCACTCTAACAGTTTGGTATTCTTCATGACTTTTTGTATTTTGCTTTCTGTTATCTTGTCACTCCTTATTTTTTCACGAGTTGCATGTTTTTTGTCTTAGTAGCTAAACTTACATTCTCATAAAGCACATTGGCCTTTTTCATTCCCCTTTTCCATTTTCTTCAGCATGTACTGTGATCAACTTATTTCTAATTTGTTTACCTCCTCAATTTGTTTCTATTCTCATAACTTAGTTTTGACACCCTCTTCTAGTATTGCACAATTCAGTCTTCTAACTTTCCATACCCCCATCCTTGATTTCCTCCCTGCTTTAAATTGCACAGTGGTGTAATCAATGTTTGGCAAACAGCACTTGTTTTTTTTACCCGAACATCCTGACACTTAAGCATTTGTTAAGACCACATCTAGTATGTCATTGTTTCTCTTCAATTCCTCTGCAAAATTACTCAAATCCTCACAATCCAAAGTTTCAAGTATCTATGTCTCTTATCTCTCTCTCTCTCTCTCTCTCTCTCTCTCTCTCTCTCTCTGTCTCTCTCTCTCTTATCTGTCTCTTTCAGTCCTGATGTTTAGAATCATCTAATTTATTTTTGGTAAATGCAAAGTTTTCTCTATAACATTCACATCTTCCTCTCTTAATATTGTCTCTACAATTTACTTTTCTACCACCGCTTTCACCCCGGGTCTTGGACCATAATCTTTAGCTCATTTACTTTCTGCCTTGACTTACCATAGTTGTCATCCTTCTTCATGTGCTAATTCTCTTTATTCCCTCTTACATCTCATTTACTAACTTCTTTTATGCAGATTGTCACCCCTGCATCTCTCCCTACTGCATCTTCTCTAAATAACCAGCATCCTATCATATGAATATCTCTTTATTATTATTATTATTATTATTATTATTATTATTATTATTATTCATTTATTAATTGGTTAAAACCACTGAACATGTGTCTCTTTTCAGGGGCTACCCAGAAGCACTGTCTGGTTAAGTAAATTGCTCAGAGTCATATAGAAGTTAAATGGAAGTAGAGGTAATCAAACTCTATAGCCTGAAGTGCAGGAAGCAGCCCATTAATAGCTAAGAAAATTAATTCTCAGAGTCAACTGCCAAATTATTTACTAGATAGCAACTCTAGTGGTCTACTATCACTTGCTCATATTCCTATAACACTAGGACAGCCCTCCTTTCTAAATACATAACCTCTTCCAGGTTAGCTATCTCCTTAGCTAAATGTCATGCAGCTTGTCCATCTGCATTTGTTCAAATGAATTCGCAAACATGATATGAAATTCAACACCAGATGGAAATCATAGAGGTGTAGTATGCATTTGTCAAGGTGCACAGTCCACAAACAATACCATGTAGAAAAGGCCAACATACAGACATGTTTGTGAATCCTGTTTTAGCAATCCAGAGTACTGGCAAATTAAAACAATCAAAACATGCCATTTCCCCCAGATAGGTAAGTCTGCAGATAGTTTCTAGGCATGTGATCAAGAAGACTATTGAGGAGCCTATGTCAGTCTCCTGGTTGCACCAGAACGTTGTGAGGTAACCCACACTCACTTTTTTGGATACTATATTGTGCATATCTGCCATACACTTTAAATTTCTTCTCAAGTTTATTATAGAGTCCAGGAGGAGCCAGTCTTTCACTCTTCCAGTCCCCCTTTTAATTGATTGATATTTATTGCAGTTCTCTTCATTAAAGACCACTACAACCAAATACCCTTTTTCCTCCCTATTCCTGCATTTATTTTCAAATCTGCATCCCATTCAGCTATTTACTATATAGTTCTCTATAAAACTTGCTAAACATTTCTGCAATCTTCTTTCTTTTCATCACTCAACACCTTTATCGACATTCCTCAGACTTTAGACTCCTATTTCCTCCCCTTCCACCAATAATTAAGCATTCTACTCCCTCTTTCTCTCTCTCTTTTTCTCCATTCATCCATCACATACTTACCCCATCCCATTTCCTGATAATCTCTTCTCTTTCCTGCTATATAACTGAGACATCCCTTCTTCAAATATTTCTTTCCCACATACTGTCTTCTTCTGCACCATTCCTAGATCCCTCTTCCATCAACTTACTTCATTTAATTTCTCTCTTAATCTTTCATTCTTTTGTCAATATAAACCTAACATTGTATTCTTCCTCCAACATTTTTCTTCACTGCCTACATAATTTCCTCCCTAAGCCACTGTTTTGTTTCCCTTCACATTCAGCCCTCTTCAACCAGGTGCATCTTTTCCTACTAAGAGATAAGCCATAGCATCTTCTGAAACATTCCTCTTCCCAATTCACATACCTTGCATATCTACTTCTCTTTCATCAGAACAAGAAAGTAATTATTTCTGCTTCCTGCTTGCTCTCATACCTGAAAAATACATCAGTTCTCTTCTCTTCTTTTCTTTTCACTTTGCTTCTCTTTTCTTCCTCTTCTATTCTGTGTCTTCTGTTCCTGTTATATATCCAACAAGCCTTTACTTCCCTCCCAAGTTTTCTTGAGGAAACCTTAACCCCTTCTATTCATCTCTATTCTTCCATATAACCTGTCTAACCTAGTTCCTATGCCATGTCAAAATTTCCAGAGTCACTCTCACGTCATAGTTTTCCCTCTCTCTGTAACCCTCCCCAAAATATTTCTCCTTATATTCATGTCATCGCTCTGTTAACTACATAAATGTCCTATCCTATATACTTCTTCCTGTATTCCCAGTTCACTACAATCTCCCCTTCCCACTATGCTTCCATATTTCAAATCTCCCCTCCTTCTTAGTTACTATCCTACAAGCACTTTTCCCTTCCTTTTCCATAGCATCCTATCATATTATTCCTTTCCATCTTTTTAATGACACCCTCTAGCTTTCCCATTGTCACATCATACAGCAGTGTAATATCCACACCCTCTAACCCCATTATCACTCTTTATATAGTAATTGAGTGAATAAACAGTCCACATTCTTTGCAGCTCAATTTTTCTGCTCCATCCCTCTCCTTCTTTGCCTGTTAACAGGATCTTGTTGTCTTGATAAGATACTGTCTGTTCTCTTGGGGATGCCAGCAAGTTCCCTGGGATGACTTCAAAAATACAGCTTAGCAATAGTCTGCAGTTAACTATTTACATCACCCCAAATTCTAACAAATTTTGTTCCTACCCTCTATACTCTACTTCTTCCATGTAATCCAAGTCTACTGAATCCCTTTTTCTCCACTTCCACTTGCAACCTATATTTCCTCACTTCATTCTTCTCTTCCTCTCATTTCTGATATTGTCTACTTCTCTTTTCTTCCATTACTTAGTTACATTATATTTACACTTCTCTACATACCCACACTGCAGCCCTATGTGTAGTTCCCTTCCTTATTTATTAAATTTGTACTTTGCATTATGGTTAACCACCACACACTTCCTTCCCATCATTCTGCTACCAACAGTGCTATGAATCCCTAATACCATATATGATGAAACAACATCTTGTCAGCATTCTGTGGAGAGACTTTTAATGCAGCTGTAAACCAAAAAATATATAACCAACACAGTAATGAATAATGCATCATGACATCACAGACATTGCTATAGGTTCATAGGTTCATAGGTTCATAGGTTCATATTAGGCTATCTGCCCTAGGGCATTTATAAGCCTAGCCAGAGTGTGTTTAGCTTTCACCACCCATTTTAAATTAATTTTGCTATGCCCTTTTTCGAGGTTAGTATACTGTGCCTCTGTCTAACAGTGACACAGAAGTGATACCCGGGGTAAACCTACGATCTCCCATCCACTCATCAAGATTCCTCTTGAAGAGAGTCAATAAGAGACTCTGCCTAACCTGGACTGGGATTTTATTCCAGAGTTAAGGGAGCCTCTGGGTTATGAATCTGTCCCTCCAGCATGTCCTATTTATTTCAGTGCTGAGGTTCAAGTCTCTCGAGCACGTAGCTTGATGGGATTTGGATTTTCTGAGGTGCAGCATGTCCATTAATTCCGGGTTGGACATGGCTTTATACGTCAGGCACAGATCGCCTCTGAGCAGGTGGTATGCCACTGAGTAGAGCTGGAGATTTTTTAACTGGGTAGCATATGGCATCTGTTTGAGCCCTTTAATCCTCTTGGTGAGGTACTTTTGGGGTCTTTCCAGTTGCTGCAGGTGTCTGGTAAGGTACATCCCAAAAGGGGCATTGTACTCAATTATGGGCCTGATGAGGGATGAGTAAAGAGGCACGATGACCTCCCCTGATCTAGATGTGAATCCCTTCATGATTAGGTGGGCTATATAAAATGTTCTTCTAACCACTTTGGCCACGTGGTTGTCAAATGAGAGATTGCTATCAACTTGGGTCCCCAGGTCCCTAATTACTTCTTCTGTGCTTAATGGATTACCACCTATGTGGTAATTTGTGGGCACTTTGTTTTTGCCAAAGGGGATGACTATACACTTTTTGGAGTTTAGCTTGAGGCCATGGCTCTGGCACCAGTTGTCTGTTGCTATGAGGCCCTTTTGGAGGATGCTTGTGTCAGCTGGAGAATCGATTATGGCGCCCAGTTTGCAGTCATCTGTGAACTTGGTCAGCCACAGCCCTTCCATGTTGGCCTGTACCTCTGAGAAATATATACCGAACAAGAGAGGTCCCAGGACTGAGCCTTGTGGGATGCCACTTGTAACTGGTTTGGAGTCTGACATGGCTCCAGCAATTCTAACCATGTGGGTTCTGTCCTTGAGCCAGTTTGCAACCCATCTATTGACATAGTGGTTTATATTTAAGCTGGTGAGCTTATCTATAATGCCCGAGTGGGGTATTGTATCGAAGGCTTTTGCGAGGTCCAGGTAGGCTGTGTGGACCACCTTCCCCTCATCAATGGCCTTGGTGAGTGTTTCAAAGAAATTGAGCAGGTTTAAGAGGCAGGATCTTCCCTTAACAAAGCCGAACTGGGTAGGATCCAGTGTCTGTAGGCCCCCAATATCTTTATTTATGAGGTCCATGATGATCCTTTCCATAGCTTTGCAGACCAAGCTAGTCAGGCTTATGGGGCGATAGTTTCCAGGATCCGTTGAGGCACCACCTTTGTGGAGAGGGACCACTGTTGCTGTATGCCACTCTTTGGGCACATATCCTGTAGTAAGGCTGAGATTGAACAGTAGTTTTATGTTTGGGTTTAGCTCTTCTTGGAGTTCATGTAGGATGCAGCCCGGGACACCGTCTGGTCCCATTGATGCTGTGTTTTTTGCTTTGGAGAGGGCGGCTCTTACCTGAGCATAATAAATATAAGAGTGAGAGTAGTCACCACGATCAATACTCTTCACAATATATAAGTTCCAATCAAAGATCACCATATAGGTCAAAACCACTTTATTGTAAGAAAGTGAATAAGCGCTTTCGCGTAGTGCAAGCTACGCTTCATCAGATACAGTTACAAAAATCACGCCACATTTAAATACAAAACCTTTTTGGCGGGCTCATTAATCAATTAGCCCAGTTACTTATAATTTATAAATCACTTAAGAGCCACAGCTTGAATGCAATTCAGTACTATGTAGGTGCTTCCGTCATCGGAAGTACCATATATAGCAACACAAAACTCAAAACAAAGGCTCCCCATTCTGCATTGATGAAAAAAGTACTTATTCAAAGACATGAATGAAATTAAAAACAAAACTGAGTCCTATAATTATTACACAAACTAAATACTCACATATAATCAAAAACAAACAAAATGTCTATCTAAAACATAAAAACAATATTTCCACAGTTGCTCATTAAAATTCCGTTATCAGTATTTAAAACATACTCAATAATATATTGGTACAGAACTTTACCCATAAGATCCCTTAAGGTCGAGCATGACATTATCCAAATATCTGACATAAGTCAAAAATATTATCCAAATCGTCACTACTTTGTGCCGCTAACTTACCCGACTTAATAACAAATTTCTAGTCACGCTTTTGGCCGTATCATGTTCCCCAACACCCGCAGGGATCAGCTAATGACCCTGACATAACCAACCGTCTTCAGGGTCCTAAAGTCTATAATGTATGACCAGGTGTCGAAAATAAATCCAAAACTGACATATTAGTGTACCTCATAATACAAATAGCCAAAAGGAGGAAAATGTGAAGAAAATTATACCTAAAAACAAATAAATTAAACTAATAAATTAAATGAGTACACTATACTTGTAAATGTAGATGTCTGATGTTATAACCACTCATACACATATGCCTATATGATCAAAAGTTGATGGACCATGTATTATCAAATTCCATCATGTATAGTACATAACTTCAATCTAAAAATGTGCTAAAATTAAGGCAAAACGTGACAATGCATGTCCTGGAGATGAATATCCTGAGATAATGTATATTCATTAAATCCACTGTACTAAAGAGATATAAATACGACACAAATAATAAAAAATATATAATAGAATATATGTGTATACGTATATACAAACACATCTCCAAACCATAGACAATAGTGTCCACCTATTCCATTATTTAAAAAATATATTTATTATATATAAACATTCCCTATACAGGATGGGACCACATAAAACCACTACAATTATAATTGAATCACTATAGATAAATCTTGGGAATGGCAAAATATACAAAGATGTGTTTATAAAGACACATCTCTAAACCCAAGGACAACAGTGTCCCCCTAATCCATTATTTGACTAATTTCTTATACATAGCGAAACACCATAGACCCACTACAATTGTAGTAGAATACTAAAAACAACTTGAAAATCATCAGAACCCTAGTTGATTTGAGACTTTTTTGTAGGCGAGTATGCCTAAAGTTGTTCTTTTTTAACGATGGTGAGAGCAATACAGGGACTGAGCCATCTATACCATTTAGAAATAAAAGTACTTTTATGCCACCAATGCATCCTATGGTGGAATGTTTTTTGGGCTTGTGTGAAAAGGATTTTTATATGTTGTTTTCGGATGTTCAACATAAGAAAGGGAGATTTTATAATCTCAATAGCGGTGAAAATCAAGCTCTAGCCAGATTAAAGAATGACGATATGTTGATAGTGAAACCTGCCGATAAAGGGGGGGGGGGGGGGTATTGTGGTTTTAGATAAAGATGAATATGTGAAGTGTATGATGGATTTGTTATCAGATATGAAGACCTATAAGATTATATCCATGAAACAAGTGTCAGCAGTTATACAAACAGTAAAAGATACCGTTTATGACCTTCTGTTATGCAGGCAAATCAGCGTTGAACTATATGAATATTTTTTAAGATCTCATCCTGTCATACCAGTTTTGAAGGGGCTCCCTAAGATTCATAAAGAAGTTTGGCCCATACCAATGAGACCGATAGTGTCAGGTGAAGGGTGGATAACTTCCCATATATCAACCTTTCTGGAAAACATTCTACGACCTGTTGTCAATAGTTGTTCTACTATTTTGAAAGACACTTACCAATTGTTGGAGAGCCTTAATGATGTACATTTAGATGTGAGAAAAACACGATACCTCCTAATTACTATGGATGTAGAAAAGTTATTTACTTCCATTCCCAATGAGATTGGGATACAGTATGTCAGGGAGTTATTACACAAGGAAACTACTTTTTCCAATGATAGAATCATATTAGTTTGCCAGTTACTAGACATTATTCTGAATAATAATGTCTTCATGTTTGGCGATAGGTATTTTTTACAGGCATGGGGGGTAGCCATGGGCACCCCCTGTGCTAATACCTATGCCAACCTGGTAGTCTACTGGTGGGAACAGATGTTTCTATTTCCCCATGAGTCAGCTAAGTCTATAAAGTATTATAAACGATTTGTAGACGACATGCTCATTGTATGGGAAGGCACTAGTGAAGGCTTTGACAGTTTCCTGAGGTATCTGGAAACCACTATGGATTTTCTAAGATTTACTAAGGAGTATTCATCTGAACAGGTTAATTATTTAGATGTTACACTCAGGTTGACCCATGAAGGTAACATCATGTCTACCCTATATAGGAAAACAGTGTGGAAGAATGCAATACTGGCATTTGACAGTATGCACCCCAGGTACACTTTTCAGGGTATAGTGAAAAGCCAATTCATTAGAATATCCAGATTGTGTCAGGACAAGTCCGATTTGGCAAGAGAGGCTGATAATATGGAGCACCTATTTAGGGATAGAGGATATGACCCGGCAATGGTCAGGAAAATAAGGCAGGAGGTTATTGGTGATGTTGAATTAACCAGTTTGGACGTTCCAATAGTGCTGGGTCACCATATCTATAAGGGACCCCATGAACCCATTACTCATAGTTATATGGTGAACTATGTCACTAAATATACTAGTGACATAGAGAGAATTAGGCAGGTAATAAGGAAGAACTGGAATGTTCTCACAGTGAATAATCAGGTCAGAGATATTGTAGGGGTTACACCCAGGTTCTGCTATAGAAATAGCGATAATCTTAAGATGCTATTATGTAATGATCAACATGTCACCAATGTGAAGAATTCCAATGGTTTCAGTTTAGGAAAGGTTGCAAACAAAGGTACTTATCCTTGTCGACAATGTCCTAGATGTAACAACCTCACTAAGGTACAGATGTACCAACATCCTTACATGGACTGTATTTTCCAACCAAATCACTATGCTGATTGTAATACAAGAAATGAGGTATATTTAGCCACATGCTCCCTTTGTACGGCCTTCTATGTAGGCTTGACAAAGAGAAGATTGAGGGATCGTATTTATGACCACCTATACGACATCCGTAGACAGGATGAAACTAATGCATTAGCTAGGCATGTGAAAATACACCATACACATTTCTTCAGTTTCAGAGTATTACAAATATTGACAGTGAATATGAGAGGGGGGGATAATGAGAATACGCTAGCAAAGGCAGAGCTTCATTGGATTTTGAAGCTAGCAGCGCATTTACCACCAGGGTTGAATAATTATGTCTCCATTAAACCTGTGTTGGTTGAGAGAAAGTAGGTCTATATGCAGATGGCTATGAACATGGTGTTTGAGTAGAATTGTTTGTAGCTTGGATATGGAAGATGTTTGATTTGGACTGTATGTAGCCTGGAAGCAGACTATGTTTATGACAATAACTTTTTGCTATCCTATATATCTTCAGTTCTGATGATTTTCAAGTTGTTTTTAGTATTCTACTACAATTGTAGTGGGTCTATGGTGTTTCGCTATGTATAAGAAATTAGTCAAATAATGGATTAGGGGGACACTGTTGTCCTTGGGTTTAGAGATGTGTCTTTATAAACACATCTTTGTATATTTTGCCATTCCCAAGATTTATCTATAGTGATTCAATTATAACTGTAGTGGTTTTTATGTGGTCCCATCCTGTATAGGGAATGTTTATATATAATAAATATATTTTTTAAATAATGGAATAGGTGGACACTATTGTCTATGGTTTGGAGATGTGTTTGTATATACGTATACACATATATTCTATTATATATTTTTTACTATTTGTGTCGTATTTATATCTCTTTAGTACAGTGGATTTAATGAATATACATTATCTCAGGATATTCATCTCCAGGACATGCATTGTCACGTTTTGCCTTAATTTTAGCACATTTTTAGATTGAAGTTATGTACTATACATGATGGAATTTGATAATACATGGTCCATCAACTTTTGATCATATAGGCATATGTGTATGAGTGGTTATAACATCAGACATCTACATTTACAAGTATAGTGTACTCATTTAATTTATTAGTTTAATTTATTTGTTTTTAGGTATAATTTTCTTCACATTTTCCTCCTTTTGGCTATTTGTATTATGAGGTACACTGATATGTCAGTTTTGGATTTATTTTCGACACCTGGTCATACATTATAGACTTTAGGACCCTGAAGACGGTTGGTTATGTCAGGGTCATTAGCTGATCCCCGCGGTGTTGGGGAACATGATACCAAAAGCGACTAGAAATTTGTTATTAAGTCGGGTAAGTTAGCGGCACAAAGTAGTGACGATTTGGATAATATTTTTGACTTATGTCAGATATTTGGATAATGTCATGCTCGACCTTAAAGGATCTTATGGGTAAAGTTCTGTACCAATATATTATTGAGTATGTTTTAAATACTGATAACGGAATTTTAATGAGCAACAGTGGAAATATTGTTTTTATGTTTTAGATAGACATTTTGTTTGTTTTTGATTATATGTGAGTATTTAGTTTGTGTAATAATTATAGGACTCAGTTTTGTTTTTAATTTCATTCATGTCTTTGAATAAGTACTTTTTTCATCAATGCAGAATGGGGAGCCTTTGTTTTGAGTTTTGTGTTGCTATATATGGTACTTCCAATGACGGAAGCACCTACATAGTACTGAATTGCATTCAAGCTGTGGCTCTTAAGTGATTTATAAATTATAAGTAACTGGGCTAATTGATTAATGAGCCCGCCAAAAAGGTTTTGTATTTAAATGTGGCGTGATTTTTGTAACTGTATCTGATGAAGCGTAGCTTGCACTACGCGAAAGCGCTTATTCACTTTCTTACAATAAAGTGGTTTTGACCTATATGGTGATCTTTGATTGGAACTTATATATTGTGAAGAATATTGATCGTGGTGACTACTCTCACTCTTATATTTATTTTGGTCTTCTTTTTTGGTGAGACGCGTCTTTGGCTGCGAGTAGTGCTCCTTTTCCAGTCTTACCTGAGCATCTGAGATGTCAGGGTGGCAGCACTCTGCTGGGATAGATATTTGCCCTTTTGGTGGGGGGGGGGGGTTGCGCTCAACCTGTCAGCTAGGATGTTGGCAATGTCTGTGGGTTCGGTGTATTTTTTGTCATTTTGGACAAATTCTGGGCATATCTGGGAATTCCCACCTAGGTTCCTAACATAACTAAATAAAGCCTTGTGATTATCCTTAGTGTCCTGTTCAATTTTTCTCTCAAAGCTGGCCTTAGACGATTTTATGAGTGCCCATAGTTTTTTGCTAATACTGATCAGAGATGCCGTCCCTTTTTGGGATTTTGCTCTATCATGTAGTAGCTTCCTCCTTCTATTGAGACTCTTTCCACCAAGGGCAAACGTCCAGTCTGGTGGACCCCAGCCATAAACAAACTTTACAATAAGAGGAGAAAGCTGTTACATGATAGAGCAAAATCCATAAAAGAGAAGACACCCTTGATCATTATTAGTAAAAAAATACGAGCACTCATAAAATCATCCAAGGCCAACTTTGAGAGAAAAATTGCCATAGATTCAAAAGACAATCATAAGGCCTTCTTCAGCTATGTTAGAAACCTGGGTGGAAACTCCCAGATATGCTCAGAATTAGTCCAAAATGATACAAAAATCACTGAACCCACAGACATTGCCAACATACTGGCAGACAGGTTCAGTGCAAACTTAACCCCCCTCTCCCCCCCAAAAGGAGAGATAACTATCCCAGCAGAGTGTAGCCTCCCAGACATCTCAAATGCGCAGGTGAAAGCTGCTCTCTCTAAAGCTAAAAACACAGCATCAATGGGACCAGATGGTGTCCCCGGCTGTGTGCTACATGAACTCAATGAGGAACTAAACCCGCACATAAGGCAGCTGTTTAATCTTAGCCTTACCACAGGATACGTGACCAAGGAGTGGCGTACGGCAACTGTGGTTCCACTCCACAAAGACGGTGCCTCTACGGACCCTGGTAATTACCGCCCCATAAGCTTAACAAGCCTGGTCTGCAAAACTATGGAGAGGATCATAATGGAACTCATAAACAAAGACATAGGGGACTTGCAGACATTGGACCCGACCCAGTTTGGCTTTGTCAAGGGCAGATCATGCCTTTTGAACTTGGTCGACTTCTTCGAAACAGTCACCAAGGCCATTGATGAGGGAAAGGCAGTCCATACAGCCTACCTTGACCTTGCAAAAGCTTTCGACACAATACCCCACTCGGGTATTATAGAGAAACTTACCAGCTTAAATGTAAACCCATATGTCACAAGATGGGTTGCAAACTGGCTAAAGGACAGAACCCACAGGGTTAGAGTTGCTGGCGCCATGTCAGACTCCAAGCCGGTCACAAGTGGTGTCCCACAGGGCTCAGTCCTTGGCCCCCTGTTGTTCGGCATCTACTTCTCAGAAGTACAGGCAAACATATGAGGACTATGGCTGACAAAGTTTGCAGATGACTGCAAACTGGGCACCATATTGGAAAGTACATCGGACACAGATATCCTTCAGAGGGGTCTGACGGAAACTGATAGCTGGTGCCAGAGCCATGGCCTGAAGTTAAATGCCAAAAAATGTATAGTCATACCCTTCGGGAAAAACAAGGTAACCCCAAGCTACCATATAGGTGGCAATCCACTAAGCACAGAAGAGGTTATCAGGGACCTGGGGACCCAGGTTGACAGTGGCCTTTCTTTTGACACTCACATTGCTAAAGTGGTTAGAAAGACCTTCTACATTGCCCACCTGATCATGAAGGGATTCACATCCAGATCAAGCGAGGTCATTGTTCCCCTGTACTCTTCACTTATCAGACCAATGATCAAGTACAATGCCCCATTCGGGATGTATCTCACCCGACACCTGCAGCAATTGGAGAGACCCCAAAAGTTCCTCACCAAAAGGATAAAGGGACTCCAAAATCTGTCATATGCTGCCAGACTGAAGAAACTCCAGCTCTATTCAGTCGCATACCGTCTGCTCAGAGGTGACCTGTGCCTGACATACAAGGCCATGTCCAACCTGGAATTAATGGACATGCTCCACCTCAAAAATCCAAATCTACCAGATCCACTAGAGCAAGCGACTTAAACCTTAGCACGGATATAAATAGGACATGCTGGAGGGATAGATTTGTCACCCAGAGACTCCCTATGCTGTGGAATAAAATCCCGGTCCATGTGAGGCAGAGCACCTCGCTGGCTCTGTTCAAGAGAAATCTTGACCGGTGGATGGGAGATCGTAGGTTTACCCCGGGAATAATCTCTGTGTCACTGCTGGACAGAGGCACAACAAACTAATGGGCACAGTATTTTTTTAACATAAGGGGTGGTGTAAGCCACAAGACTTTGGGCTAGGTTTATAAATGCCTTAGGGCAGATAGCCTAGTATAAACCTATGAACCTATGAACCTATGAACCTATTGTATAGTTTGTTTATGGCTGGGGTCCACCAGACAGGACATCTGCCTTTGGAGGATTGGGTCTTGGTTTTATTTGGGATTGCAAGATCCATGCATTCCTGAAGGTGTTCATAGAATGTGTTTATAAAGGATTCTGCAGTCTGGGCCGTATTTTCCACAGGCCCGGGGGCTTTGAAGGATTCCACCTCGGTTTTGAGGAATGTGAAATTTGCTTTAGAGAAGTTTTTCCCTGTGGTTTTCTGGGCAGGGGGTGGGGTTGGGATGTGAATATCCAGTGAGATTAGTTTATGGTCTGCTCTTACCAGTGAGGGATACACTGCTGGTCTGGAGCATAGAATCCCCATGTTGGTGATGATCAGGTCCAGATTTTCCCCTCTTGTGGGAGTGGTAACAAGTTGTTCCATAGCATTTGAGTTTATAAATTCTAGGAACCTTTGGGCTAGGGTGTTGGAGCTAGAGTAATGCTCCCAGTCTATGTTTGGGTAGTTGAAGTCGCCCAATATAATGGTGTTTGGAGAGACCTTCATATTTTCCAGTGTTCTCAGGAAGGCCGAGTAGGGTTCCTGGGTTTGGGAGGGTGGTCTGTAGCAGGCTATAGTTAGTTGCACATGGATAATCTCTGATGCTTCGTGCTGTGCCACCAACCTGGAGGTGTGGGTATCTTTGACAAATATTGATACTCCCCCTCCTTTTGTGGTTCGGTCCAAGTTTTGGGGCCGAAAAGCATGGTATGAGGTATAACCTGGTAGTGCTGGGGTGCTCTCAGGAGCCTTGAACCAGGTTTCTGTTACTGCACAGATCTTGATGTTCTCCATGCTAAGGAGAGTTTCGAGTGCATGCATCTTGAGGTTTAGACTTCTGGCATTGAGTAGCATTACTCTTAGTTTCTTATCCCTTGTGATACCTATGGAGGTGGGTTTGTCTTTTGAGCCTTGCCTAAAAAAGGCACTATGGGGGTAGTAATAGCCTTTGCCAATATCCGAAAGCCCAGGGGTGACAGGTGCAAGCCGTCCCTAGCAAAGCATCGTGGCTTGTTGAGCATGTCATCCCAGGCTGACAGCCATTGGATCCCCTTTGAATGACACCAATACTTAAGCCAATTGTTGAAATTGATCATCTTGTCATAGGTTCATAGGTTCATAGGTTTATACTAGGCTATCTGCCCGAGGGCATTTACAAGCCTAGCCCATCGTTTTGTGGCTTACGCCACCCCTTTAGTATGGGGAACTATACCCATTATTTTGCTGTGCCTCTGTCGAGCAGTGACACTGAGGTAATCCCTGGGGTATATCTGCGATCTCCCATCCATTGGTCAAGATTTCTCTTGAACAAGGCCAGCGAGGTGCTCTGCCTCACATGTACCGGGATTTTGTTCCACAGCATAGGAGTCTTTGGGTAATGAATCTATCCCTCCAGCACGTCCTATTAATAGCCGTGTCGAGGTTTAAGTCTCCCGCCTTGTGGCTCTGATGGATCTAGATTTTTGAGGTGAAGCATATTCATCAAATCTGGGTTTGACATGGCCTTGTATGTTAGGCAAAGGTCACCTCTGAGCAAGCGGTATGCGACTGAATAGAGCTGGAGTTCTTTCAGTCGGGCAGCATAGGACAGATTTTGAGACCCTTTATCCTTTTGGTGAGGAACTTTTGTGGCCTCTCCAGCTGCTGCAGGTGTCGGGTCAGATACATCCCAAATGGGGCATTGTACTCAATCATTGGTCTGATGAGTGATGAGTAAAGGAGACTATGACCTCCCTTGATCTAGATGAGAATCCCTTCATGATAAGGTGGGCAATGTAGAAAGTCTTCCTAACTACTTTAGCTACATGGGTGTCGAATGACAGACTACTATCAACCTGGGTCCCCAGGTCCCTGATAACTTCTTCTGTGCTCAGTGGATTGCCACCTATTTGGTAGCTAGGGGTAACCTTGTTTTTCCCAAAGGGTATGACTATGCATTTTTGGCATTTAACTTCAGGCCGTGGCTCTGGCACCAGTTATCCGTTTCTGTGAGACCCTTCTGAAGGATATCTGTGTCAGATGTGTTTTCTACTATGGCCCAGTTTGCAGTCATCTGCAAACTTTGTCAGCCATAACCCTCCTGTGTTTGCTTGTACTTGAAAAGTAGATGCCAAACAAGAGTGGGCCCAGGACTGAGCCCTGTGGGACACCACTTGTGACAGGTTTTGAGTCTGACATGGCGCCAGCAACTCTGACCCTGTGGGTTCTGTCACTCAGCCAGTTTGCAACCCATCTTGTGATGTATGGGTTAACATTTAAGCTGATGAGTTTTTCAATGATACCCGAGTGGGGTATTGTATCGAAGGCCTTAGCCAGATCGAGGTAGGCTGTATGGACTGCCTTTCCCTCATCAATGGCTTTGGTGACTGTTTCAAGAAGTCAACCAAGTTTAAAAGGCATGATCTGCCTTTGACAAAGCCAAACTGGGTTGGATCCAAAGTCTGCAAATTCCCTATGTCTTTATTTATGAGGTCCATTATGATCCTCTCCATGGCTTTGCAGATAAGGCTTGTCAGGCTAATGGGCGGTAATTTCCAGGGTCGGTGGAGGCACCGCCTTTGTGAAGTGGGACCACAGTTGCAGTGCGCCACTCCTGGCACATATCCAGAGGTAAGACTTTGATTAAACAGCTGTCCTAGCTGTGGGTTTAATTCCTCATTGAGTTCGTGGAGCACACAGCCGGGGACACCATCAGGTCCCATGGATGCTGTGTTTTTGCTTTGGAGAGAGCAGTTCTCACTTGAGCTGGAGATGTTTGGGGGCTGCAATCGCTTGGTATAGATATCTCTCCTTTTGGGGAGGGAGAAGTTTGCACTGAACCTGTCAGCCAGTATGTTGGCAATGTCTGTAGGATCAGTAATCTTCACATCATTTTGAACTAGTTCTGAGCATATCTGGGAGTTTCCTCCTAGGTGTCTAACATAGCTAAAGAAGGCCTTATGATTGTCTTTTGAGTCTTTAGCTATTTTTCTCTCAAATTTGCTTTGGATGATTTTATGAGAGCTCTTAGTTTTTACTTATAGTGATCAAGGGTGTCTTACCTTTTAAGGATTTTGCTGTATCTTGTAGTAGCTTCCTCCTTTTATTGTAGAGTTTGTTTATGGCTGGGGTCCACCAGACTGGACGCTTGCCTTTGGTACTAAGAGTCTTTGTTTTGTTTGGGATTGCCTTATCCATGCAGTCCTGCAGGTGCTGGTAGAAGGCGTCTGTAAGTGATTCAGCGGCTTGAGTACTGTTTTCCACCAGCTCGGGGGCCTTAAAGGAGACCACACTAGTCTTTAG
The DNA here is from genome assembly GCF_019279795.1 of Protopterus annectens. Taxonomy (NCBI): domain Eukaryota; kingdom Metazoa; phylum Chordata; order Ceratodontiformes; family Protopteridae; genus Protopterus; species Protopterus annectens. Next base: position 163,439,602 of record NC_056727.1, read on the forward strand.
AAGTGTGAAGTCGGCTTTTGAGAAGTTCTTTACTGTGGTCCTTGTTATTTCAGGTGGGGTGGGATGAGGACCTCCAGCGAGATTAGTTTGTGATCTGATCTCACCAGTGAGGGGTATACTTCCGGTGTTGAACATTGTGCTCCCATGTTCGTGATGATGAGATCAAGTATGTTATCTCCTCTTGTGGGGATGGTGACTAGTTGTTCCATGGCATTTGAGTTTATGAATTCCAGGAACTTTTGGGCTAGGGTGTTTGGGCTTGAGTAGTGTTCCCAGTCTATATTAGGGTAATTGAAGTCACCTAGTATGATGGTGTTTGGTGATACATTTATCCCCTCTAGTGTTTTCAGGAAGGCCATGTGAGGTTCCTGAGTTTGTGAGGGTGGCCTGTAACATGCTACAATTTGCAGAGCAGTCTTGCCTATGGTTAATTGCACCTGGATGGTCTCCGATGCATCGTGCGTTGCCACCAGTCTTGAGGTGTGGGTGTCCTTAATGAATATGGATACCCCCCCTCCTTTCTTGGTATTGTCCGGATTTTGGGGCCGGAACGCATGATATGAGTCTTCATATTGTGTCATCATTCTTGGTGAGGGTAAGATGCTACTCAAGGTCAAGGTCATACCGGCCTGGGCTACATGCTCAGAGAGCTCCTCTATGTCTCTTTTCATGTAGTCCAGGGAGGTACGTCTCAGGTCATTCACACCAGCATGGACAATGACTGAGTCATATTTGTACTTGCCTTGGAGTGACCTGAGTGCTTGTGTTATGTGGTGGATCCTAGCGCCCGACAGGCAGCTCACCGTGACCTTCTCCTTGTTCAGTACAGTGTTGCTGTACTCCCCTTACCCATAAACCCCCCTTTCCGAGTCATGCAGTTGACAATGCTTTGTCTCACAATATACACACTGTTTGCTTGCTCATACTGCAAATATGTCTTTTAGAATAAATTGATGCTTTAAATTCTGTATTTATTTATGTATTTATTTATCTATGTATAGCTAACTAGGTAAGTTAACTAGGTCAGAGACCATTTTAATCATGATCAGGTGACAAGGCAATGAAAACAATCATGTACAGAAACAGTATATAGAAACAAAAATACAAACATTGAAAAGGCAGACAACAATAATAAACAACATATGCATAAGTAATATAGAAAACAAATATACAAATTGTCTACAATTTGACCTTCTGGTATCATCATTCTTACAGTACATCTCCTTGTCTCCAACTTCACTCCACCTTACCTTCCCTACACCCAGTTAACTCAGCCATACTACCTAGAAAGCCTAAGATGTGTCATATTTTAAAACTACATACTGCATAACCCCTCTGCTCCCTAATGGATCAAAGGGGCTTCTGCTGTTTGTCATAAATCTGAAAAAAAAAGTTGTTGCAAGTATGTTTACAAACATATATACACGTATTCCTCCAAAACACACACTTCCATACTGCTAGCCATTACTCAAAAGATCATATACTTCTTTCCATGCAAGAATCCATTAGCACTTCACAACCACTTCACAGCAAAAAATATTATCCAAAAAAAACACAAAGCCAAATAATCCAAAAAGAGTTTATTCAAAAAAAATCTCTCTCTAACGCCTTGGCTCTCTTGCCTTTTCAGAGTACAGAAATACAAAAGAACAGAGCACCCAATATACTACCTCTAATTATCACATTATTAATTAAAATATTTAAACAGTGGGATAATTATATAAAAACCTTCCAATCACATTCAGTATTGAGACCTTTAGGAATCAATGTATGCTATTTCAATATAAAAATTGATTTCACATCAAAATCATCAAATTGTCCACCATAAACTTGTTCTAAAAGAGTGTCTTGTATCCCTTCCCCATCCATGTAATGATGAGTTTTAAAATGCATTGCAACAGGATTTTCAGCTCTAACCTTTCTTATATCCCTCAGGTGCTCTTGTACTCTTATCTTAAAATCCCTTTAACTCTCTTCTATATATTACATGGGCATCTCAGGGCATATATCTTCCCTTCTGTATCATAACTATAGTTGCCTTGTATTGTATATTTATTACCACTAATTTTTATTAAAACCTTTCACCATATTCTTGCAACTACATTTGCTTATACTATTAATATTATCTCTAATTATATCTATTGGAGGTAAAACCCTCTCATGTATCAGCATATCATTATTAAGATCTTTGTGTTTCACTAAGAAACCCCAATAATATTTTACCAGGTTCACTACTTCCATACTAAAAGAGTATATGTTGTCACAAAAAATATTTGTTTTTTTTTCTTATCCTCATTTTCAATTAAATAATCCTTATTACAATAAATTTAAAACTTTTTTCTTTGTTTTGAAACTATCAACACTTCTTAATTATTATTGCACAAATGATGCAAGCATAGGAACACATCATATGTTAAAGCTGACAATGTATCTGGAGGATGGCAACCATGCCCGTGTAAATATTGATTACCATCTTCAAATTTCCTATAGAATTTTGTATATATTTCTTCCCCAATAATACCTTCTAGCATGATGTCCAAAAACTATATTTTTTGACCAACGTTTAGGCCATCAAAATGCAAATTAAATCTATTATGCTGCAAACATTGCAAAAAATTAGGAACATCCTCCCTGACATATAAAAATTAAGTCATTTATATATCTAAAATATGTAATTACATATTTTTAAACAACTCTGCAGTATACATCTATTCATTCTCAAAGAGGCCCAAAAATAAATTTGCATACATGGGGCAAGATTTGCCCCATGGCTGTGCCCTGTATCTGTTGATGCAACCTCCCATTAAATTCAAAAAAGTTGTTAACTTATCAACAATATACTAGTTCTATAACATAATTTGATACTGGACTTTTGCCAAGAAAAAATGAAAGAGCTTCAAGTGCAAATACATGCTGCATATTAGTATACAAACTAAGTACATCTATAGACTTCACTACTGAGGACAACAAATATTTGTGCACAAAAAAAAAAAAATTTATGTGTAAAATAGTTACATGTAGATACTATTGGTTGTCCAGGAGGGTTTGTCAACTCTTTATGTACCTTGGGGTGATAGTAAATATTGGTCATTGTTCAATTATCAAAATTAAACTTATTATCCACATAATTTTTTTTGAAAAATACCCAAGTCCATAACCCTTATTTAACAGTTTTTTAAACTCAACTTGTGCAGATTTATACCTCATTATTACCCAAATGTTGAAGGCACATCCTTAAATAAGGTTCCTATTACCTAATCAAACTTCCAGAAGGTCGAACACAAGAAGTTTGAACCTGGAAGTTTGAAAGGTGAAATTGTTGAAGCAGTGGAAGTCTGAATTCTTTCCCAGGGAAAGAATTTGGTTGTACGTTTCTGCGGCTTTGACATGTTCTCCACTGTGGTACGAAGGTTACTGAATGGGATAAGGTAAGTGTGTGATTGTGATGGACATTGGGGTTAGGGTGCAGGTAAGTGTGCAATAGTGACAGACTTTAGGGTTAGGGCGCAGGTAAGGTAAGTGTACAATAGTGATGGACTTTAGGGTTAGGGTGCAGGTAAGGTAAGTGTGTGATAGTGATGGACTTTAGGGTTAGGGCGTGGGTAAGGTAAGTGCGTGATAGTGACGGACCTTAGGGTTAGGGTGTGGGTAAGGTAAGTGTGCAATAGTGATGGACCTTAGGGTTAGGATTTGGGTTAAGGTTAGTGCATAGGTAGTTGTGTATGTAAGGTTTAGTGTAGGTTTATAAGGTTTTTGGAGTGCTTTTGTTGTGTGTGTGTTTTTCGGAACTGCGAATTCTTTCCCTGGGAAAAAAATCGCTGTTCTGATGTTTCGATGTTGTTACATTTCGATCTTCCAAGTTCGAACATCTGGTGTTCGACCTTCTGGAATTTTGATAATGTAATATGAACCCTGTCAAAGGAAAAAACTTCAAAGACCAATACACGTAAGGTTCAGGTTAAGGCACTTTAATTTTTGCGGCAAGGAGATAAAAACATGCATGCAAAAATACAGAGTTTGTCTGGTCTGTAACAGGAAATGAAGACATTCTTATACTGTTTTACAAGACATTGCCTTCTAAAGCTGACAAAATCAAATACAAGCCTACAATATTGTTTTTCACAGCAGATGTTCAATATTTTCTGCTGATATTACATTACATTTCTAGATTTGTGAGAAACTTTTCTTGAAAGATAACATGGCCTCGAAGACCACTAGCTAGTTACAATTATTTCTACAGTGCTGTGTTACATTTCAAGGTACTCTGCTTATTCAAGCACAAAGCAAACACAGATTATAGTTCATATTCTTCAAGCAGTCTTTGTTCTACTTATCTATTCTTCCTGCAGCTGTGTATGTTCTCATAGCACAGACAGGGCTAATTGTCTAAGTTTAATAACATTATAGAAAGCAGTATTGTTCTATTCATTATTTTCCTGACCTAGCAGAAAATCATCTGCTTCTCAGTAAATTTCCTAAAACATAAACAAGATTTTAGCTGTGCTGACAAAATACAAGGTCAGAAAGCATTCGCAGTTTATATGAATTTATGCAGTATGAAATAGAATAAATGTGTTAACACTTTTGGGCTTACTAAAAGCACTAATACACACATTAATACATATTATTCTAACATTTCCCCCCCTATTAATACTTTTATTCTACTTTCAAAAGCATAAACGGTTTATTTCTTCTCTTAACCTCTTCCATTCAGGATTTGCAGTTAAGAGAGTCATTCAGTTTAACTTATGAAAGCATTTCAGTCTTTAACAGTTCTTCAAACTCAGTACTTTGATATAAGGTTTCAGAAACCGACAAGTCTATAAAATCTTTGATCAATCTTTTCATGCAGGGGATGCCACAAGAAACAAATACTCCCAACAGGAGCATACCTACACAAATGGCAATCAAGATGTTCATTAGGATGGTACCCCACCCCCCAAACCATTTCTGGAAAAAGTCCGTCAGTGGGTTTGGGCCTGGTTTGGTCATGGCCGACACTTGCTGAATCACCTCAAGATGGTTGTCTATCTCGTGCTGGTTGTCAGGAATGTACGAACAGCACTTTTCTTGGATTAAAGCACGCGTACCACCTCTCGCCGCTAGGGTGCAGTCAAGAGCCATGCGGTTTTGAAGCACCACAGTTCTCATGGCATTCAGTTCATCAGTTATTAATTCAAGAGCAGAAAAAGCTGCATTGCTCATTACTTCAAGGAGTTTGGACAGTTTTCTCAGCTCCCAAATCGATTTCACCATTCCATATCCTGGTGATATGCCTGCCCACGTTATAATAGAATCACTCAAGTCCATATGTGTCAGTTTATTGCCCATGGAATGATGGTTTCTCCAGCCCGCCCCGATCTGTCCCACTGGATTTTCAGGTTTCCTGACAGGTTTCTTGGTGACCTCTCATGCATTTCAAATTTTACCTCAAGGTAAAACTGCAGTGTGTCGTATGGCCGGAACCAGGTAACCCAAAAAACAACTGCCGGACCAATTCTCAGGTAACCATTTGTATGCTTTCTTGCCACACACAAAAAAGCAATCCTCTGCCTTAGTAGTAACCTTACTATTAACATATACTTGCCCTGCATGAAACATTTTCCTATCAATTATAGACAGTTGTTTAAAAAGAACATCATTATGTTGTACTTCATTAATTGTTTTATGCATCAATTCAAGAAATGAATCATAGTTTGTATTACAATAACAACCTGCATTATTTGCTTTAGTGTAACATTTGTAAGGAACTGTCACGTTGCAATTGCTCCAACCCACCTGAACAGTATCATTTTTGTAAAAACACACATTTCCCTTCTGTGGAACAGACAAGTGCAATGCTATTTTATCTTGTGATTTAACAGTTGTGGTGTCATAAATAAAGTTTTTCCAGGTCTCATTGACCCCTAGGGGAACTGCAGTCATTAGTATTCCCCCGTATGCTCTCAGTAAAGCTGTACAGATCCAGCAATTCGAAACATTAAAAGTCTCAGCATACACATATTTAATTGCTTGGTAAGTGTTAAAGTTCGGGTGCCAGTCTATAAGTAACGCATCACGTTTATTCAGTTCAGCTTTTGTGGCTGGAAAAAGGAAAGGCCACAACAAAAAGATCAATGTCACCAGTATAGTTAACAGGATGATCATGCAATACTTCTGTGGTTGTTCTGCATTCCTGTTTGCTCTGGATTTTGTCATTTTTACTCTTGTGGTGTAACAGTAACAAGATTTTTATCTAGCTCAAAGTTTTTAACCAGTTTACAGTGTGTCAGGTGAATCCAGGATGCACACTCCGCGATCTTGACTGCAGTGGGTGTTGACAGTAGCACTTGGAATGGCCCTTCCCATTTCAGCATCGTCCAGTTTTTCTTTTTGATGACTTTCACCCAGACCCACATGCCTGGGACTACTGCTGCTTCCGAAGGTCTGGTTTGTTCTTTATCTGAAACAGAATTAAGCTGCAAAAGGTGTTTAGAATTCAACAATTTCCTCATATACTCAGCAAGTGTACAGTCAGCTTCCTGGTCTGCGGGCATGAGAGATTTCCACTGAGGTATATAATACGCTCGTCCAAATAACTTCTCAAAAGGAGTCAATCCCTTTGCATTCAGAACAGTTCTCATGCTCAACAGTGCCAGGGGCAGACAGTACACCCAATTTCTATGTGTCTCTTCGATAAGTTTCCTTAACTTGTTCTTCAATGTCCCATTGTGCCTCTCTACCAATCCTGCAGATTGAGGGTGATACGCACAATGATTTTTTAAAGAAATCCCAAAATACTTGCTCAATTGTTGTATGGTTTGGTTTACAAAATGTGTGCCATTGTCACTGTAGATCTTTTCTGGTATGCCAAATCTAGGAATAATTTCTTTAACAAGGGTTTTCGCAACAGTAGCTTCGTCTGGATTTTTGGTCGGAAAAGCTTCCATCCATTTGGAAAACATATCTACAATGACAAGTCAATACTTCTTATTTTCGCATTTGTTCAGTTCTATGAAATCCATACAGATAGTATGGAACAGATATGGTGGTGTAGGGAAACTCCCTTGCTTGGGCTTCAACGCCCCTTGTGCATGATGTTTATTACAAACGTGACATGACAAACAAACATTTTTAGTGTAGTTTATAAATCCATATGTTGTGAACACTCGGTTCACTAACTGTGCCATCCTCCCTGTTGAGACATGGCATTGCCCATGGCTCAACAAAGCTGCATATCTAAACAAGTTAGATGGCAATATTGGTTTTCCCTCTTTGGAGATGTACAGCCCTTCCTTGAGAATTGCTCCTCGTTTTATCCATCTTTGTTTCTCAACTTGCGTAGTAGTCTGAATTATTTTTAACATTTCTAAGTCTAAAATCTCAGAAGGTTGTAATTCCTCATTCAAAAGAAATACTTCTGAAGCTGAAGCTGCCTGCTTTGCAGCTGTATCAGCCCTTGCATTACATTTGAAATTCTATCCTGTTGCTTGGTATGAGCTATGCATTTACAAATAGCTACTTTCTGAGGTAACTGAATAGATTCTAAAAGATCTAAAATAAACTGTGCATGATTGGTTGGTTTGCCAGTAGATGTTATCATTCCTCGATTTTTCCACTGTTGCGCAAAAACATGTACAGTAGAGAAAGCATACTGGCTGTCAGTAAAAACATTCACACATTTACTCTTTGCTAAGGTACATGCCCGTGTTAAGGCAATCAGCTCTGCCGCTTGTGCAGATAAGTTGTGTGGTAAAGATTTTGCTTCTGCAATCTCAGTATCAGAAACTACTGCATATCGTACTAGGTTCTGTCCAGTGGGACCCCTTTTGCATGAGCCGTCCACGTAGTATGTCACCTCGGCATCATTCAAGGGAACATCTGTAAGATCTTTTCTAGGCAGTGTCTTTTGCTCAATCTCCTGCAGGCAGCTGTGCGGTGTGCCATCTGCAGGAGTTGGAAGCAAGGTAGACTGATTTAAAGTCGTGCATCGTTCAATTGTCATATGAGGTTGGCTCAACAATATAGTCAAACAGGAAAGATGACTAGCAGGACAAAGATATGCTACTTTTTCTTGCAGTAAAATAATCGCGACTGCATGAGGCACTCTCAATGTGAGAGGGTGGAACAACACTACTGAGGCCGAAGCCTGCACTGCCATTGCAGCTGCGACTACTGCTTGTACACAGTGGGGTAAAGACCACGCCACTGGTTCCAGTTGTGATGAATAGTAAGCAATGGAGAGTTGCTTGTCCCCATGCTGTTGTGTTAGCACTGATGTCATATAACCTTGCTTACAATCTACAGTTTGGAAAAAACGTTTATGATAGTTTGGTAATCCTAAAACTAATGAGGATGCTATCAACTGTTTTAATTTACAGAAAACAGATTCTGCTTCTGGTGTCCATTGTAATGAATCTTGTGCTGCCATAGGCTTCTTGTATATCAAGTTAGTCAGAGGTGCAGATTCCAAAGCATAGTTTGGAATCCAGCTCCGACAAAAATTGGTCGCACCCAGGAAGGACATCATTTCCTTCTTGGTAGTAGGTTTTGGTGCTTGTAAAATCGCTATTTTTCTGTCCTCATTTAATGTTCTGCCCTCTTTGGATATTACATATCCTAGGTATCTAACTTGCTTTCTCCAAAGCTGCAATTTGTTTTTATTTACTTTATATCCCTGAGTGGCTAAAAATTGTAACAATGCTACGGTATCTTCTTTACAATCTTGGTGGGTGGGGGCTGCCAGCAGGATGTCATCAACATAAAGTAAAATCTGACTGCCTCTTGGTGGGGTAAATCCCACCAAGTTGCTTGCCATCTCTTGTGAGAATATTGTTGGACTTTCACAATATCCCTGTGGTAGTCGCGTGTATGTATACCTTTTCCCCTGAAATGTGAACCAATGTTGGCTGTCAGGGTGTATCGGTATCGAAAAGAACACATTGCTGATATCTACCACAGAAAAATATTTCTGTTGAGGTTTTAAATCATTCAACAGGGTGTGTGGATCTGGCACTGTAGGTGCCCTTGGTATTACTGCATCATTTACAGCTTGTAAATCTTGGACCATACGCCATTCTCCATTTGCTTTCCGAACGGGAAATAAGGGTGTGTTACATGGTGAATCAGGTGATTACACCAGTGCTCCTTCCTTAAGTAAAGTTGCTATGATAGGTTTTATTCCTATCTCTGCATCTTTTCTCAAGGGATACTGTCTCTTTTGTGGTCTAAATGCTGACTTTGGCATAATAGTAACTGGTCCTGCTGTACAAATAAGTCCTACATCTGATTTGCCTGTTGACCAGAGAGTTTCTGGTATGCTTTGTAAGGCATCTTCTTCCTCTTCTGATAAGAGTGCTAATCCGCTGTCCTCACTAGACTGCAAGTGTACAGCTGGGTGTGTCTGTGTTATCCAATTTAACTTCTGCTTTTGTACTCCCTGTTCTGACAGTTCTAACTCTGTTTGTTTTTCCCATCTCGTGACTTTTTCTCCTAGGTCTGCCCATTTTACATTTTTGTCCTTAGTTAAGCTTACATGTGGTAATCGATTAGATTTATAAAGTGCAAAGAACTCCTGTGATAATGAACAGCTAACTACACTGTTTCCTTTTATGTCCTAGTACAGATTACGTAATACTAACCTGTTTGCACGGTTTCTAAACAACTCTTGCTCATATTCTTTATCAGGTCCTGATGTGCTACAATAATACAGAGTACAGTGCAACAAATGTTGTTTATTAATGTCAAGGGAGGGGAACTTGCTGATGGCTACATTCATCAGCTCTTCGGTTACTGTCCCTGAATCAGTCGTAACCAAGTCCTGGCTGTACCAATAAAATGTTTCACCCTCCAATCGCACTGCAAAAGTATTAATTTGTCGCTGTGCTTCCATACCCTGCATAGTTTGAACTACTGCTATGCCAAATAGCTGCATAAGGTCTCTGCCTAAGAGGTTTACTGGGCATTTTGCAGAAACGACAATTTTGCTTTTCTGGGTTAATCCTGAAACCTCCCTTCTACCAGGAGTGTAACTTCTGGTTTTGTGTTTGCTAAATAGAGCTCCAAGCTCAATAAAGCTAAGTCTAAAATGTCATTTTCTTCACTATCCGTGACTTCATGTACTTCCTCTATTTCTTCTGTCACATCCTCTACTCTCTCTATCACATTTGCATGTATCTTTTATCAGCTATTGTCTTCTAGTGATTCCTGGCAATCATATAGTCAGTCCTTACCCTCCTTATCTTCCATGGTTGCCTTCTTGTTTTTCTTGCAATCCCTTGCCAAGTTTCCCTTTTTGTTTCCCCTGGGCATTTTTCTTGCCCTTTTTCCCGGACTGTACTACATATACTTCTGCTCCATCTTCTACAGAAAATACTTGGGCTTTCTTTTTCTTTTTGCTATTAAAATGCCTCTCGGCATGTCTAGTAGTGACTAGTCCAGTAGTGACTGTAGTCTACTTGTACGATGATCTACCATGTGCTTTGTAATAAAGCTGCTTATGGGTGCAATACTGCCTTTTAAAAATGCATTCTTTAACTGCTGTTCATACGGGGAATCATGTGTTTGATCTTCAGGTACCTGCATTCCGCAATGGTTATTAACTCATTCCCTCCAGTAGAGCTCTTTTGATGGTGTACCTTTAACTCCCAGTGGTGTGCCTTCTTCCTTTTTAAAAAAGTTATCACCTTAAAAAATTTAACAAATACTAAATGACATAGGTCATATATCATTACAATTGTGTTTGCCATCATCTTAAAAATAAATATTGATACCTCTGGTATACATGGTTTTGGAATTATTAATGCAAAATGATGAGGGGGATATATTTGACGCCTACAGGTGCAGTAGGAGGTAACTGCAGAAACGCATGGAGACGTCACTCGGCTGTAATGAGTTAAAACACTCTAATAATCTAGCATAATATCTGTCAACAGTTTCACCTTCTTGTTGGATGCATTGATTAATGCAAGTCCAGTCTGCCTAGGCTTCCATTTCTCAGAGATTCAATCTGTAAGACCTTTCACTCTGTTGTCTAGCTCTGCGCTGCTATGTGGGAGAGGTTTGTGTTCTGCGTCACAGGGATTCCAGTTGCCACTGATAATGTGCCAATCTGGTCCCACGATTTGTCTGACTACTTTTTCTACTTCTTCTCCATTTAAGTTATAACTTAACCTCATGCCTTGTAGGTCTTCTAAAAATTTTCTAAAATTAACTTTTGGATGGGGAATTCCCTCAGGGGCTTTCAAGATATCTTCCGGTGTCCACGGTCTGTAAACTAAGAGAGTTGGGTCCTGTCCTTCTTGTCCTGCCTGAAAATTAGGTACTTCTATTAGTGGGCACATTTCTTCCTCACTTAAAGATTGTGAATTTCTACCCATTTGATACAACTCAATGTCCCCTTTTGAGTTGCCTGCCCGTGTTCGAGACCTGGTCTTGACGGGATCTCTAACAAACGGTTTTCCTTTTGCAGAGATAGCAGGATATCGTGGGGGTGGACCAGCTTGTCCGCTCACTTCATATTCTGGTAAGGGAAGCGGAGGGGGTGGAGGGGCTGATGCTATTACTAAGTTATTATCCTCTTTATCTAAAAACATTGCTTTTGAATTATTAATCTTTTGTTCCCTACGGTTTGCTTCCTCAATCCACCTGTGTGCCTGAGGAATCCCTAACTGACGTTGCTTTTTTACCTGACCTCTGGAATCGGTTTTAAGCTCTTTGATAAGTTTAATAAGTGAAGATTTTTCTAATTTGCCATCAAATTCATACTTATTAACCCATTTTGAGTAGTATTTAACATCATCAGCACATTGTGATTGCATAAATTTCACGTCTTCAGTTAACAGCGGAGTTTGGGATCTTTTTGTGCACTTATTTCCCATTTTGTTCTTACCTTAAAAATGTTATGTAACCCTTTCTATCTTTTACGTGGTACCACGGGATTTGTTATAGTCTCTCCAGAATGACTACCTTACCCATTCTGTTTCCATGATCTATGACAAGACAAACAATCTTTTTGCCCCTGACAAAACAATGCAAACCTAGTCCCTGATCTAAAACAGAAAAAGGTAAATCTCACCTTACCTGAGCCCTCGTGATTGATCACCTGGTTCGATGTAAACCCGCCCTTCAGTCACAGATCAGAAAGTGGCTGGCCTCTTTTGTACGACAATTCAGTCGGAGGTCTTTTCAAATAAGAAGAACCGATGTGGTTTCTTCCCCGTACGGTTTCACGCCACCTGGCCTGCCTGATCCGGGTGAAGTGGACGTTTCCGGTCCAAAGGACCAATCTGTCAAAGGAATAAACTTCAAAGACATATGCACGTAAGGTTCAGGTTAAGGCACTTTAATTCTTGCGGCAAGGAGACAAAAACATGCATGCAAAAATACAGAGTTTGTCTGGTCTGTAACAGGAAATGAAGCCATTCTTATACTGTTTTACAAGACATTGCCTTCTAAAGCTGACAAAATCAAATACAAGCCTACAATATTGTTTTTCACAGCAGATGTTGTTCAATATTTTCTGCTGATATTACATTACATTTCTAGATTTGTGAGAAACTTTTCTTGAAAGATTACATGGCCTAGAAGACCACTAGCTAGTTACAATTATTTCTACAGTGCTGTGTTACATTTCAAGGTACTCTGCTTATTCAAGCACAAAGCAAACACAGATTATAGTTCATATTCTTCAAGCAGTCTTTGTTCTACTTATCTATTCTTCCTGCAGCTGTGTATGTTCTCATAGCACAGACAGGGCTAATTGTCTAAGTTTAATAACATTATAGAAAGCAGTATTGTTCTATCATTATTTTCCTGACCTAGCAGAAAATCATCTGCTTCTCAGTAAATTTCCTAAGACATAAACAAGATTTTAGCTGTGCTGACAAAATACAAGGTCAGAAAGCATTCACAGTTTATATGGATTTATGCAGTATGGAATAGAATAAATGTGTTAACCCTTTTGGGCTTTCTAAAAGCACTAATACACACATTAATACATATTTTTCTAACACCCCCCCCCCATTAATACTTTTATTCTACTTTCAAAAGTATAAACAGTTTATTTCTTCTCTTAACCTCTTCCATTCAGGATTTGCAGTTAAGAGAGTCATTCATTTTAACTTATGAAAGCATTTCAGTTTTTAACAGTTCTTCAAACTCAGTACTTTGATATAAGGTTTCAGAAACCGACAGGTCCATAAAATCTTTGATCAATCTTTTCATGCAGGGGATGCCACAACAAACACATACTCCCAACAGGAGCATACCTACACAAATGGCAATCAAGATGTTCATTAGGATGGTACCCCACCCACCAAACCATTTCTGGAAAAACTCCGTCAGTGGGTTTGGGCCTGGTTTGGTCATGGCCGACACTTGCTGAATCACCTCAAGATGGTTGTCTATCTTGTGCTGGCTGTCAGGAATGTACGAACAGCACTCTTCTTGGATTAAAGCACACGTACCACCTCTCACCGCTAGGGTGAAGTCAAGAGCCATGCGGTTTTGAAGCACCACAGTTCTCATGGCATTCAGTTCATCAGTTATTAATTCAAGAGCAGAAAAAGTTGCATTGCTCATTACTTCGAGGAGTTTGGACAGTTTTCTCAGCTCCCAAATCAATTTCACCATTCCATATCCTGGTGATATGCCTGCCCACGTTATAACAGAATCACTCAAGTCCATATGTGTCAGTTTATTGCCCATGGAATGATGGTTTCTCCAGCCCGCCCCGATCTGCATTCGCAGTTTATATGGATTTATGCAGTATGAAATAGAATAAATGTGTTAACCCTTTTGGGCTTTCTAAAAGCACTAATACACACATTAATACAAATTTTTCTAACAACCCCCCTTAAATATTGTGTAAAATGCATTACAACTAATTTGTTGCCTTTATTATATGGTTTAAATACAAGTTCCTTCTGTTTACATTTCACAGTTCAGAAACCTTTAGCACTTTGAAATAAACTGTTTGTTTTCTTTTTTTAACAAATTATTTTATTGATTTAACATATACACAATATATACACAGCAAGGAAAAATGCAATATCATATACTGTTACACAATGCAAGAAATACATTGAATCATCAGAATAATGTAATACAATTAAATTAAAAATGACATTAACATTGTTTCCAATTTCTTTAAAGGTTGTTTGTCAGATATTAAAGCAATTGTATGCAATATATATATATATATATATATATATATATATATATATATATATATATATATATATATATATATATATAGATATGAAATCGAAAAACCACATACTCAAACTTTATAAGACTGAGGCCACTTCAGTGATATGGCATATTATCGAACACCTAGAACATCAGAATATCATTCCAGGAAACTAACCACTGGGCCACAATGGTGAACTTTGCTCTTTATTCTTCTATAGTGTGATCTCTACGTTGGTATATTTAGTTGGGGGGGTGTGAGTTTGATTTGCTTTGGTTTATTTTTTCACCATGGTGACCCAATGGTTAGTTTCCAAGAGTGACATTGTGATGTTTCGGGTGTTGAATAATATGTCGTTTTGCTGAAATGGTCTTGACGTTATGAAGTTTGGTAAGTGTTTTTTCGATTATGTAAAGTAGATACATATATATATATATATATATATATATATATATATATATATACATGTTTGTATAATTTTAGGTAATTTAATAATTTTAATAAGCACAAACCTATCCTCAAAATTAAAAAAAAATATTCCTTTTTTTAATAAGGAGTAACACTTCTTCAATTATTTTTTTCAAAATTATGATTTATAACCTTATTCACATCTTGATAAAGTTTTATTCCTAAATATTGTAATTCTTGTCCTTTTCAATCATATTTATATTTATCCTTAAACCTGCTATATAGTAATCAATTTAACACTATAGTTTCAGTTTTATTATTATTAAATTTCAGCAACTATACTTCTTGAAGCTTTCCAATTTCTTCATCTATTTCTTCAACTTAATAATTTAATTTAAATCTCCTATAGTTAGCAAAATATCATTTGCAAATCCTTATTAATTGAAAAAAACATCCACTTTATCATTGCTTCTTAAACTGTTAGCTAATGTTTCAATAACTAATGCAAATAGTAGAGGAGACAAGGGGCACCCTTGTTTTGTACCGCTGTTCGAAGTGAAACTTTGAGAGATATAAGATCCAGTTTTAATTTATGCATTGAAATCTCTGCACAAGTTTTTTTTTTTTTTAATATTCCAATAAATTGTTTTGGAAATACAAACACATTTAAAATTTTAAACAAAGTAATTCCTATCTACAGAATCAAAAGCTCTCAATATCTAAGTTACTTATGGTCATTTTTTTTTTGTTTATTCCTTTTGCTAAATGCAAAATTGTTACTTCCTTTTTAATATTGTCATATATTAATCTATTGACTATAAATTCTGTTTGATCTTTATTAATTAATTTATCTACTATATCTAAATTAAACCAAAAACCTCATGAATAAAAACAGTGGTCATATAGAAGCAAAAGCAATGCAATAACTAACCATGAAAGTATCAACTTTATTACATAGACCAGATTTATGTAATAAAGTTTATACTTTCATGGTTCATTATTGCATTGTTTATCTACTATATCTCTTAATCTTGTAGTGAATATGGAAGCAAATATTTTATAATCTACATTCAGAAATAGGTCTATATGAGGAAACTAAATGTTTATCCTTTCCTTGTTTAATTATAGGTGAGATAACAGAAAATTTCCAGGAGGGATGAATTATTTGGTCACTGTGAATTATCATAAAACTTTGCTCAGTAAGTCTAAAATATTTAATGGAAGCAGATTATATAATTCCATATTTAAACCATGTAACCCTGGAGCTTTGCAATTTTTTTAAACTTCTTTAACTTCTACTAGGGTAATAAGCCTATACAACTCAGAACTTTGCTATAATTAGGTTTATTAGTAACATTTATCTTTAAATACTTATCAGTTTTGCAATCATCAGGATTATTATTTTTTATATTTATTATGATCCTCATGGAATTTAAAAAAAAAAAAATATTAAGCATTTCCTCTATCTCTGAAGTAAGCTTATTAGTGTGAGGATTTTGTAAATTACTGATCTGTGACTTTTTGCTTAACATCTTATTTCTATTAGCTGGTCTGTGAAGATTTCTTGGAGTCATTGCATAACTGTGCAATTTTAATTTTTCTAAAGCTATCTCAACTTTATGTGTTAAAATTGTTTGATACTTTGGCATTATTTTAATGACTTCAGTGTTATCTAATTTTTTTGTTTGTTGTCCAAACCTCACTTTATATATATATATATATATATATATATATATATATATATATATATATATATATATATATCATCTTCTATTTCTAATAACTCTTCATCCCACTGTTTCATTTTATTACTAGACCATCTTCTGAGTTTATCTTTAATATGCATTTTAAGGAATCCCATAATATGACTTTACTAACCTGACCATCAGCATTCAGAGATAGAAAAGTCAGGATTTTCTCCTTAAGGTAACTATTACATTTTTTTAATTTCATCATATATACTGTAATTCTGTAAATAATCTGAAATTTCCTTAAATCCATTGATATATTGATACGTAGTGCATCATGATCAGATAAAGGACAAGGACCAGTTTTAAAATAATTAACTTTATTAAGTAAATCTGTGGAAGCATAAATCCTATCAATCCCAGTTTGCATTGCATATGCATAAGATTAATGGGTAAAAGCAATAACTTATTTCTGCTTTTACTATTAAATCATCTAGATTTATTACTAAGCCATATGTTTAGTGCTTTAGCAGGTACTAGAATCTTAGCTTTCTTCTATTCACTTGTACCTTGTATAATAGATATGCAGCTAGAATCTCCAGCTAAAATTAAACTACCCTTCCAATAATTTTATAACACATTTAAGTGATCTTTAGCCACTGTTGCGCCTATTCTAGGCATCCAGTAAAAATTAGATAGCACAGAGTTTAGCATTATATTTAATTACTACAAATGTATACTACATTCCTTTTGGATCATTAATAGATTCCATGACCCTAGGCATTACAGTAGATTTTCTCCAAAGTAGAGCAGCTCCTCTATTCTTTTGTTAAAATAAAATAACATTTTGTAACCTAAGTTATTTAGACACTGAATATCATTATCTATTAGGTGATGCTCTTGCAAGAATATGATGTACCCACTGTTTCATTTTAAATATCGCAATAATGATTTCCTTTTGTTGTCATTATTTAATCAATTTACATTAATAGACATTGGATTAAAACTATTCATACTGTGTATTTGAGAAGATTTATTTTGCCAAGAGATACTATAACACATCTAGCCACCATATTAATGTAGCTGTATATAAGACTCTAATGTATTCCTCCAACACTATCTTAACTTTCCACATTTTTTGAATTCTCCCTTTCTACAAACTAAATTACTAAAATTCATAGGTAACAAAAACAGAAATAAGTCTACAACTGTAGTTTTATATATATAAATATATATATATATATATATATATATATATATATATATATATATATATATATATATATATATATATATATATATATATATATTATTATTATTATTATTATTACTAATAAAAAACAACCTACAATGGAGGAAACACCAAAGTAGCTTTGGTGCTGCTCTTTTTAACTTCTTTAATCAGTGGTAATAAGAATTTTACCTTACTCGTTATTTACTGGAATAGTCATTGTCAAATCTGTTTTCATAGGTGGGCTGGACAGTGCTGTTTTTAATATTTGTTTTTTTTTTTGCACACTGGGCATAAACTTGACTATTATTGAATGTGGTGGTGAGTTTTCCTTCTTGGAAAGTGATCTCAAGGATCTATGTGCCCTTTCAATCCCAGATGATAAAGTTTCAGATAAATTTAACATTTTATGCAGCCAATGTGTTAAGAAGTTTATTATATTGTTTCCCTTGTATTTTCATGTATGACATAAATTCTGATATTGTTTCATCTAAGTCTATTTTCTAAATCAACAATTTTATCTATAAGCCAGTTATTTTGTTTTAAATGGAAATCAGTCTGAGACTCACCTTCAGTTATTCTCCCTTCACGGTCATTTAAAGCTTATTCTATACTGCTGATTTGTGTTGTTTCATAAGAATTCTAAATGTTCCATCTTCTTTCTGGATTCTTCTTTGAAATTTTCTATTTTAGTGTCAGTTTGTCCAGTTTTAGTAACACAACCTGCATGCTAGATAATACTGACTAGATCTCTTTTTAACAGAAGAATCCTGCGTTCTATTTTTTGAATAGCTCATGTTGAAGTCTCTTCTCTCTTTAACATTTAACATCTGTTTACCGGGAAGGTCTGACTTGGAACAAAGACAATTTTTAGTGGAGGCCTGGGGAGAAATGCTCCAGACACATGTCTTTGTAATGTGGGAGGAAACTGGAGCACCTGGTGAAAACCAACATGAACACAGGGAGGACATGTAGACTCTGCACAGAAGGCACTCCAGCTGAGAATTGAACTGGCAAACCTCTTGCTGTGAGGTGACAATGCTACCACTTCACCACTGCACCATCCTCTTAATCAAGCAGATGAAATTTTGACAGGAAAATTATAGCTTTTGAAGAACTTCAATCTATAAATCTTTTCTCTTACTGTTAGCAAATATAAATAGCTATCAAGTATCTCCAAATTCTAATTTTTGATTAGATTTTCTGTCAGATAAAAGTTTTCTGCTACAAAGTTTTCACCAGTTGCGGCTGTCAGCTAGCCATCTTGGCCATGCCACTCACTGTTTCTTTTCTTAACTTTCACCAGGAAATTGTTCCAAGTTGTAGAGCTCCTTCCATGATTCCAAGCACCTTATTGCTCTTTCTGTTGTACCCCATGTAGTTTAGGCTCCTCTCTTCTCAAATTACTGGCCATTAATTTGCTTGCATTCCCACACTATTTCTCGCAATCCATTGAGCTTAGCCATGAAATTAAATATCATGTGGCCTAAGTATTCTCAGTATACTGAAACAAGTACAATTTTTCTGTGTATCTCTTGAAAACATCAGCACTCAAAAAGCACAGCATGTTTAGAACTGTGTAAATGAAAATTTGCAGAAGAAAGGTATACAAAAAATGCTTGTGTTTAAGGAACATACCTCCAACAATCGCTTTCTATAGGAATAAACTGTAACAGCTAAAAATAATATATCACCATCGTATATGTCTGGGGTAGCATTTTTAGGGTTGAGTATATTTTTAAAATGATAGGTAGATGATGAGGGCAACAACATAACGTCTGAGTACAAAATGTACATTTCTTGCTAGACTCCTGTCTGAAAGCCATAAAATCATGTTTTCTTTTCAGCCTGGTCTTTGTTTTATAATGAGAAGAATGACACAGGAAGACCAGGAGCACAGCTGTATTGCCAGTCCTATACTGATCATAGACTGAGTAAAAGACACACAAAGCATATGTGCAGTCTCTTTATACAGGGATGCATGTGTCACTTTATGGAGCTATGTAGATTGCAGCATGCATTTCAATTGGCAAGATATTAATCAGGATAACAGCTAATCAAGTTGGGATTGTCATGATGTGTTTTCAATGGTAACTTTATTTGGGCTGCT
This sequence comes from Protopterus annectens, assembly GCF_019279795.1. NCBI lineage: Eukaryota > Metazoa > Chordata > Ceratodontiformes > Protopteridae > Protopterus > Protopterus annectens. The sequence goes on from NC_056727.1 coordinate 163,459,209, forward strand.
TTTGCTAGACATACCATTTTTTTCCACTTTTATTTTTCTATCAAATTTGCTTTGTTTTCTCTGAACTGGTGGATTTTATCTTCAATATTGTATCTTTTCGAAAGAGCCAATGTTATGGCATGTGCATATATTTATTTTATTATTCTTATTAGCTTTAATTAATGAATTTATTTATTTATTTATTTATTCATTTATTTATTTATCAATATATTAACTGGGTAAGACCACTGGACAGGTGTCCCTTTTCAGGGGGACCAGGAAACATAGGCTGACATGTCAAAAATGTCTAGAGTCACCCTTCTCCTCTTAATGCATTTCTTGCTCACAAACCATTTAAAGTGTTTATTCTTTGTTCACAGTTGTTCGACTGTGGAATTAGTGCATATCAATAAATGGGTAAAGTGGGTGCAGCACTTCTCTTTTGTTAGCTATTGATACATTTTGTGTCTTTCTTCACTACCTACATAATTTCTTTCCTATGTCACTGCTCTTGTTTCCCTTGAACTACAGTGGCTTTGTTTATTGTTGTCACTATTAAATGACATGAATCCATGTGTTCTTCTCAGTGCACCCCACAATACTTCCCCTTCTGGCCTCCACCCACTTAATGTGCCAGCATAAAATGACAGTCCCTTGTCCACAGGCACTGTCCATGCAAGAGGTAGTTTAGGTAGTACTGGAACAAAAACAGTCCTATTTATGTGTAGGTTCAACAGCACTTCCATTATTTTCACTAGTCAATAGGTTAGACACTGATTCTGCCATCACTAGTTCAACAGATTCATTATTTTGAATGAGGAGCCCTTATGCAGAATCAGGAACCAGGTCATATGATCTCTGAACTAAAAGACAAAAAAAGTAAAAAAAACTTTAGAGGAACCAGCGGGAATATGGAAATCGGACTGCTTACCCCCCACCCCCACTTAGCAAACAACCATTTAGTGTCCCTATAGAAGTGGAATTGAAAGACGGTAACAATGTTGGTGCTTCCTGATTTGAAGTAGCTAACCCTTTAGTACATCCCTCTATGACGAGGTCTGAGAGACTGAGCAACCAGAGGGCCACCAATTATGGCAATTAACAATCAAATGTGCCTTACCATCCAAAAGGGCAGAGAGGGGTATGGAGAGGGAGGGGGAGGGGGCAGAACAGCATCCACTTCAGTTAATGGATGATCATGATATGAGTATTGATGCAAATGAAATTACGACGTAATATTATTCTTAATTCGAATGATGATTTATTGAATTTATAATTACAGTGATGAGGCTATCTCTGACACTTGTGCTGACATCTTTGATAAAGGTTTTACCTTTGTTCCTGTATGGAGAGCCAAAATCGATGAAGTCCTGCTTAATCTCAAATTATTTTCTAGAAAATTAAATTTGGCATTTTATTTTAAAGAACAGGATGACTGTACCTAAGATGTGTAAAAGATCAAGTACATTTAACCCTCCGTTATTTCCTGTTGTGTCAATTTTTGAGAAAATTTGTGAAATGGAAATCCATCAAGGGAGGAAGTATTATTGTTGAATGAATTGTGTAGGAATAGCAACATCAGAGTTATGAAACCAGATAAGGGAGGGGGGATAGTCGCTATGAATAGAAATGGCTATCTCAATAAAATGTTTGAGGTACTATTTATGGATACATATGAGGAATATAGTACAAATGAAATGAATATAGCTTTTCACAAAATGAATCTTATGTTGGAAGATTTATTACTTAACAAATAAATCTCCCCTTCAGAATATAGTTATTTGCAGGTGAACAATCCCAAAACACCAGTTATATCTGGTATACCAAAGTTACATAAGGACATATCTGATCCCCCTTTCAGACCGATTGTAGCTGCAAGGGCCTTTAAAATGTTTTATTGGGAAAATTTATTGATTTTATACTAAAAATGTTTTATTACATCATGCCCCATGTTTAAAGAAATCCTGGGATTTTTTTATCAAGAATTTCCCAGGATTTATATACAGAAAATTAGATTTTTGTTACTATTGATGTGGTCGACATATATTCGGTCATTCCCCACAAGGTAGAAGTTGATTGGTTTTATTCCTATTTATGTCAACATTCTGGACTAGACCACTGTAGAGTTTTGACTTTGAGAACTTTAATGGAGGTTGTATTAGACAACAATTTTATAGTGTTTGAACAACAGTTATTTAGATAAAAGCATGCGCCCCCATTTTTGCCAACACTGTGTTAGCATTTTGGGAATTAAATTATGTTTTTAATTCAGGACACAAAGAGTCCTGGCCATTTTATGGGAGGTTCTTGGATGACACAGTCATCTTTTCGATGGACACCAGAGCAAAACTGGATGAATTTTTAAAGCACCTTCATGATACTACTAGTTTTTTGAGATTTACTATGGTTACCTCCAATGAATATGTTAATTATTTGGATACAACCCTCCTGAAAAATAAGGAAAAGGGCAGGTTTGAATCCATTATATATAGAAAACCTACTTATTCCAACTCCTTTTTACATATTACCAGTTCCCATCCCCATCATCAAAAGAAATCTTTCGTGAAAGGACAGATGGTAAGATTGGCAAGGATGGTTTCTGAAGACACAAAGTTCAGACAACAAAGTATGATTCTAAAAGACATGTTCCTAAAAAGGGGATATCCTGATGTTTTTCTGGAATATATCTTTCAGGAAGTGGAAATGAAAAGATTGAATGGGCATTTTGTTTCCTTATTGGGTACAGGGATTAGTGTTGGGATATTGGAAAAGGACCCTGTTGAGGAAGTTGAAGGGGATGAATTTAATAGAGCCTTGATTTTGACATATAACATTGATTTTTATAATGTTAAATCTATTGTTGAGAAAAATTGGTGTGTTTTCCAAGCAAATACAGAATGGGTAAGAACTGTAGGATGTGCCCAAAAAATGTATATGAAAGAGATGTATGTATAAAAATATGGTGGAAAGGGAAAAGGTCCCCAGTAAGGGTGGGAAAATTACCAAATGTGGTCAGTGCACCCAGTGTAAATACATATTCGAAGCTGAATAATTGGAATTGGAAAAATATGAGTGCATATATTTGAAAAGAAAATATAATTGTAATTCAAAGGGTGTTGTGTATTTGGCCCTGTGTCAAAACTGTCCAGTACTTTATGTGTGGAAGAAAAAAGGTTGTTTCAGAGTATGAATATATCAACATATCTGTAGTATAAAGAAAAGGGATAGGAACAACACATTATTTAAGCATCTTGAAGTGTATGAACAGCGTGTCTTTAAATTTCTGGTTATCAGCCATGTACAGCAATATCAGTGAATGCCACAGAATTTCCAGGGTTAAATGATCAATGTTCCATTGGTAGTGTGTTAAAATTAAAAACTCTAGCTGAATTATAGGCTCTCCTGCAGGGTATAAAGAAAAAGAAAAAAACACTGTGGTGAGATTTTAAAACAGTTTTTTAATATTGTTATCTGCATTTATTTGTTTTGTCATGTACATTGACACACCTCATCACAAAAGGTTTCTCATCCAGGAAAAAAGAGGTCATTGCTCCCCTCTACGCATCACTCATTACACCCATTATAGAGTACAATGCCCCTTTTGATATGTACCTCACAAAACATCTACAACAACTGGAAAGGCCGCAGAAATACCTCACAAAGAGGATTATTGGCCTCAAACAGATGCCCTACGGAGACTGTCTCAAAAAACTCCAGCTTTACTTCATTGCATATTGCCTATTCAGAGGCGATCTCTGCCTAACATACAAAGCTATGTCAAAACCAGGGCTGTTGGACATGCTCCACTTAAAGAAATCCCAATCCCTCCAAGCTACATGCTCTAGGGACCTAAACCTTGTCACCACAATAAACAGAACATGCTGGAGGGATAGATTCATGTCCCAGAGACTTCCCATACTCTGGAACAAACTGCCTATCTATATCAAACAAAGCTCCTCATTAGCACTCTTCAAGAAAAATCTTGATGATTGGATGGGAAATAGGAAATTCACCCCGGGGATCACCTCTGTGGCTCTGCTCGACCTTTTTGGCTAGGCTTGTATAGACCCTAAGGCCGATAGCCTAGTACCTACCTATGAACCTATGAACTTATTAGTTATTTTATTTAATGTATTTATAGATAGACATAGCTGTGATTAAGGCTTTTAGAATAGTTAATTTATTACAGTGTAATAGAAGATGGTAGGGTAACTGATTATCCAATCAGGTTGACTGCGAAGGTATTTAATGTAGCTGTTTGTCTCTATTTGTATTCTGATGAAGTTCTGTTTACTGTTGGATGAAAGCACTTAATAACATTACTGGCTGTGTGGTCTTTGGCTCTGGTCCTCTGTTTTTTGTAGCGTACAAGTTTTTATTGCCGTATTTGGACACTTAGGGAGATACAAAAGCGTATTCCCATTTTGTGGCTCTAAAGTGTATCTAGATCTTTCCCATTTTCTTTTTAACCTATCACAGCACTTTTGCAGCCTCTCCATTAAGATAACACACCCAGTGGACAATGTCACCCTTTTCAGAACTGGCCTCTGGCACAAAATATGTTCATCCTATCCTAGCCTCTAGCAAGACATTTATTTTCACTCACGTCTTACATACCTGAGTATTTGGCAGTACACTAAATGGTGCTCCCACCTAAGAACATACCTCTACTGATATTGTACACAGGTTCACTAGGGCATATTAACTGCCCCCAGTACCACTGTGACTGAACCCTTGATGCCAGCATTGTAGCTCCACTTCCCCATATTTCTAACCATTAATATTGTGAGCCACCTCCTCCACCAAGTTCATCAGCCTGTAATGGTAACAAACCCAGCCTACATCTTCATGTCTGCCACAGGTTTGTTCCCCTCTGTGAAATAGATGGAAGCAGGCACAAAACACCTTCCTACCATGTACACCTTCAAGCAATCTCAGAACCTTTCAGTAAGCCAACTATGAGTCTGTTAACTAATAGTAAAACAGTCCTACCTGAGATGTATGAAAGTACAATTTAGAATTAAGGATCACGCAACCACCACCCCTGTGACACACACACACACACACACACACACACACACACACACACACACACACACACACACACACACACACACACACACACGCTCACACGCCGATGCATTCACACACACTTTGGAGGCAAAGTGACCTTACCCATTGCCAACCTAATCACCTTGCTAATCCAAAGAAACAATTTACACAACTTCAAAAGGCTCCTTCCTTAGGAATTATAAGGAAGACTTTGAACCAAAACAGGTGCTGAGGCAGTATAAACATCTGCAGTGCATGTACCCTTTCCATGAGAACCAGCACAAACATTTTCCAGTGATTAAATGCCCCACTGAACAGCTTTGCCAGTACTGAGTCAGGCCAGACTTAGTTTGCTCCACAGGTGGATCCCAGACTTGTTAATTAACTGATAATGTCATATATATATATATATATATATATATATATATATATATATATATATATATATATATATATATATATATCTGCTCCAGCTCTAGAAAAGGAACACTGGAGGAAATATAACTGCCATTAAGGTCTCTGGTCTTTCTCTAATTAACCAAGTACCCAGGCATTTCCCAGTTTCATTCAGTAGATGAAATAAACAAGCCAAAGCTTCCATCATTTTATCAGATAAATCAGCAAATCATTGGCAAGCAACAGTAATCTGTGCTCCAGCGTCCAGCACCACCACCTTTACACACACACACACACACACACACACACACACACACACACACACACACACACACACACACTTAAACCTGGGCTGAGTCTGAAATAGGTCCTCAATGGATTAGTACTCTTCCCACTGTAAGGCAGAAAATCTGATAGCAAAAAACAATATTTTGACATATAATGTGAATAAGATTAGTGGTAGCAGATACCATGCCACTTCTTAAAGTGAAGTGAAGCATCACACACACTACTTGTGAACTCTGATGATTTTACTGTACTTTATCAAACACTAGAAGGTCTTTACATTTCCTAAAACATATTTTGCATAAACCCCCTCAATTTCTATGACACATTATCATTCATCAAACTACAGAGGTGTAGCTAGGGTGCAGTGAAAGTGGAGCCACCCTGGGTGCAATTTATTTTTTTTTATTTTTTGGACCTCAAGTTCGTGGAGAGTATCTTTTTCTTTTTGCATCTCAACTTAAAATTGGGAATGACATCAGATTGGGGGACTGCATCTCAGATACAAAAAATAGGTATCTATGCCTCAGGCAACCTATACAGCAGAGCTAACACCATGGTTTGGGTAAAATTGAACTTTCTTTTCAGAATGATTGATCTAATCTTTGTTGTTCAAACATGTCCCAAAAATTCCATCTGCAATTCACCAAACTTTGACATTGTAACTTGCAACTCATACACTAGAGTCTTTATACTTCTATACATGTTATTTGAAATGTTTGCTTTCTATTTTCTTAGCAATCAGCAAATCATCCTAGTACACTACTCTATTAATCCTTGGAATTTTCCATTTTTCATAAAAAAAAAATGGTGCCGATCAAATATCACATGGATGTCTAATACACTTAAACAAGCTTCTGTGTGTATTCATCAATATTTATCTCAAAATCATCATCAAGTAGGGCTTGTTGATAAGGTGCAGCTGGTCTGAAAAACAGTTCTATTCAGCATTGTTATCAGTTATTCCACATGACAAAGAGAACGTCTCTGTGTTTAAAGTCTGATTAAAATTCAGTTTATAATCACCAGAGATATTTATGCCATTATCCCTTATTGCAATACTATCAGTTGGATATGCCTGTTCACTCTACTTAATGGCATTTCACTGGGCTAATAATACCTTTTCTCCCAAAACTTTCAAGCTCTTCCTACACTGCAAATGTCAATAGTCTTTTTTTGGAAAACGGTGGTGTTTCAACATATTTCACTAAAACAGAGATTTTTGTGACCATCCAGTGCTCCAAGTTCCTTCCAAAAACTTTCCTCATGTTAACCAAGCACTTCTTGCACAAATTTGAATGTGAATGGCACATTCTGGCCCAT
>NC_056727.1:163471243-163603527 GCF_019279795.1 Protopterus annectens
GCGTTGTTGATTTTGATTGTCTGAATTAGAAATTTGTTCGAGGATCGAAGCAGTCTTGGATTGTTGTGGGGGGGGTGTTAATATTTTGAAGGGCTGGTGTGTTATCTGGGTTATAGAGGATTTTGTTAGCCATGATCAGCAGGTTATATTGGATGAGACTGGGAAGTTCTAGCCACCCAAGCTGTTTTAGATTGATGCAGTGGTGTGTTTTAAAAGGCATTCCAGTGGCAAACCTAGCAATATGATTGTAACAGGTTGACAGTCTATTTAGTACAGATTTGTTTAGATTGGAGAGAAGGGGGGAGGCATATAAAAGTGTTGAGAGTAGATGAGAGCGAGCTATAGCCATCTTAGCTGGAGGGGTTAGGAAGGCTTTTATTCTATACAGTGACCCAAGTTTTTTATTGATGTTCTTGATTGTTTGATTTACATGTAGGTCAAACTTTAGGTTATTGTCAGTAATGACACCTAGTAATTTTGTAGAGGGGTCAGGGGAAATTATTGTCCCATCTTTTGCATTTATGGTAAAGGTGAAGGTGGCAGACCTATGAGTTGGACAGAATAACAGCATTTTAGTTTTTTGGGGATTTAGTAACAAAAAAACTAAAATTAAAAAAAATAATTGAATTGTTTATAATAGATTTGTTTATGTATGTCACTATATGTATTTTAGCATAATTGTGTATGTTTCTGTTTAAATGTGCAATTAGATGCTGATGTCATCTGGCTTCATGTGTATTTAAAGTTCACTTGAGTGTTTACTTTTATCTGATGAAGTCTTGTCATTGTCTGAGATGAAAGCACTAAGAATAAATTTTGGAGAACGAGTCCTTGCTGCTGTGTGGCTTTTTCTGTTATCCATTAAACTCAGCCAAACGCATACATAAACACATAAACACATAAACACACACACACACACACACACACACACACACACACACACACACACACACACACACACATACACACACACACTCACACACAGACACACACACACACACACACACACATACACATACAACACACACACACACACACATACACTAAGCAACAATACAATACAATTCTATAAGCATTTATAATGCATGAAATATTTCTTCAGGTGTATTAGGCAGTGCTGCATTTGTATGCAATTCAGTGGGGTTCATTATGAATAATCACATTTTAATTTAATTGACATATGATAATTCAAATCCAAAGCATCTAAAACCTTGGGAGGTCACCTGTCAAAACAGCAAGAGGTCACAAATCACAAAAAACATCTGTCAATGTGGAAACAAGACAAGTTGGCACACTCCCAAACTAGATATATAAGACTTCACAAACTCACAGAAAAGGGAGATGGTGGAAAAACATAATCTCCTTCTTGGTCTTTGAATCTGGCTCCCATTACAGTGATATGTTATGTTCAGTGTCATGAGTGTTGATCATTTATTTGGTAACGAACAGTAAGGATTTCACTTCCGTGCCACTTTTTGATTTATAGTAAATGTAGACAGAAAACAGAAATATTTTTTTCTCATTCTGAAAAACAGTCTTGTACATACTTGTTCATGTTTCTATATTTATATCTCATGTTTTGCTATAATAATTGTTACTTGTATTCTTCTTTTTCAACTGTGCTTTAGTGTCCCTAGGATTTACAAAGGCTTGCATATGCAGTAAATCTTTCTGGTTATCAAGTTTCCCATTAGCAGGAGCCTAAGCATGGAGAGTGGTCCTGCTGGCTGAACTACATGCTAATATGGCAATCCAAAGGACTGGCTAACACGTGCACCACCATGGATATGCCAGCTGCTCCTCTGTGCTCTATGTAAGGGGTGCCTTTGCTAATGTGATGATTGTACCACCAGGGAAAACAATACTGCCATCAGGTCTGACAACATTAGAGCACAATTCAGACATCTGCTAATAAATTAATAATAAGGTCTTCTCACTTTGGCAACTGCTGTCTCGAATCTCATTTTCTCTTCTCACCATGATCTAAATTGACTTACCTGTACTAGGCAATTACACAAGTGATAAGGATCATTTTGAATCGTAGTGGAAAATATGCTTGTTTTAAGTGCCCAGTTTTTCCACAGATTTGGCAATTAGTGTCTGCAATTACAGATTTGTGGAGTTTGTTTTTTACTATTAAATCAATAAAAACATTTACCTTTTGCAGGATGTACCTCTAGTTCATTTTTATATGTAAGGCCTTGTGCTTTTTCAGATGTTCTTTTTTATATGCAGTCTCCATACTTAAGGCTGTCTCTGACTCCTTTGTAAGTACTGAAGCTGATATTCGTATACAGTATACAGTACTGTGCAAATTAGCTTTCTTAATCTGCATGTGTAGAGAGGATGCAGTTCAGAGACATGGTTGTGCCATGGTAAAACAGAGTGAAATGCAAGGTGTAGAAATAACTGCATAATGATATGGAAATGAGATTCCCTTGCAAATGAGGCACAATGATTATGCAAATAAGAGCATCAGGCATGACAAACCAATTCAGAGACATATAAAACAGGAATGCATTCACTAATTCTGAATGCCAGGAATTGCTGGTGTATAGGATGTTGCAGTGTTTGCAATAGCAGCAACTATAACACAACATGACTTGTTAGAGCTGGTCTAAAATCCATTGTCTATAACATGGCACACAGTTGACCTCCATACCAACATAGAAAGTAAAACAGTGCCTACCCTACCAGCACTTGACTAACCAGCATAGGCTGCTTTCATGTGGACAGGGGACCACATGGAGCTTGTCGCATTGTGTCACCCTGTGCAGAAATAAGTGGGATATGTAGAATCTCCATCACAGTGGACACTAAGTTATATGGAGCATTACTGTTCTAGCTGTAGGAACCGTTCATAACCTGGAACTGTAACAGCACTATAGACTACTTTGCCTCTACTCTATGGGGTATATGTGCATGTCAAATGCAATGCAGATCACATGTGCCATCTAGGATGGGGACATGCTAGGAGTATTGCAGGTATGAGCCTCACATATTCTACACCAGTTCTTTAGTATTATTCTGCAGCATGTGGAAAAACATATATGGTTCCCAAGGACTGCAGAGTAGGTGACTACCACAATATGGACATTTTGCACCATAGCCCATTTTTCTGAGGGTCTTGGAACCATATTGTATACACATTGCTATAGAGGCCATAACTGTTCCATGTGGTGCCAGAAACATCAACAGTAAGGTATTCACTCCTTCAACTGCCAGATAGTGTTCAATGCCCAAAGTATAAGCTATGATGTTTCCATGTGTCGCCAAGGCAGTTCTCAACACATATAGTGAACAATGACTTATACCAATATTTCATGTGGGGGAACATTCCACAGAGTCATTTAGTGTGTGGGTGCAATTATAGGAAGGTATAAAAGCTAGTATATACAATTACTATGGATGCAGGTTGCAGGCTACATATAGCGGTGTCAATGTTATGTGCTGCAAGTAATGCTGCATATGCATTGGAACCATGACTGTGATACCAAACAGCAACCACCAGGCCATGTTAGAGGTAGAATATAATGCAGGACACACAACGACACAAAACATGGCAAAGCATGTTTTCAGATAAATGAAGAAGCATTTGTGCTGCTTTGATGCATCCAATGGGACACAGCAGTTTTCACTGGAGACCAATGGGGCACAGCAGTTTTCAATGGAGACTTGTAGCCAGGTATTTGTAGCATCACCAATGCTGCCTAGCATGACTGCATAGAAACAGATACAGTAGCAGGGAAACATTCCAAAAGGGTCAATCCTACCTGTTGTAGCAGTGAACAAGGAGCAGATCAGAAAATTAGAAGATGAATAAGCACAAAGTGGTACCTCATGTGACGCAAAGGTGGATGCAATGCATTGTGGCACTAGGAGAGAGCAGAGGCATCTGGGCCACAGTTATGGACTATTACAGGCACAATGAACCAATACAATGATGCATGTATTGTCATGCTCAGGCTATCCAAGACAGTGCATAGACTGGGCTCACTGTGCATCAGACATTAGCTTGCCCATTCAAGTTAGGGATTGAGCAGAGTACATTCATCATTATTTACATGGGTGGAAGGACACAGTGGTAGGTGACACCAGTGCTATCATATGGTCCAGGGTCATGTGAGGTTGATGTTGTAAACACACTGTCTTGTGGCAGGTTGTGGAGAGCTTGAGATCACATCCCCCTGGGAGGGGGGCACAAACTTTGGCAATGTGTACTGCGGTGGCCTGAGGTCTCAGGGGTCAATGAGATCCATAGCAGGAATGGTGCAGAAAAATGGGAGCATGCTGAGGCACTTGATGGGGTGTCTCATCTCAAGAATCAATAGATGTATGGCATCTACAGCCTGGATTGATCATCATCATCATCAGCCTTCTTTTTCCCATTTTTTTAATGAGGTTGTGGTATTGTCTTAACTGTCACCAATTCTCTTCATTCAGTGCCACACTCCTGCCTTCTTAAACACTCATGCCTGACTGTCACAGATCTTCTTTCATACAATCCATCCACCTCTTTGCTGGACATCCTTGCTTCCTCTTACCTTGTTTCTGTCTGTCCCAAATCTTCCTCACCAGATTGTCTTTTGCTTTACTACACATGTGCCCAAACCACCGTAATTTGTTCTCTTTGATCTTTTCTTCAATTTGAGCTACTTTGGCGTCTGCTCTTATGTCCTCATTTCTTTGCCAGTCCCACAGTGTGCATCCTATCACCTTTCTCAGGCACTTCATTTCCATCGCCTCTAGCTTCTTCACCTGTTCCGCCTTTACTGCCTAGGTTTCTGTACCATGCAGTAGTACTGCTCACACCACTGTCTTGTACACCTTACTTTTCAGCATCTTTGGCATTCTTCTGTCATAGACTATACCTGATACTCTATACCAGTTGGCTGCAGCCCTTCTGATTCGAGCTTTGACCTCTTCATTCAGACTACCCTTCTCCTCAACTACTCCTCCCAGATACTTGAAGCTGTTTACCTGTTCCACTATCTTCCCTATTCTCAGCTTCTTCTGATTTCCCCAATTTAATGCCATTACCACTGCCTTATCTGTGCTTAGTTTCATTCCATGTGCCTTCAGATTTGCATTCCATTCTCCTATCCTTTGCTGAAGTTCTAGCTCAGAGTCTGCCTGTACTGCCACATCGTCTGCATACAGCAGCTTTGTTGATCCATCTCCTCCAACCTGTTTGCTAATTTAGTCCATCACCAGTATGAACAGCAGTGGGCTCAGAGCTGAAACCTGATGTACACCCACACCCACTGGGAACCCCTCTGTGAGGCTGAACACTGTCCGTACTTGAGTCATTGGGTCCTTGTACATTGCCTGTACTAATTCTATCAATGTTTCTGGGACTTCAAAGCACTGCAGTACTGCCCAGATCACCTTTCTTGGGACCTTGTCATATGCTTTCTCCAAGTCTAGGAATGCCCGTTGGACTGTCTCCTCATTTCTAGCTTATTCTCAAGTATCTGTATCAATGCAAACATCAGGTTAGTTGTGCTGCAGCCTGATCTGAATCCAAACTGCTTATCTCCCATCTTAAATTCTACTACTCTGCATATCCATTTATCAATCACCCTCTCCAGAACTTTAATGTAATGTGATAGGAGTTTGATGCCTCTGTATTGCCCAAAGTTGTAGATGCCCCTTTTGTTCTTGTATTTATTTTATTTATTTGCAGTTGGTTTACAAGGATAGTCCATTGGGCCAAGATGAACCCGTTTTCAATGGAGTCCTGGGGAGAAAAGCTCCAAAAAAACAAAAATTACAATCAAAGTTTTAGGTTACAGTAAGTACATATACTAATAAAAACATTGCATTTAGAGATATAATTTATGAAGTGGACTAGTACAAGTTGTGAGTTCCAAGTAGTTATTTGCTAATGACTTATTACCTGCTAAGCCAATATATGAATTAGGAGACCGAAGTAAAAGAGATGGCACAGGTGTAGACAGGAGAAGAGATTATGTGGGGTGGGAGCAGGAGCATTCCCACTGAGATATTAGATGTGAGTGAAGTAATTGTTTAAAGGAAAAGAGGTTTGTGGTGGTACGGATGGATGGTGGTAGGCAGTTCCATAGACATGCAAGGTCAAAGGATAGGAGATTTTTACCAGGGAGACAAGTGGGTTTATACAATTTTATTAGGCTTTGATTGTTAGATTTTAAGAGTCTTCCTGGGAGGTGCATTTTAAAGGTTGAGGAAAGGGAGGGACACAGGGAGGGGTTGAAAATGAGTTTGTGTGCATGAATAAGTTGAGTGTAGGTGAGATAATTTGGCAGTTTTAACCCACTTAGCTTGTGAAGGGATACCCAGTGATGAGTAGAGGACTTGTGGCTTGTGGCAAATTTGGCAATTTTGTTATAGCAAGAGGTTATAGCAAGAGGAGAGTTTTGTCTTAAGAGATGATTGTGGGTTTGTTAGGAGTGGGGCACCATAAAGGGTCAGTTTTTATGCTTATTCGCCAGTCATCTGGGATACACCTTTCTCTCCACTCTGCTATTAGTACCCTCAGGAGACATTTCTCCCCTATCTCACCCAGCATCTTTATCATATCTACTGTGACCTCATCTGTGCCTGCTGCTTTCCCTGACTTCATCTTCCTTAGTGCTGTTCTTACTTCTTCTAGAGTGGGCTCCTCTTCTTCTTTTATTGGAGGCTGTTTCTGGGGCAGTACAGCTTCTGTGGGGTTTTCTTCATTCAAAAGCTGCTGGAAATACTCCTTCCATCTGCCTTTGATGTCCTCTGGGCTGGTGAGCAGGTTGTTGCTGGCATTCCTTATGAAGGGTGTCTATCTTCTTTATCTTTCTGTCTTTGCCTTGCAAACTGATATAGTTTCTTTGTGTCCCTTACTGAGTCACTTTCCAGAAGCTGGTAGAGTGCCTCCGATGCCCTATTCTTTGCTATTGCAACTTCTTTCTTAGCTTCTTTGTTAGCCATCCAGTAGTCCTTCCTAGCCTGGTCAGTCTTTTCTATCTCCCATTTCTTCCTGCACTCCTTTTTTCTTTTGATGACTTCCTGGACTTCTGAATTCCACCACCAGTTTTCCTTATGCACCTTATTTCCATATCTGGCTTGGCCACATATCTCTTCTGTAGTCCTAACACATGTTGTTTTTAGGCACTGTCATTCTTCTTCAGCTCCACCTATTTCCTCCTCATCTTTGGGTACTAGAGCCCTGAGTAATTCCTTGAACTGTTGTGTTTTCTCTTCAGTCAACTTCCAGGTCTTCAGCCTGGTCCCAGATGACCTTAGAGCCTTCTCTGACCACTGCTTGCAGCTGATTGTGGCAACTAGTGGTTTATGCTGTGGGCCGACTGTTTAACTGGGGATGACTTTGCAATCATGGATTCTACCCCAGTGCCTTTTCCTTAGTAGTAGGAAGTCTACCTGAGTTACATGTTGAATACTCTTGTATGTGATCTAGTGACTGTCTCTCTTTCTGAATCATGTGTTGGCTACTATCAAGCCATTTGCCAGGCAGACGTCTAGAATGGCTTCTCCTTCTTTATTCATGTTGCCCCACCCATCTGGACCCAGGCAGTCCTCATATCCTGTTCTGTCTGTCCCGATATGTGCATTCAAGTCACCCATTATCAACACCAATTCATGTTGTCCTGCTTTATCTAGTAGGTCCTGCAACTGCTGTCTGAATGCACTCTTTTCCTCACTATCACAACCCTGCTGTGGGGCATAGGCTGAGATTATGAATACTGCCCTATCATTACACTGGAGTCTGACTGTCATGAGTCTGTCATTAATTCTGATGATATCCCTTATTGCCTTCTGAAGCCTCTCTCTCACCACAATTCCTACACCATTTCTAGCTTGCCCTCCACCTGAGTAGTAGAATCTGGTTCCCAAGCCAAGTGGCTTTGCTGCACTGTCCTTCCATCTTGACTCCTAGATACATATGATGTCCAGCCTCCTCTGTATCATCATGGCATCCACTTCCACCTGCGTCCTGTCATTGAACCTACATTAAGCATAGCAATTCTCAATTCATGTTTGGCAGGCTGGTTGGTTTTACATCCAGCTTTCGCTCAACAGAGCTATCCCAGGTAACCCAGGCTGGGCAACTAGACACTGGCCAGCCAGTAGCTTATTGACCAAGTGCTGCTCGGCTTTATGGTGAGCACCCACTGGCCAATAGGAGCACATATACCCCTCCCACTATTAGCATGGGTCCCTGGTGTGGGTAAGAGTAGGCCAAGTCCTCAACCCATTTATCACCGGTAACTACCCATGCCCATTTTTGGCAACATTAGTCAACATGACCAAATCACCTAGAGCCATATTTTACACCATCAAGTGGCTAGCTCTGCCATGGCACCCAGTCTGGATGATGGCCACAAATAGGCATAGTGCCCATCTATCCACAGGGAATACTGATAGTATAGAACTATGTGATCAAGAGTCTGTAGCCTCATGATATATCTCAGGGTGGAGCCTGAGGAACATCAGTGGCCACAAATGTGACATCAGCCATGCCCAGAAGTGGTAACCTCTGTGGCCACAGCTGACAGTGATGATGTCTCAAGAATGGTTTATGTTATCTGTGCACCTATGTATATGTGACGTGTGAAAGGCCACCACACATGGCTCATGGTTCATGGTTCATGGATTAGTACTAAGCTAACTGCCCTTGCGAGCCATTTTAAGCATAGCCAATTATCCCTTGTGAGACTCAAACCCTGCACCTTGTGTTTGCAAGGCAAATACCTTAACCATTAGGCCACCCTCCCACTACAACACCCTCCTTCAGCCATGGAGAACAATGCAAAGGTGGACCAGGGAGCAGTTACCATGTTCCTTAATGATGAACTAATGGATGCAGCATTAGTCACCAGTGAGCTGAGCAGCTCCTTCTACTGCCTGTCCCTGTACTCCATGTCACCACGCAAGCACTGGGCTTTATACAAGTCATGCTACAACATAGACACAGTCACCATCTGCACTTTGGTGGGTAGCAACTGTCTGTGCCTGGACTACTGACTTGTATATCTGTTGATTAATGCCAAGTGTTTCACCCAGATCAGGAACATATGTAGAGCGTTGACAGCAGTAAATCACTTCACCTCCACCCTATGGATGTACTTGCAAGCCAGAGGCAGTGCCGCTCACAGATTCCATTCGTGCTGGGGATTCCTGCATAGCCTGATGAATTCACAGTTATTAGATGTCCACCACACACTGATTTCCTGTCCTTCCACATTCTTTTCATATGTGGCAAATTTGTGAGAGCCCTCCAGTGTTAGTGTTGCTGATGGTACCACTGGGTCATGGGCACATTGCCATCAACAGTAGCCAGATGTGACTCGCTGACATCAAGCATCTGCTATCCCACTGTGCTGGATCTATCTCCCCCCACCCCAGGAGATTCTGTGAAAGCATAAAGGCAAGATATCTACAGCAGCATTGAAACATGCCCAGATGCATCTCCCATGAGACATAAATACTGGTAGAAGACACAATCTGTGAACAGCATATGGGCACATGGGTACCTTGCTGGGCAGGGTGTTGCAGTTGCAACCCACAAGTACCTGGAGGGCAGGTATGCAGAAGTTTCTTTCTAAATAAGTTCTTCCTCACATACAGTGCATTCTTCTGTTTGGAAATGTAACATTTATTACTAACTTGTGACATCCCCTATAGACATTCATGAAGTCATCACTAGCCTAGATCCCACATCCAGTCCACCCTCAGGTATGAAGGTTCACCCCCACCAACCAGACAGAAACACCAAGAACTCCTCCATCTCTGTGAGCTGCTTCTGTGTTGGTCACCCACACCTTCTGGCAGATATATTCTTGTCAATATTCCATGCTTTGGTCTTGGCATGCAATATCATATCAGTCACCCTTCAGCATGCCTGCTATAGAGTCTTATCATAGCCAATAATAACAGTTCCCTCCTGCACCACTCCCTACTACAACTGGTCCTGATAAACCTTGTCTGCATTACTTTTGGCCAGGATGCATATACAATGTGAGCAGAAGGGCAGCAGTAACACCTCAGTCTCTCCTGATGAAGAACTTTTCCAGCTGTCTCTCTCTCTCTCTCTCTCTCTCTCTCTCTCTCAACAGCCTATGAGAAGATGTGTACATTAACAGATTGCACATATTTGTCAGTCTATGTGTGCGTGGCTGTCTGTGTATGTTCTGTATGCATGCCTGCTGCCCCCACCCATTTGATTGCCTCTCACCTGTCTCCAGTTGTACTGCGACCCTTCCCCCTTCCTATACAAACTGACACAAAGATGATATTATGATGACTCACTTGCCTCCACTAGAGCATAAAACTGCTTTATTGCTCTACATACTCTGTTTCCCTCCACAATTTGCACTGCCATGGCTGACGTTATGTATAAAGGCCACCATGCCTGTGTGGTGCATAACCCATGGTTTCACCCCCACATACACCCTTTTTATGTTGCTGTTGCTACCATCCACCATGGTTATTGAGTACAGTGCAGGGTACATCACTAGGCATCTTGTTTACCTTCATTATGCCTATGTCAAAGTCCAGTCTCTTATTCTGTAAATTCTTGATTCTACAGCTGCTATTTAATATTCTGTTAATAAGGGCCTAGTAGTGCAGTAGTTATATTAATGAGGTAATTTAGTGCTGCTGTTTCTGAAATGATAGCCTAGTGCAATTCATTTTCCATACTGAGCTATGCCACCCTGCTCGATCCTGCTCATATTGAAGCTAAGGATGCATGTGCACATACCCTGTGAATCCCATAGCATCTATGCTACTAAGCTTTTGATTGTGCCTTATCACTGCTCTACAATGCACATTAGTGCACATCATGTGTCATTAAAACATGCATCCATCCACATGTGGCTATCATTTTGTTCCTCGAGTGAATTGGTGAATATGGATATGGCTTCCTCAGGTGCTGTGAACAGCCTTCACACAGCTTGAGTCTGCTAGACAGTAAACATTTCTTGGTCTTCCTCCATATAAGCCCCTACTAGATCAATATGATGAGCCCTGATGTCTAGAATCAGCCTTAGCGATATGAGTGAAATGCTGCCAAGAATATAATAGTCAGCCAGCTTCCAAAGCTTCAGAGCACCTGCCATGCTCCATGACCACACCCTGGCATAAAAAAATAAGGGGGGTGGAGGGAGGGACAGCTACTGCAACAGTGATCATTCAAACATCTACTGTTATTGTAAGTTCGTCTCACACAACTGTCCTATGTTCTTCAGATTAATCACTGCTGCATTAGCCTTAGTTATATTGGTAGAATTACCATAGCTAACTATACTTGGGAGGAAGAGGAAGGAAAAGAGTCCAGGAGCCCCTGGAGAATGGTTCTAGCAAAACATGATCTAGACAAAGAGAAGGAATCAAGCTTGCAATGCTTTGTAAAAGTATATACAGACAACCAAGTAGCAGCTTGTAAAATATTTCTAGAATCCAACCCTTTTCAAAAAGCCATAGATGAAGCCAAGGCCCTGGAAGATTGGGCCTTGACCCTGCCTGGAATACATAATGTATGTTATGTTGAGTATAAAAAAAGGAAATAGCCTTAGACAGCCATTTGGAAATAAGTCTGTTTTGACACAGATTGTCCCTTCTTACCATCACAAGAAATGAACAATTGATCCAAAGATGTGAAATATTTAGTTTTGTCAAGATAGTACCTGAGCTGTTTGTGGACATCCAAGGTATGGGGTATCTTTTATACCTCCTTGTTAGTTTCAGGAGATGGATAGTTTGGCTTAAAGTAAACTTGAATATCACTTTAGGCAAAAAAGAAGGATTATTTTTCAAAGAAACACTGCACCCATAGAAAATGAGGTAGGGTTGGCTCACCATAAGAGCTTGCAACTCAAATAACTTTATTGCAGAAGTCAGGGCAATCAGTAAAACTATTTTCCATTTTAAGAGCCTCAAGCCAACCTGATTAATGTGGTTCAAATGGAGCCAACATTTACTTCTCTAACACAAAATTAAGATCCCAAGGAGGGGCCACCAGTTTTCTTAGAGGCCTCTTATGCAAAACTCCTTTCAAGAATATTTTGTCATGAGGCTGACTTGAAAGAGGAGGATTCATAGCCAAACATGCTGAAATGTCTGATAAATGAACCTTGACAGAGGAATAAGAAAGGCCATAGAATAGTAACTCACACAAATACTGTAAAACCAGAGAACAACTAGCCCTGAATGGGTGCTGGTTATGTTGTTGGCACCAACTAGAAAACCTTTTTCATTTGATAATATATTATTTTCTAGTTGCAGGCTTTCTTGCCTCTATTAGTGCCTGTTGCACATCCTCAGAAAACAGGTGCCTAAAAGGAATTAAGACCCTATAATCCAGGCAGTCAATTGAAGATGACTGATGTCAAGGTGTATCATACACTCCTGGTCTTTTGTGAGTAAATCCGTTCTTTGAGAAAGCTTGTGGTAATCGTCCCTGATCATTTTGAAAAAAAGGAAGATCTGCAGTGGCCTGGGCCAGAAGGGAGTAACCACAATGATCTTGGGGGTTCCTTCTGAATCTTCTGAAGAACCCTGGATATTAGTGGAAAGGGTAGAAAGGCAAACAGGAACATTCCTTTCCAAAGAAAAGAAAAGGTGCCTGACTTCCAGCCTTCTTGCCTGGAGTCCAGAAAATTTTTGCCAGTTGATTGTTCAGAGAGGAGGGAAAGAGGTCTATTTGAGGAACTCCACAAAGATGGATCAAATCTCAGGAGACCCCCTGATATAGTTTCCATTCATGAGAGTCTGCAAAGTCCTGCTTAGCTTGTTTGCCAAACAATTTTGCTCTGATGGAATGCAGGATATCTGTAGGGTAAAATGGTGTTGTGAAGCTATATCCCAAGATAACATGGCTAGTCTGCAAAGGGGGTATGACTGTGGTATTGCCTTGAAGATGTCCTGAGGACCAAAGATGGTTCAGAGAATTGAATGCCTTGATCAGGGCAAGCATCTCCTTGACATTTATGTGCTTGCATCTGTCCTACACCTGCTGCCCTTTTATCCCTCCCAAAATTGCTTCCCAAGCAAAGTCTGAAGCATCTGAGGTGAATGACTCATTTGGTGCAGGCATGGAGAAGGGGAGACCTGGATGTAAGGATATTTGTTGTCTCCACCAAACATTTCTGTTCTGGCAAACCCCAGTACTAGGATCTGACTAGATAAAGAATATTGATATTGGCACCAAAGAGATTTCAGATACCACTGTATCTTTGTCATGTGGAGTCTTGCCAGGGGTATCATGAGAATCATAGATGCCATGAGACCCAACATTCTGAGGTATTCCCTCACAGTTACCAAAGTCTGAGTGGAAAACCTTAGAAATAGATCTAGATAAAGAGCTAGCATTTTTCCTGTGGAAAAGGGACTTTGAACTGAGGTGCCTAGTTGAAATCCCAGGAACACATTCCTGTGTGAGGGAATCAAGAAAGACTTTTGAATGTTCCCTTGGAATTCCAGCTTGTGCAAGAGATGTTTCACCCAAGAGAGTGACTCCTGACATTTTGAAAAAGACTTTGCAAGGATAAGCAAGTTGCCTAAATACACAAAAATGTGGATATCCTGTAGCCTGCAATGAGCTATAATTTGAGTCAGACACTTCGTGTACACTCTTGGGGCAGTGGAAAGTCCAAAGAGTAAGGCAGAGAACTGATAATGTGATCCAGGAAGATAAAACCTTAAGAAATGCCTGAAGTCTTGATGAATAGGGAGGGGATGGTAAGCATCTTTTAAGTCTAATGTTACCAGAAAACTTGAAAGAGGAAGAAGCGGTAACAATGTGAAGTGACAATTTTGAATGGAGGCACTATGATAAACAGGTTTAGGAAAGAATGGTCCGGAACTAGTCTCCAAGCATTTTCTTTTTTTGGCACTAAGAACATCCTTGAATAAAGCCCCTTCCCCACCTGGGAAGGAGAAACTGGTTATATAACTACTTAGGACAGCATGTGATAAAGAACAGTAGGAAGCTAAAGAGTCTGCTCTGGAGGATGAGGAATGACCCCCAGAAATTAAGAATTTTCTCCCACTCTCACTTGTAACCCTGTGAATGATTTTTCAGAACCCATTTTGTCTGAAACAATTTGTTTCCAAAGAGAAAAATGGTGATTCAGGATTTCTGGAAGAGAACAGGGCCAGGGTAGGAGGGACTCATCAGGTCTCTTGGTTTTGGGAGGTCTAAAACTTCTTTTGAAACCCCCTTGACACTTCTTCTTAAACGTCTGTGTACCTGAATTATGTTGAGACTGTTTATTCTGTTTTTGCCAAAGACAATCCCTTGGAAATTTTTGAAAAGCAGGGCTGAAAAATCTTAGAGATCCCCTAGATTGGCTTATCCCTTTCATCACACTTATTGATCACCTCTACATCAGGGAGGCCAAACACTAAATCTCTATCTAAGGGAGAATCTAAAAATCTCATTTTTTAAATCATATGGGAGGTTCTGAGAATGCAGCCAATCAGACTTCCTTAAAACAGTACAGTGACCACAGCCCTGGAAGAAGTGTCAACAGAATCATACACACATTGCAAACAATTAGTGACCTGTGCAATAGAAGAAACTAAGTTATTTAAAGCAAAAGAAACTGCAGATAAAACATTTCTCATAATTTCACAATATCTCACAACAAACTTTAAGATATGAGCCTTACAATTTAAAATTCTGAAAACCAAAGCTGCTGAAGTATACATTTTTCCCATATCTATCAATATATTTTCCCATCTTTATTAGAAAGACCAAACCGGGAAAAGCCAAAAGAAGAAGAAGAAGAACTGGAAAGAGTAGGATTAGAATTAACTAAGTGCTTAGCAGCAGTGAAGCCTATAGCTGCTGGGTCAGGTTTGGGAATATTGTATAAACTTGTAAAACATTTAAAAGACTGAAGAACTTTATACATCCTATCTGGCTTTTTAGGGACATCTGGCTGACCATCAGGAAAATTGCAGGCAGTAAGACACATCCTCTAAAGCAGACAGGACTGGAGAAATGGGTGTATTTCTAGAAAATCCTTCTATAACAAATCATAGTATTTTCTGTGGGACTGAGAAACCTCAGTGTTCTCCCACTGAAAACACTGGGACATTCTAGAAATAGTCTCAGAGAAAGATAAACCTCCACAGGAAGAATCAAAAACTGAGCTCTTCTCTGAATCTGAATCAAAAATCTGAGGACAACACCCTGAATCCATCTCTGCAACTTCCTGTTCAGATTCAGAATCTTGAATCTTTTCAGGAAAGGAGGTATCTCTTTTTCTTTTACTAAAATCTATTCTACAGGAAGTATCAGTAGCCTTAATTAAACCCTGAGCCAGTCCCAATAAACTATTTTTATCCAAAGAAACTTGAGGAGAAGTAGATACATGTTAAGTTTTCTGTTTCATTTTGACAGGAACAATTGGGTCAACCATGATACTAGTGGCAGTTGCTGCTTCCCCAGGGCACAGCATTCTGACATAACAAGAAGACCTTCCCTGTTCCCTGTTACTGGACCAACAAGAGTGGCTTTCTCTTGCCCACTGAGGGGACTCCAACAGCCACAGATGATGTGGCTAAATATTGGTCGATAGTGGCTGTAGGTGCTGCACCAGAGGAATTCAGGGTAAAAGATGAGTAGTCTGAGGAGCAACAAATGGCCACAAGACAGTTAGCCATCTGCAGCTGCAACAAATTAATAGTCTGCTGTGGTAGCAAAGGTTATTTGCTAATTTTTTTCTTTTTGTGGCTGAAAGAAGGACCGACTGTGGGACCGATAATCTGTTACATAGTCAAGCCGAAAATGCTGCCTTTTTCCCAGGGAAGACGAGCAGCAAATGCTGGTAAAACTACCAGTCCACAGAAGTTACTTTTTTGACAGAAAAAAAGCACAGTAAAAAGCACTTTCAAATGCTATGACAGCCCCGCAATGGAAAATTAAACACAATTTCTACACAGAAAATATGTTATCAGTTAGTTTACACTACTTTAAAACTGACAGAAAAAACTAGTTCTCCATTTAAAAGTACTTTACAATCTCAAGACAATCCGTTAAAACACAGCACTCCTAGCTTTAAAATAACTTTTCTGAAGAGGAAAGTAATAAAACATCAGTAAATATATGAAAGTGGAAGTTTTTCCCCCAAAGGAAACTTATCTGCCCAACAAAGGAAAGCACAAGTCAACTGACAATCCTCAAAAGTCTCAGAGGAGCATAGTATTCAGTGGCAGTAAAGCTGTGAAAGGCTTGGCACTGAAGTGTCATTTAGTCAGCTTATCTTGAGCTGCTGGACAGCTTGGGCTTGTGGAAGGTGCCTTGAAGCTTTGGAAGCTGTCCGGCTGTTATACCCTTGGCAGGATATAATTCATATATAGCTAAGGCTACTGTAGCAGTGATCAATATGAAGAACATCTACTTTACACCAAGTAGACACTAAGAGCAGACAAGCGTTGCACACATGTGTGGTCACTTAAGTAGGATGTACAGGTTCACTTTTATAGAGCTGTGTGCACTACCCAGTACAGAGTATCTTGAAAATGACTGCACAAAGACTGATTTCACCTTTGTTGCATACATTTGTTCTATCTTTTATAGTACTCAAAGTATTATTTTTGAATGGAAACAGTTTTCAGTTTTGATCTTATTAAGATACACACATTGTTGTACACATAGTTGTACAGTAAATATTAAAATATTGTTCCAAAGCGGACATTTTTTTATATATTAATTATTTATATGTAAAACATTATTTTGTTGTGAAACTGTTGAAGTTTTACCTAGCTGTGAAACTATAGTTTAATGTTGAGCTGTTGTATATAACCCAAACAATACATTAAAGCATGCAACAACAGAAACTAATCTGAAACACCTGCAGAAATGTATTTAAAAGGAAGGGCGTAGAACAACATGACAGATATGTTTGTCTCTCAGTATGAAGGGAGTTTTATGGCCAAGAGGGAGAACTACTAGTAGCTAGCAACCAGAAAGCTGATCGGAAGAGATATTTGTCTCATAGTGAAGAGGGAATATTAACACCAAGAAAAGGGATTCTTAGTTGTCACCAGCCAGAAAGTGTACTGGAAGAAAGGTGGAGTAACAGAAACATACATAGTTTCATAGTTTCATAGTTTGGTACTAGGCTATCTGCCCTGGGGCATTTATAAGCCTAGCCATAGTGATGTGGCTTTCGCCATCCCATGTAATGGTACAAAAGTGTACAGAATAGATTTAGAATACTGTGCCTCTGTCTAGTAGTGACACAGTGAAGACCCCCTTACATAATAGAATTAGTTTACTGTGCCTCTGTCTAGTAGTGACACAGAGATGACCCCTGGGGTAAACCTACAATCTCCCATCCACTCGTCAAGATTTCTCTTGAAGAGAGTCAGTGAGGGGCTCTGCCTAACATAAACTGGGATTCTGTTCCAGAGTATGGGAAGCCTCTGAGTTATGAATCTGTCCCTCCAGCATGTCCTGTTCATATTTGTGCTGAGGTTCAAATCTTTAGCTCTCGTGGTTCTGATGGATTTGGATTTTTTGAGGTGGAGCATGTCCATCAATTCCTGATTGGACATGGCCTTGTACGTCAGGCACAGATCACCTCTGAGTAGGCGGTATGCTACTGAATAGAGTTGGAGTTTCTTTAGTCTGGCAGCATATGACATATGATGGAGACCCTTGATCCTCTTGGTGAGGTACTTTTGGGGTCTCTCTAGCTGTTGCAAGTGCCGGGTGAGGTACATACCAAATGGGGCATTGTACTCAATCATGGGCCTGATAAGGGAGGAGTACAGGGGCACAATGACCTCCTTTAATCTGGATGTGAATCCCTTCATGATAAGGTTGGCAAGGTAGAAAGTCTTTCTAACCATTTTGGCAACGTGGGTGTCAAATGAGAGGTCACTATCGACTTGGGTCCCCAGGTCTCTGATTACTTTTTCTGTACTCAGTGGGTTACCGCCTATGTGATAGTTTGTGGGCACTTTGTTTTTCCCAAAGGGGATGACTATACATTTTTTGGCATTTAGTTTTAGGCCATGATTCTGGCACCAGTTGTCCGTATCAGTGAGGCCTTTCTGTAGGATGTATGTGTCAGCTGGTGTATCGACTATGGCGCCTAGTTTGCAGTCATCTGTGAACTTTGTCAGCCACAACCCACCCATGTTTGCTTTCACATCTGAGAAATAAATGCCGAACAAGAGGGGTCCCAGGACAGAGCCCTGTGGGGCACCACTTGTCACTGGCTTTGAGTCTGACATGGCTCCAGTGATTCTGACTTTATGGGTTCTATCCTTTAGCCAGTTTGCCACCCATCTTGTGACATATGGATTTACATTTAAGCTGTTGAGCTTGTCTAGGATGCCAGAGTGGGGTATTGTCAAAAGCTTTAGCCAAGTCCAGGTAGGCTGTATGGACTGCTTTGCCCTCATCAATGGCTCTAGTGACTATTTCGAAAAAGTCAACCAGGTTTAAAAGGCAGGATCTGCCTTTTTCAAAGCCAAACTGGGTGGGATCAAGTGTCTGTAAGTCCCCAATGTCTCTGTTTATTAGTTCCATAATGATTCTTTCCATAGCTTTGCAGACCAGGCTGGTTAAGCTTATGGGGCGGTAGTTACCAGGGTCAGTAGAGGTGCCTCCTTTGTGGAGTGGGACTACTGTTGCTGTACGCCAGTTTTCAGGTACATATCCTGTAGTAAGGCTAAGGATAAATAGCATTTTTATGTGCGGGTTTAGCTCCTCTTGGAGTTCACGTAGCACGCAACCTGGGATACCGTTGGGTCCCATTGATGCTGTGTTTTTAGCTTTGCTGAGGGCGGTTCTCACCTGGACATCTGAGATGACAGTGAGGTTACAGTCAGCTGGGATAAGTATTTCATCTTTTGGGGGTGAGGGAGGGGAGAAATTTGCACTGAACCTGTCTGCCAGAATGTTGGCAATATCTGTGGGTTCAGTGTATTTTTTGTCATTGTGTACTAACTCTGAACATATCTGAGGGTTTCCGCCCAGGTTTCTAACATGGCTGAAGAAGGCCTTGTGGTTATCTTTAGTGTCCATAGTGATTTTTCTCTCAAAGTTGGCCTTGGATGTTTTTATGAGAGAACGTAGCTTTCTACTAGTGCTGATCAGAGATGCCTTCTCTTTATGGGATTTTGCTCTGTCATGCAGTAGCTTCCTTCTTTGTTATACAATTTGTTTATGGCTGGGGTCCACCAGACAGGATGCCTGCCCTTGGTGGAGAGGGTCTTGGTTTTATTTGGGATTGCATGATCCATGCATTCTTGGAGATGTCCGTAGAAAGCATTTGTGAAGGATTCTGCATTGTGGGATGTGGTTTCCACTGTCCCAGTGGGCTTAAAGGATACCATCTCAGTTTTAAGAAGTGTAAAGTCGGCTTTTGAGAAGTTTTTCACTGTAGTCTTTTGTGTTGGGGGTGGAGGTGGGATATGTATATCCAGGGTGATTAGTTTGTGGTCAGACCTCACTAGTGAAGGGTATACTTCCGGTGTGGAGCACTTTGTCCCCATGTTTGTGATGATCAGGTCTTGTATATTATCTCCCCTTGTGGGAGAGGTGACTATCTGTTTCATTGCATTTGAATTTATGAATTCCAGGAACCTTTGGGCTAGGGTGTTTGGGCTAGAATAATGCACCCAGTCTATGTTAGTGTAGTTGAAGTCTCCCAATATGATGGTGTTTGGTGAGACATTCATATCCTCCAATGTCTTCAGGAAGGCTGAGTGGGGTTCCTGAGATTGGGAGGGTGGTCTGTAACATGCTACCAGTTGTATAGCAGTTTTGCCTACGGTTAGTTGCACCTGGATGGTCTCTGATGCTTCATGTGTTGCCACTAGCCTGGAGGTGTGGGTGTCCTTGATGAATATGGACACTCCCCCTCCCTTTTTGGTTTGGCCCGAGTTTTGGGGCCGAAACGCATGATACGAGGTATAACCTGGTAGTGCTGGGGTGCTCTCAGGAGCCTTGAACCAGGTTTCAGTTACTGCACAGACATCTATATCCTCCATACTGAGGAGTGCTTCGAGAGCCTGCATCTTGAGATTTAGACTTCTGGCGTTGAGCAGCATTACCCTTAAATTTTTTCCATTTTTGTTTTCTAAGGAGGTGGGTTTGTCTTTTGAGCCTTGCCTAAAAAAGGCACTATGGGGGAGGCAAGAGCCTTAGCCAATATCCGGAAGCCCAGTGGTGACAGATGCAAGCCGTCCCTTGCGAAGCAGCGTGGCTTGTCCAGCATGTCATCCCAAGTAGACAGACATTGGATCTCCTTAGAATGACACCAGTATTTGAGCCAATTATTAAAGCTGGTCATCTTGTCTTTGTATTGTGGCATCATTCTTGGTGAGGGCAAGATGCTGCTCAGGGTCAGAGTCATACCAGCCTGGGCTACATAATCAGAGAGCTCCTCTATGTCTCTTTTCATGTAGTCCAGGGAGGTACGTCTCAGGTCATTCACGCCGGCATGGACAATGACGGATGTGACTCTATTGGGAGGATTATAAAAACTACCTCGGATATTACTTAGAGCCTTTGATGGCTGTGAAAACAGAACTGTAAGACATGGCTTTTTAAGAGATCTTTGCTGTTACAGAATTAAGCTTATCTTCAGTTCATCTTTATGCCTCACTGTAAATAGGGTCATAGATAGTTACTAGGCATGCAATCAGGGAGACCACTGTCTAAGTGACTTGCTCAGAGCCATACAGTAGACAAAGGAAGGCTGAGGAAGTCATACCCTGGACTAACGGAACCTGCTCATTAACAGCACAGAGCCTTAACGCTGTACACTAACTGCCAGATA
Organism: Protopterus annectens; assembly: GCF_019279795.1. Lineage (NCBI taxonomy): Eukaryota > Metazoa > Chordata > Ceratodontiformes > Protopteridae > Protopterus > Protopterus annectens. Next base: position 163,492,027 of record NC_056727.1, read on the forward strand.
AGTACACTAAACTTGAAGTTCTATTCACATTGTCTATCTTGCACAGTATTATATATGTGCATACTGTGTGTGTGTGTGTGTGTGTGTGTGTGTGTGTGTGTGTGTGTGTGTGTGTGTGTGTGTGTGTGTGTGTGTGGGAACATAATGAAACCATCCTAATCTTCACAAATCCTAATAAACAACCAGTATTTCTGTTGGTTAATCCTTGGTTATGCTCTGTACACTACTTAAATAATAACTTATTGCTGACTGCAACAGCACAGGCAATATATGAGTTGCATGTGATGGTCCTGCACAGTGTTCATATTTAACTTTACAACTTATCATACCTAGGTTCAATACAACCATTATTGTGTTTTCATGTTGTTTTCTTTAGCCCATTTTAAAGCTCTTTTAATGTTTCTTGCGTCATAATGTGATATTTTACATTTAGTATTGACAGTCGCACAAAGTTACTATACCAGTGTTTTATGACTAATAAATAAATGTAATAGTCCAGGGTTCCTTGTGGAGACCCAGTGTACACTCAGTGTTGCAAGGAAGGTCTAAGACACTGACCATTCTCCTATTTATTAATAGTTTGATTAATAGTTTAGGCAACTGACAGAGCAGAAGGGAGGAATGAATATGCCTTCCCCAAGGTGGGAGAGCAGTTGCTGATGATGCTGTCTTAGGGAGGCATGGTCTAAAGAGAGGAGTTGCCCTCAGATGTAATTGGTGAGAAAGTGAGGCAGGGCAGGAAGTGGGTAGGGCATATAAAACCTTCCTAGGGCATATGCTGAGATGTCCAAGCCTCCAGGTCACTCATAAGATACACAACTAACCCCAGCAAAAATCAGAGTAAGTCTGTTGGGGTTTAAATTTGGACTGGTAGGCCCAGTATGGATGTGAGGCACTAAGGGCTGCACTAGTTGAAATATGCTGCAAGGGAGACCAAAAAAATTAAAAAATAAATAAATAAGTGTTGTGATAACCACACTTAGTGGTTCACCTTACTTCATAAATAGATGTGGGTTATTTTCTTCCTATTAATAATGTTTCTTAAATATTCATACCAGCACTTCCTGTTGTCCATAATACTTGATGACTAAGTAATCTCCTTCTTTTCCAGAACAATCATTAGTTTACAATCTCAAGTCGTTACTTAAATCACACAGCTTCCTTATGGTTAGGTCTGTCCCTTATTTGTGTAAAAAGTTCTCTAACAAAGAATTCCGCATCTCATATCAAACATTTACTTTTTTATCCTTTTTTTATAAGTTAAGATTTTTACTGATTACTCCTTTATTTAGTCACGGTGGTACAGCAGTAGCATGGTTGCCTCCCAGCAAGAGGTTCTCCTGTTCGATTCACGGCTGGAGTGCCTTCTGTGTAGAGTCTGCATGTCCTCCCCGTGGTCGAGTGGCCTTCGAAAGACATGCGTGAATTGGCGTGCCTTTGCTGAAGGTTGGGCATCGGGCTGGCAGCTCGGCACCATAAAAAAAATTACTGTCAATCATTAGTGGACCGGAGTTCTGCTGTGGCGACCCCTAACCAGGAAAAGACAAACAAAAACTCTTTTGTTTATTTGTTTTACATAAAATGTATACTCCTTTAAGAGTCTGTTTGTCAAAAGTTGTATTGTAACAGTGATAATGCCTCTCATATTTTCCTTCCATTTCTTTTTTTCTTTTTTCCATTCATAACTTTAAATATTTATACACTTCTTCTCATATACTATTAGTCCATTTCTAATAAACCGTTTTTATTTTTCTAACTTTTGTTTCTTCATAACTGTAACAATAATATTGGAAACAATGCCATAACTGTCAAAATGCATCTACAGCTCATCATCTGATGCTATTAGCATCTGTCTTTTCATCCATCTTCTTTTCACTCCAAAACTTCCTGTTTAATGTCAAGAAAACATCTTGCCAGAAACAGTCATAACAAAAGTTATCAGCATTTCAAGTTTGGACTGCGGTCATCTCCTTGAATCATACCTCTCATACTCCAGTCTCTCCACCATATCCTTTTATTTTTGTTGTTACTTCCAGCAAAAAAAGTTCCACAAACACTTTGGTCACCCTTTCTTTACCATCAGGCCACAGCTTCCACCAGCATTATAAAAATCTATACTGCCCATTCCATTAAGTTTGTAGCATTGCTGGATATATTACCTATGATGGTATACTCTTCAGATACATTTAGACTCTCAAATTAGTAGACTTCTCTGTCTCACTAAACAGCATTTGAGAACAGTTCTGCAGATCCGCCTTCTCAAAGCATCCATCAGCATGCCATCTAGCTTACTATTCCCTGCATCACCTAACTTCATTCTCTCTTTCTACCTGCATTAGAGTAGCATTTTTAATTTACTTATTAACCAAGTAAGTGAAAACGTTTTGGATCCTTTGCAGTCATACCAGAGGTCATAAGATAAATGTAATAAAAAAAATCAACCAGCATATTTGGGGGAAGAAATTAGGCACCAGAAGAAAACTTATGTAGAACATGGAAACTCCACACAGTGAAACGAGGTTAGAAGAGCAGACCACAGCTTTAGGTGCACATATAGAAATCAGATCATACCATGAAGCCATCCAAATGTACTCATATTAGTCAAACAATTGGTTCCTGCTCCCTCTAGCTTGGTCTTGCTGAATTTTAAAATCTATTATCAGGCTCTTCAGCTATCAACTATATCTGTGTATCAATAATGTTCATTGCTTATTATTCCAGTTTATCACCACAGGAGTAAAAATTATCTTTAAAAGACTCTAAGAATTTTAATGACTTTAACATATATATAGATGTCTTGATTGAGGCTTCACCTGTGTCCCTCCACCCATTCTCATTCACTTTTCTCTTCACCTTTAATTTTTCTAAAGAAGTTTTGTCAAACTTCATTTTTACGAAGAAAGAATTAAAAAGTGCAGTGAAAGTAATCGGAAGTCCTTTCCTCAGAATTTGTTCCTGGATGTAAGGTAAAATATGTATCAGCAGACAGATTTAAAGCTTGCAGATCAACCCCTCTGCCTGCTCTTATTTTTTTCACCATAATGAAAGATTAGAAAGATTATTAAATCTTTCCATGCTTTTTTTTTACTTTGCCTTCTCCTACATCTCTATCAGCCACTATATTCCTAAAAGCATCTGTCTTAATGGGAGTAAAAGCAAGTTGAGAATGACCTGTTATCCATTTTGTCCTTAACAATATCCCCTGACATCAGAGGTGGCCTCCTTCAGAAACAAGAGCTTGCAGTGCTTGCTCCATGGTGAGTGTGTTTTACTACACTCACCAGTCCCAGCTTAGCAAAGAGTGATTTTCAGAAAACTGAAGATGTCACATCTTCTACAGTTTCTCTTGAGTCTACCCTCCTTGCATTGCTTAGCAGGGCCAACTGGCAGCCTGGACAACACATGCGAAAAAGACAAAATGCCTTCAGGTGTTAAGCACCAAAACAGAAACAGAAAAAAAGAGTCTTATATTCTGTATGGTATTAGCAAGCATGTGTTGCTGAGGCATAAAGCTCTTAATGCACCTCAGATGACCAATGTTCACTTAGCACCATGGGAACTGAAGGGGCCGCAGGGAGATGATGAGAGTGAGTCGTCAACCTCAACTCACCCATACTGTGGGAGAGGCAGCCAAGGCCCACTAAAATGAATCTGAGTTAGGAGACTGGCGGGCTCCATGTTCCATATGCTGTGTGTCACTTAGGAGGTTATGCATGTGTGTAGCACATAAATGTGAGTTAGGTTATGCATGCGTGTAGCACTCGTGCACCTCCCAAAGACATTGATTGTGGAGCTCTGAAGGCTGCTGCAAGGTCACAGGAGCTAGGGTACTCTCCCTGTCAGCAGTATGATGCCACACCACTGCCACTCATTTTTGATCTGTTGCAAGACATGCATTAGGTTGAATCTAGAGGACACTAAGGCAAGTCCAGTAGATGTGGTGAATGCAGAAAAGAGCTGGTGGCAGCCGATGGTCATCTGTGAGAAAGAAAAAAGCTAAATTTGGTATTTACACATACAGGATCTAGGAGTTTACTAAGCTAATGGCCTTAGAACCTTTTTAAAAACCTACTCCAATTTTCCCATTTATCAATACCCAAGAACAAGAATGGCTTTGGTATATGCCTGTGTTTTAGGGCATCTACAAGCTGCCACTGTCCATAAGAGACACAGGTGACAAGCCAGGGCTGAATTTGTTATTTCCCATCTATTGCTCCAAATTGCTTTTGAATAGGCTTAGGGAAGAATCCAGCTTCACGTGAATGGGGAGTCTGTTTCAGATAAAGAGTAATCTCTATGACACATATTTATCCCTGCAACATGTTTTGTTTATGTCACAGATGACATTTAGATCCTTAGATAAGGTAATTCTAGTGCTGTTTGTTTTGCAAATGTGTAACAGATCCATTAGGGATGGATCAGACAATGCCCTGTAGGTTAGGCATAGATCACCCCTCAGTAGTCTGTAGGAGACTCTGAATACAGGGACAGAGCTTTGAGGTAATCCACATAGTATAAGTTATTTATACTCTGTATTGTTTTAGTGATGAACCTCTGCGGCCACTCCAGCTGTTGCAAATGCCTGGTCAGGTACATGCCGAAGAATGCATTGTACTTGATTATTCATCTAATGAGGGCTGAGTATTATAAGTTGTGCCATGGAGAAGGATTTTCTCACTGCAGGGACACATGGTGATTAAAGTTCAGGTTACTGTCAACCTGAGTTCCCAAGTCCCTTACCACTGAGTCTACACTTGGGGGGGTGTTATCACTGTTATAATTATGTATTTTTTGCATTGAATTTTAGGCCATAGTTCTGGCACCAGTTATTCATCTGTGTCAGACCCTCCTGGAGGATATCTATATCTTTGGGGGATTCAATGATTGCATCCAGCTTGCAGTAGTCAAAAATGTAGCCAGCCAAAGGCCATCTACATTTATTGTGACTAGACAGATGTATATTCTGAACAACAAAGGTCCCAACACTGAATTCTGTGGTGCACCTCCAGTAAGAGGCCTCCTTGTGGAAGTGGATTACCCCCACCCTAACTTAATATATTCTACCCATGAGCCATTTGGATATTCATCAGTTGCCATAGGAATTTATGCCTTAAGTTTCGAGTTTGTCTATAATGCCTGAGTGAATTGTGCCAAATTCCTTTGCTAGTTTGCCCTCATACATAGCTTTAATGACCTTATTAAAGAGGTCCAACAGGTTTAATAGGCATGACCTGTCCCTGATGAAACCGAACTAGAATGGGTCCCATGTTTGAAGATTTCCTATGTCTTCATTTATCAGGTTCTTGATAATTCTTTCCATAGCCCTGTATATAAGACTAGTCAAATTTACAGGCCTGTACTTTCCCCGAGTCTGTTGATGGTCCCCATTGTACAGAAAGATGACTGTTGCAGTCCTCCATTCCCTAGGGATGAATCTTGTCTGGAGGCTGTATTTGAATAGAAATTCTAGTGGGCCTGACAAGTTATGTTTCAAACTATTTAGGAGGCATACTGGAATATTATCAGGATGACATCCGCGGTGGTGCAGCAGTAGCATTGTTGCCTCACAGCAAGAGGTTCTCCCATTCGATTCTCGGCTGGAGTGTGGGGAGTGCCTTCTGTGTGGAGTCTGCATGTCCTTCCCGCGGTTGGGTGAGCGTTCGAAAGACATGCATGAATGGGCGTGCCTTTGTTGAAGGTTGAACGTTGAGCTGGCACCTCGGCGTTCATGAAAATCTACCGCCAATCATTAGCGGACCAGAGTTCCGCTGTGGCGACCCCTAACCGAGAAAAGCCGAAAGACAACAATTGGAATATTATCAGGACCCACTGATACAGTGTTTTTAGTTCTGGTGAGTGCAGTGAGGACCTGTTTTTAGTGATAGTTGGTGGAGAAATGGTATTAGTTATTTCCTGGGGTGTAACTAGGATTGATGGGGTGAAACTGGAACTAAATGCATTGGCTGGCAAATTTGTTACATCCCCTGGTTTGGTATGGGAAGTTCCATTTACTATTAGTTCAATACACTGTATGGTAGTCCCCTTATGGTTGTGTACATAACTGAAAAATGCCTTAGGGTTATTTTATCCTGGTAGGTTATTTTTGCTTCAAATTTGGCTTTGATGGACCTGACTATCCCCTGAGTTGCTAGTTGAGACTGATGAGGGAGTTTTTTGACTGTTGGGAATAGCCCTTTCTATTTTAGGACAGGACTTTCTTGTTTTGTTGTACAACCTATTTATACTGGGGGGGTCCACGAAAGCACCTTGCTTTTGGAGTTTGTCGTATGTTTATTTTGTTTGATACTGCTGTTTCTATGCAGTTATTTATATGCTTATCCATGGTTTCTGTAAACAGTTCTGTATAGGCCATAGTGTTCTCTGAGTTTGGTGGGGCTTGGAATTTAGCCATGCAATTACTTAATAGGAGGTAATTAACCTTTGAAAAGTACTTAAAGGTTCTAAGATTTGCTGGAAGTTTGGGCTTTATTTTTATTTCTAGGGTTACTGCTTTGTAATCTGCTCTGACCAGTAAAAATATTACACTTGTGGGGGTGCAACATTGCCTCATATTTGTGAGTACTAGATCAAGAATATTTGCACCTCTAGTAGGTGTGCAGACTAGCTGTTCCAGGATGTTTGCATTGACAAACTCCAGGACTCTTTGAGGCTGCATTTTAGTGGTTGTGTATTTATCCCAGTTTATGGTGGGATAATTGAAATCACCCATTTATACAGAGTTGAGTTGAATGGTGAGTGACACCAGTACATTCAAGTACATAGTATGGTTATCCTAGGTCAAAAATGGGGACCTATAGCTAGGAAGGATATGGTGTGGGATTTTATCTAAAGTTAGTTGGGCATGGAGTAGCTCAAGCATATCATATTGTTTAACCCAATGCTGAAGTGTGCTTGCTTTTTATGTAGACTGATACACCTCCACCTCTTACCCCTTCTTGCATACATACAAACACACACACACACACACACACACACACACACACACACACACACACACACACACACACACACACGCACACACGCACACACACATGGGCACACATTGCAAGCAATCTTTGAAATCATTAAATTAGCTGAGATTTCATTTGTTGCTGCTTAAATGATTACCTGTGCAGTTTACAGCCTTGCAGATGCAAGGACAGATTGTCAGTCACACTCCATAACAAAAATTGTACTGCTGACTAGAGAAATGGCATTTAAACAGCCACAACTGAATTTTCTGCTGTTTAAATGAGTGCAAAGACTGCTTACAGGGACTGATCAGCATCTTTATCACAGTGCCGATTTCTCCCTTTTACAACTTGCATCTGAGACAGGGCTCCCCTTATCCCCTCGCAAGCTGCAGTTTTGTCATCAGGCCTCCATCAGGAGGTAATACTGCAGTGAAAAGGCCCATGTCCTTCCTCAAGGATGGATGAAATTCATTGGCTACTGATTTCCATCCTTTCTACAAGAGCTAGTTGAACTGTGTTCTCAGGGGTGCAGTCTGGGCTCCATCCGCCTGTGCCATGGAAGCAGTTCTTGCGTTTCTTTTGCCCTTCTTGACTTATAACCATTTTGCTTTTCCTCTTACAGCTGGATTCCTCAAGGCAACAAAAAGTTAAAATAGAGTGGTGAAATTAAAGATAGGAAAAACAACATTTGTATATCTCTAGGACATAAATGTTATTACTGTGTGTATCAAAAGTATGTAACTAAATATCCTTTGAAATCGGATATAATTTTCCTGATTTGAAAAAATTCTTGCATGGTGGTCTAATAGATTTCTTACCTCTAAAGCTTCTAACCTTGCTACATACAACCTTATTCCAATAATGCATTCTGAAGAAAAAACGGGTAATGAACTCCCACACACACAAATACCTTTTGGTCATCTTTAGTATCAGTCAGTAACTCTTGAAAGTTAGCACAGAGGTTTAATGCTGTAAGTTGTTAACAAGCCACTTTCTGTGGAACGGGGTTTGATTTCCTTAGCCCTATTTGTCTACTGTATGACTTTGAGTAAGTCACTTAACCAGAAATTGCTTTGGGGTGATTTGGAATTTAGGCTAAGCTCTTTAATGGTCTGCTGGACTGCATGCCTCGTAACAACCTATGAACCAATGCATAAATCAGTACATGCGCATTTAATTACATAATGCAGTTTGTGGCGGCTGTGTTGGTGATGAGGGCCATGCCAGTCATTACTTATATCTCAAAAGTGTTGGAGGATTTGGGACTAGGACAAACATAGTGATGCTACTTTGTGCAATCATGTAGGATAGATTGTATTTATTGCTTGCTGAAATGGATGAAGTCCCCACATTGGGGGGTGGGATGTAGCCAAATGTACAGCAGGAAGGTGTGATTGTGTGTGTGTGTGTGTGTGTGTGTGTGTGTGTGTGTGTGTGTGTGTGTGTGTGTGTGTGTGTGTGTGTGTGTGTGTGTGTGTGTGTGTGTGTGTGTGTGTGTGTGTGTGTGTGTGTGTGTGTGTGTGTGTGTGTGTGTGTGTGTGTGTGTGCAGTGTGTGTGTGTGCATGTGTGTGTGTGTGTGTGTGTGTGTGTGTGTGTGTGTGTGTGTGTGTGTGTGTGTTTGTTTTCTGTAATTGTAATTTTGAAACTACTCTACTTTGTTATTCCTGAATTAAGCAAACAGTTGAAAGGTAAGGGTAGATGAAGATTATATAACATATCCTTTCCCATTTAATGACTATTTTTTCCATTTATTGACTGTTCCTAGTGCCAAAGTACTCAGTTCTTGTGTCTGTGTTTACTCATGAAATGTGATCAGCTGGAAATAAAAATCTAAAATTTCTAAAATGTCTTTGTTAAAGTATTATATGTTTCTGGGGAACTTTCTATATTTCCTCCAAATAATTCAGTTAATATTTGTACACTGAAGGCAATGTTGCCATTTCTAAATTCACAAACTGTGCATCATTTGTTGTTATTGCTCACTGGGTTCTGTCTTACATATATTCCATTGTGTTGTTCGCTTCACAAATTGCGTTTTCAAGGTCTGCTTTAATAAAAAAGCTCAGACAATATTACAGGGCTTTCCCGGACTACTTGTTTCAACATCTCTGCATACTCAGAAATGTCAAAAAACATACATGAAATTGAGGAAACCCTTAAACCAAAAGAAACAGTGATTTATCCGATATTTTTTGCAATAAAATCTTGTAAATGAAGTCTGTCTAAAATTTAAAGTATTGCTTTCTACACCCTTAAATTCTTGATATACTTTAAGGCTAACCATTGTAACCTAAGTCACTTGTAGCAATGTAGTTGACACTGGAGGAACCAGACAATGGGAGGGAGTGGCTTAAATGCAGGCTCACCCATCCTGGAGGGAAATGGCTGATTTTCTTCCAGACTATTGCTCTCAGTGTTAGTCAGAGAGATCAAGCTTAGATATTCATGTGTGTTCAGTGTGTAATGGGCTGGTGCCCTTCTCAAGATTAGTTCATTTCCCTAGCACGCAGTGCTTGCTGAGATAGATTCCAGCTCCCTTGCAAAAACTGAAATAGCACTGGAAAACAGTAATGCTGTTTTGCATTTTTGAAAACCTAGGTTTCCTCCTTATATATTGTTTTTTTACTTGTTCACTAATACAGCATTCATTGTGCTGTTTGCTGTTCTACTCCTGTACTGCTGGTTGTATAGACTCCCTTGTCTTCTTCAAGCTTAAGAGTACTTGAAACGCAGAACACAAACACATACAAGCTTTTATTTCAGTATAAGTCAATTGTGGTTCTGAAACTGCACAACACTATTATTAAACTGTTTAAATGTGAGAAAAATTATTTTAACTTAAAAAGTATGGGGAAGTATGTATTACTTAACTTGGTAGATAATAGTATTTTTTTCATATTTACATTCTGATTCACTCTGGACTCCAAATAATTGTTTCTTCAGCCTGCCAGCAGCCTGTAATGTTACACTTTACTAAATGGTTTCTAACAGGTGTTAATAAGTTATAAATGCATAACTCATGAATCATTTTCATATCAGTAGGACATATGCCATAGAAGTAGAAACTAAAACAAGTACTAGAATGCAGAAGAAATCAATTAATTCTTTACACATCCATTATTGAATTTGTTTGACTGAATTTTGAAAATATGATATAGCAACACAATAATTAGCTGAGTGATGCTAATAAAGCTTAACTATTTCTCTTCAATATGTAATACAATACATATAAACATATTAAAAGTGGCAAATATTGTCATCTAAATGGCTCACCTGACCGATAGATTGTGTAGCACTTTGCAGTGAATGCATTTGCTAGTAATGTTATCAGATAGTGTACATTTGCTAGTAATGTTATTAGGAAATGTGCATTTTTATTGTATGTGTAATGTTTATACAGCAGCAGTGCATCATATGCAGTAGGAGTAAGCAATGTGGCTAGAATTTTGTATTGATTATGCTATTATGTTACCAAACTGGAAGTCATTGTGATCTGAATCAGCTAATCCATCAGTCAGAAGGCATATCACACCCAGGATTTCAGTAGTGTATATCTTCCAGGTTATGCACAACACAGATACACATAACACTTGTCCCCTTTCCAAGCACAAAGTGTAGGAGTTGCTAATTTAACTGCCATTAAATTTAATGCACAATTGCCGATACCAATATGGAGAATAAGAAGGAGTGTCATTCACATTGCAAGATCCGTGACTCCTGACTCACACCCTCAAGATCTTCCCCCTAGTTCTACATTTTGTCAAAATGAAATGTTTGACTCACAGTGCACTTTATTTTGTAATAAAAACCAATATCATCTCCCCCACACAACATCATGCCAGACTTACAGCATGGATTAGACATACTGTGAACTAAAAGTTGCATACAATTAGAAATGTTTCATGACATTAAACTAATTTAATGTATGCAATTTTACATGCTCATGACTTGCAACAAAAAGTTAAAAATTGAAAGTACAGAGCAATGTTGTCTTAGTTAGGGCTACTTTACCTTTAAAAATCTTTTTTTAAGATATAAAGGGCAATTCTTTCTCCTTTATTTGCAACATAGCAAAATAAATTAAACAAGAATACCTTAAAAATATCAATAAAATATATACAGCAGAAGTAGAAACCATCTGCTAATTACTAATCGGTGAAATTACACTTGATGGTTAAATGTTTGACATGAGCACGAATTGCTAACAAATGCAGGCTAAGACAAGCCGCTTGTTCGGCCAGAATTGTGCTGCCCCTGGAACCATATACTATTATACCTAGTTATTTTCTCATCTGTAAGCTTTACATATTCCATGTTTATTACCTCTTTCAATAGAATATATACATCTGCTATCACAAACAGGTCGGTGTTTTCCAACACTTAGTGATTAGTTTCTTGCAAAGTAAAAGTTTTACATACAGAAGAGAGCAGTCATGCTTCTCCCATCTTTCCAATTCACAGTCCCAGTAAGAAAAAATGAAAGGAAAAATATTCAGTCTTCCGAGAGCAAAATGCTCACCCTAAAGCCTGTAAATGAACTTTGAATATCATTAATTTGGGTCGAGTCTAGAATATATGTATTCATGTCTCTTCAAATTCCAAACCACATGTTCAATAGTTGAATGAATCATGAGAGTACATTATATGTAATGTGTTCATCAAGTAAAAATAATTCTTATGAAAGCATTTCTTTCCCAGTATGTAAAATCTACAAGAAAAAGTAGCATACCTACTGCCAAACCTGCTGTGTGCCAAACAGCAAAAGTTATTGTCGTTCCCAAAAGTCTAGAGCAGCCTTCTTCTAGTCAAGCCTCAATTGTCTTCTTATCCCAAATTAACTGTTGATGTACCCTAAATACTAGTTTGTTACGACTCCTCCCCAGTTATCTAACTTCCCACTGGAAACATATCCATTGTGACTCAATCTATTTTTCATGGCAGTTATATATTAATCCCCTCATATAATTCAACTAATCTCCTATAGGACAGATAAGCTCCTTGAAGGAGGTTAAACTCTTGCTGACACTGCAGCCATGTCATAAAGCCAATATTTCTATTCAACTGTTTACAGTACCTCAGCTAATTATGAGCCTGCAGCCAGAAGTCCAAAAGAGCAGTGCAAGCCATTTCAACACTTCAGTTTGCTTATACTCTTTTGGAAGAATTAGGCCTTTCCATGGACCAACTTCTAGCACCCCATGGCCCAATGCAGACCATGTGACATTGCTGCCAGCAAGTATATTGACCTTATGTCAAAGTGTACATGAGAGAGGCCCCACAACACCCATTCCAATAGATTTCCCCAATTCCTTCAATCTGGTTACCACATCATGGGCACTCCATTTACAAAAGAAATTTACTTGAGAAATTGAGAGTAGTACAAAAAATCTAGGCAGGACAAGTTTCTTCAAAGTAAACCTTGGCTTGTCCTTTTTCCAGTTGAAGGAAGTTAAACTGTGGTGTTAGGTGCAGAGGCAATACCTGAAAGATACACAGAACCCATAAAAGGATAAACATCTACATTAGTTAACCTTTGAAACCAAATCTAGTAACTGTGGCTTCTGTCTACTAAACAACTGCTTAGAACTGAATAAAAGCTTCTTCTAAGAAATTGTAATTGAGCCTTAAACTGTAGATGTAGTATGTATCCCTATGTAGTTAACAGTTTTGTGGTAACAAAATTATGTGTAATATGCCTGCAAAACACCAAAGGGAGAGAAGTTCAATACAGTTACTTCTATTTTTATGGCATTTTATAGCCAGAAAATGTACCAAACCTCAGTTTACAGGCTAAGTCAGTCTTCCTCTGGGATTCTTAAATAAAGCAAAATATTATCAACATAAATAATTAGCTTAATTTCTGTTTCTGCTAACTTAAAACCAATGATGGGTTAAGATCATAAAGTGCTGGATAAATACTTCAGCTAGAAAACAAACAGCAGGCAAAAGAACAGACATTATTGTTGCTCTCTCTCTCTCTGAAAATATAGACGGGAGATCAAATTAATGTTCAGGTGTTCTTTCAGTACCTCATATTTAAGAATAATGTTAGAAACCTGGCTGGAAAACCAAATAACTCCAGGACCTTGAATAAATATTCTCAATGTATTTTATTACATACCTCCATAGTGCCCTGCTTAGCCACTAAAAAAGAATGGTTGGATTTTTTGGCCTCCTCTATCATCATCAATGTTTTAATAATACATGCAAAAGTCTGATGACTCATAACAGACTCACACTAGTACAGGTGAATCCACCTGGAAAATATGGGAATCAGCCTAGACACCAAAACCAGCCTGGACCTATAATATCCCAGAAATAGTCCTTAGTAATAGGTTCGTAGGTTAATAGGTTGGTACTAGGCTATTGGCCCTAGGGCCTATACAAGCCTAGTCATAACAATTCCCTGGCTATTTCTTCCCACAATATTTTCTTGTAATTACAGCTTCACTCCATGTTAGTAGCACCTTTTGGGTCTCCATTATCTTAGGCAATACTCTAAAGAATATTTTAAGGAGATATCCCCATATATACAACTAGATCTCCCTACATTGTCTATCATGTCCTGGAGACTTCCCCTTTGGCTGTTTAACCAAGAATGCAGTCAAATCCTCTTTGGTGATAGGAGGCAATAACCTCTCCACACACCCCCACCACTTTAACTCATTCAAATATTTTCCTGTTCTAAATCCTAGACAATCATAATTTTTGGAAGACTATAATTTGTCACAACACTTCAAGAACACAAGAAATTTTAAAAGGCTTATTAAATTTACAGTACTGACAGTTACTCTAAACTTCAAAAATAATACAACCTGCCCTTAATTGCTTTAGATTCATACCCAGAACTTCTTGGGCACTTAGAGTATCGTTGAAATTTCTCTGAGGGCTTAATTTAAAATCTATATCCACATCCAGCAATTTTACTGATTCCATTTTTCCAAACTGTATAGCTTTCTAAAGTCCAGACTTGCCTATATTTTGTTGTTCTGAATATTGGTCAACCAGTTCTGCCTTTCCTGCCAACCAAACAGTCAAAATAATTGAATGATACAGATGTATTGTTTGAGTGACTCCCTAAATGATTACCAGCAACTCAAGAACCTTGCATCAGTAAAGTGACAGCTGTAGAACCACTGATCCATCAGATGTGCAAATCATCCCTTCAAATGTTCTGAACTACAAAAGGAGGTGCTAAACCACCAGTGCTTAGTAGATTTATCTATATATCAGTCTGGGGACAAGACCAATGCACCATGGCCTCTCACTACTATTTGGAAGGCTTCAAAAGCACATACCATATGCAATTGGTCTTTTCTAGCCACTCGCCATTCCTATGTATTCTAGAATAATAAAGATGTAGAGATGAATAAAAAGTGTACTAATTTCTAGACAGAATAATAAAAAGCAAATAAAAAATATTACAACCCCAGAAATTTTGTGAGACCAAAATCCCCCTGTGCATCTTTAACCTCCATAATGAGGTTCCAGACCCAACATTTACTGTAAAATCTTCTTGAAAACAGAATATTATGTCTGTTAATACTTTCCGCAATTTTGATAAACCTGTCTCTAGTGGGATGATACATCGACTAACTGTTAATAAGAACATCCTCCAAAATGTCCAGCTTAGCCACGGTTGTGCGTTAAGCTTGAGCCCAATATCCCTGGCTAGAAGCAAAAAGGCATGTCATTGCTTACCTGCTGCTATTGAGGATAAATACATCAGCATATACACAAATTTCAGAGAGACAGGTCTTCTGTCAGCAGATGATATGGGGAGTAACTTTTCCTTCATACCTCTCAGTCTGTTATTGCAAGAAATCAAGACAAAGCAATACATAATGGGGGTACAAAGGTCCAAATAGGGACAATTTTTAATCATTGCCCTTACAAACTTAGAAATTTGATAGAATAACAGATTTTGTATCAGCCTGAATATTCTGAAACGCAAGTGTCTGTCATTATTTTCTGACTTCAGTTCTCAATAATTTGCTGGTAATTTCCCAGAAAATGAATATTTTATGAGGAACAGACAAAAAATATGTGTCAAAAATCTGGATAATCTGCAAAAGTATGGACAACTGAGAGGAATGCTTTATATAACCAGACACCAACGGTCTTTTAACTTGATTCACCATGACAATTCACATTCCAAAATATTCTTAATTTGGTATGCCAATAATGAACTCATATCTTGATCTAATGCTCCAGTGACTATAACCCAACTTTCATAAAGCATTGACATACAAGCTTTAAGGAGATAACCATTCAGTGAGAAAAGAAACAAACATCAGTAGGACAAGTGGCAACATGGCTTAATATTTAACAGCCCTGTGAAGATAGGTGAAGGCTGCCAGCTTAGCCAGATAGAATTTTGTAGATAATTCTGTCATTTGTAAATATTAATGTAAGCCACAGGCTTGTTCTCTTAAATGTGAAAAGACTGCACTGGATATTGAACTGCAAAAATGTAACAACAGTGCACTCTGCTGTAAGAAACCTAAGTCAAGCATTTTATGACTGTCTTTGATGTCAAAATTTGAAGCCGATATGTCTAGAGGGAGGCATCCTGCCTATTGTTTTAAGACCAGAGCTAATGGCTATAATTTGCATGCATAAATGTCTTTTATTGCTCTGGTTCCTGACCAGGTGTAAAGAATGCAAATGTAATTTCTGTTAGCCTGGGAACACCGGGGAAGTGTGAAGAATGATGCCATGTGAAGCAGCTCTATGTTATCAATTTAAAGAGAGAGAATCATCAAGCTCTGAGCATTTTGTCTTGAGAACATCCAACATCACCAACACTGCCTGTTTATATATGTAAGTTATTTAGAACTATGTTTTCTCTTAGAAATAGCTAGGAATTAGGAAGATTAGACTGTCTTTTTTTCTGCAGTGATGTCAGAACTTTTCTACTGTATTACTTTAAGTATTTCTCTGTGATCTCTGAACTCTTGACTAGCACTGTCTTGTGTTTTTTATTATTTATTATTAAATATTTTTAAACCTTTCAACTGTGGCTGTTTTGTTTAGAGATTTAATCTCTAAAAGTACATTGCATGTATATAGTGATACTGTACCAAGCCACTCAAATAAGCCTTGACTGTTCAGTCACACTTACTATTTGGATAATAATATTTCACAGTAATAATTGGACACCCTTTCAGAGGGGGCCTTTGAGTAGCTGATATTAGTAGGTGGTGGCAGCTGGTGCTACCTTTTACACTGGGCAGAAAAGGGACACAGCTGGAGAACCTGTGCCAGCCTTCCCCAGATTGTCTGTGTGGTTGTATATAACTCTTATCTCAAAGTGTGTGTGTCAGCTACCTGAGCAGGGACAAAAAGCACTGGTTGAACAGAGAGGGTGCTGGAGGTTTTAGCTTGCCCACTAGGCTGAGATCTGGACCCTATAGTTGTGCCAGTGGGGAGTCTTACTGGGGACCTCGAGAGAAAGGGAGAGACCAGCCCCAGACTGACTGTGATCTCTGTGAGCTCTTAAGGGAAATTGTACTTTACTGTGTATATTTATTATCCTTTCCTATATGGATGCCCCTCACTGGTGTTAGTGATGAGGATTGAGGCTCCTTGATTGCTGGGCCAGTGCACCAGTGTCACAAGCCCCACGGAATGTGGTTTAATGAACAGAAAAAACATATTCCTTTAAGCATTTTAAAATTAACAGTTATCAGGACAAAAAAACAATGGAATTAACAGCAGAAATCTATGAACACTATACTATATAGACCAAGTATATAAATATATTCAGCTAAAGGTATAGATGCAGATATCAGTTTAGGTCTCTGGACAGTAGTGCATAAGCAAGATGAAATTGTTTCTTTGTATGCTAAATAAATGTGACAAAATGCATTATGAATTGTCTGGACTTTTTTATGGACATAGACATCAGGTACAAAAACCTGATGAACTCTTTCAATGTGTACATTGTCTTCTACACAGACAATCCAAACAGCCAGAATTTTTATAATAAAACCAACAGCATCACCCACCTCCTCCTCCTTCTTGGGCAAACCAAACAGCCTGATACTCATGTAGCTAGCATGCTCCTCTAGTTCCATCATTCTAAAGCCATTTGAGCTGTAATAAAAGTCCCAGTCTTCTTAGAATCCCTCTGCAATTCTGTTATGGCATCTGAGTGCTAAGTGAAAGCTTCCGCCATTTCCTTGGTTCTGTTTTCTGATGTTTTGACATAATTATCCAGTTTCAGTTTCTGTTTTGTTTACATTTTCTAAAACATGCGCCAATGCTGAATGCTCATCTGTGCCCATCATACTCTCACCCTCTTAGACCAAGTAATCTGGACAAATCCATAAATAAATATTCACAAACCCTAACTCCTGTCTACCTATCAAACTTGAGTCAACCTATCACAAAATAGCTAGATTTGCAGCTCAACAAACCTATAAATCCCACCACTGTCTCTCACTAAAACTGGCTTCAATTACCTCACCTGCTTCTTGTCTCTCAGTGCCAAATCATACACTCCATCCTATATCAGCCAGCCTTCTGTCCGGCCCTATGCTCCCTCATCTCTCACTACTCTCCTATAAGACATCTCTGGAGCTCAACCCAAGATCTATTACATATCTATAAACAAAGTCTAAATCTGGGTGCAATATATACAGCTACTACCCCTCCTTAGCATGGAACAAACTGCCACTAGAAATCAGAACTCTCACACATCCTAAACAATTCAAACTGGCCACAAAAGACTACTTTATAAGGCACTGGACCTGCCACTGTTTTTACCCTCCCTGTATATATCTATCTAACCAAGATACCTTCCTTTTTTCGCTCTCCCTACTGCTCCCCTCTTAATCATTCCCTATCTTTTTAACCTACTCCATCCTTTCTCTTCTAGTCACCCCTACACTTTCTTTTCCACTCCTTTCTCTGGAAACAACTTTTACATACTGGCAATATTTCATGTATTACATAACATCTAGCATAAATAGTAAATTTCCTATGCTCTTTCTTGTAAATATATACCTTTATTTATAATGATGTTCTGTTGTTGTTTACATTGGTTGTTTCTCTTTTGACTTTAACTACTAAGCATTATGTATTACTGTAAATGTTCTTAAAGTACCTTGGTACTGTAAAATTATTTGTTTATATTACTTGGAGCTTTTCTCCCCGGGCCTCTGCTGAAAAAGGGCTTCAGCTCAGTCAGACACTCCAGGTCAACAAAGGTAAAGTAAAATAAATAAAAATAAAAATAAAATAAAAGTGAGACAAAGGCCCAAAAATAGGGATACATTTTAAATATTGCTCTTACCAGCTTAGAAAGTTAATAGGATAACAAGTTTTGCATTAGCATGAATTCTCTGAAGGGTATGAAGTCTAAAACTCAAATGTCTGTCATATTCTAACTTCAAACTTTAATGATTTGCTACTAATTTGCCAGAAAACCACAGTTTTATGAAAAATGGACCAAAAATATGAAGCAAAAATCTGGACAATCTGTGAAAATCTGTACAGTTGAGAGGTATGGTCCATACTGCCATCAGTTTCACTGTTGGCCTGAAATCCATCATGGACAACATTATAGTCACTCCAGATGGGTATGCCAGGGATCTTGACACAGATGTCTTTACCTTCTTCTTCCTTTTAGAGGCAGAGATTATACTCATCCAGTAACTGTTCTAATGATTCCTACTAATCAGCTCAGTGACAAATGGGTATATCAGAAATGAGAAACAGACCATCATAATATGACATCTGTGGTATTACTTTCCAGTGAAGGTTATATTCAGACTTTAAAATTCCTCAGCTGCCTTTATTATTAGCAATGGCAAACATCAAGTGACTGCACTCACCAGCTTTAAACTATGTTTTTCTATATAGTTCTAGAATGTATCTAAAGGATTGTGGTATAGCCCTCTCAAATTTACTGTGCTTCCTAGCCATTTTCTTTAGTCATTGTGAAGCACCATTGCAATTATTTGCATTCATTATTCTCTATGTAATGCATGGAGCATGCTGATTACACTCTGATATTCGTAAAAAGACAAACCAGTTAAGTGCCAGAATGGCGCATGACCCAACCTTAACAAATGTTAAGCACCCCCCCGCGAAAGTTGTTAAGGTCAGGTCCCATGCCACGCAGTAAAATCTGCTTGTACTGACTAGCAAATGACAGTGGAAGAAAAAAAATGTTTCTGCCTGCTGTCCACACCCTTAAATGTCTCTAACTTCCTGTAAAAAAAAAAATCCAGAATAACAGGATGTGTGGCTTCCTGTGTTGTCTGAAGAATGCAAATGCTGAAATTCAAATGAATGTCATTATTTAGTGACTTCAAGCCTCTGTGGTTTATCTGACAACCACATATTTTATGAGGAACAGACCAAAAATATGAATCAATATTCTGGATGTCCTTTGAAATGTAGACACTTGAGAGGTATGGAGGTAACTGTAAATGTAATGGACTATGAAGTAAGTGTGAATGTAACGGACTATGCTACACTACCTGTCTGACAGCACTCGCTAAAGTGTTTTACAGCTTTGAAAGCCAGGAAAACATAGTGATTTTTTACCCTTTAACGCTTAGTGCATGGAGCTAATAAAGCTCCATGCACTACAAAGAATTACAATTGGCTCACCGATTATAACCCCTTCTGATGTGTTCTCAACATGGATGCCAAGATTCACCTCTCAAGCTTTGCTCTCAAGGTAAATTTTTAGCATCCACGTCTTGAACACATAATAATAGGTTCATGATCATCAACTCAATCATAATCCTCTATATTCCTCATACAGGTGCAATGAAATGCTGCTGATGAAGTGCCCCCCCCCCGCAGGGACTGCTCTTCATTATACCATCATTGCATCCTGATACCTGTCCAGACCAGATCTACCAGCTGCTTATACCCTCCTCCAAAACTTGATCCAGTATTACCTGGGCCAGTCATGGACATCCAAGGCCTCAACAAGTCTGTGCATCCATCCAGGGGGAGTTTTTACTTATAACCTACCCATTTCTCCCACTTATTTGTGGACATGATGGTACACCTGGGGGCAAGCATGCAATGGAAACATGCCCTATACCCTCTTTAGTGCCACCTACCAGTGTCTCTTCCCTCACATATTCCAAGGATAGACACAGCAGACATCTATATGTCCACCCACCCAGGAATGGTAATGCCCATATGTCTTTGTAACTCTGTCAGTCACCTGAGGTGGTAATCAAACCTGGTTTACTGGGTTGTACTCAGTGCTTTATCCCTCTATGCCTCCAGAGTGGTACTGATGGAGTGTTTACCAGGAAACATACTATAATTTATTCATTCTTCAATACCAGTTTCATCCTATTTAAGGGTGAGGGGACCTGGACCCTATATGCACACACACATTCCCATATTATAAACATATTAATATACAGTTTAGAGGGTCGCAGTTTCACCTGCCTGCATCTCTTTGCAATGTGGAAGGATACAAGACATGCAGTAAAATAGACGCCTAAACAGAGAGAGGACATACAGACTCTGTATGGAAGGGAATGCTGTGAGGCAGGACTGCTAACTTTTGGAACATGGTACTGTTTTTTTTTTTTGACTAGTAGCACAGAAAAGAGTAGCAGCTGCTGCTTAATATGTTTTAGTAGCCTCGTATATCATTGTCTCACTATGGTGGTACCTTTCAATTCATTACCTTTAAACTGGATCAGGTTTATGCTTAGCAATTTCAGTTTCATGATTTTTCACATTTAAAATGACTGCCAGTGTATCATCTGTTTGTGTACCTGTAATGATTTATCATGTGCAAGTTTTTCTCCACAGTTGTTTTACTCTGGGGTATACACACACACACACACACACACACATATATATATATATATATATATATATATATATATATAGATAGATAGATAGATAGATATATATATAAATATGGTCATGGAGGACAGATCCCAGCAGCACTGTTGGTGTACATAGGGACTTATCTGCTGCAAAAAATATATACTTTTGAATATTTTAATAAAATTAAGTGACACCCAGTTTATTTTACTTGTGTGAAGCTTCAAAAAACTTTATACAAATCTTGAGGAGTTACACTGTGGATATCAAACTAGGTGGTGGAATATATTGGGTTGTACCTCCCAACCAGACATGAATGCAGTTCAGTGGGTGGTGAAATCTTCATAATGTATAATAAGGATTAATGAATAGTCACAAAACAAGCTCTGCTCCATGATGTATAATAAGGATTAATGGATAGTCTCACAACATGTTCTGCTCCATGATTTATTATAAGGATTAATGGATAGTCTCACAACATGTTCTGCTCCATAATGCATAATAAGGATTAATGAATATTCGCAAAACATGTTCTGCTCCATGATGTATAATAAGGATTAATGGATAGTCTCACAACATGTTCCGCTCCATGATGTATAATAAGGATTGATGGATAGTCATGCACCATGTTCTGCTCCATGATGTATAATAAGGATTAATGGATAGTCGCAAAACATGTTCTGCTCCGTGATGTAAAATAAGGATTAATGGATAGTCACATAACATGTTCTGCTCCATGATGTATAATAAGGATTAATGGATAGTCTCGCAACATGTTCTGCTCCATGATTTATAATAAGGATTACTGGATAGTCTCACAACATGTTCTGCTCCATGATGTATAATAAGGATTAATGGATAGTCACATAACATGTTCTGCTCTATGATATATAATAAGGATTACTGGATAGTCTCACAACATGTTCCGCTCCATGAGAAGTCCTCATTTTAAGTACCCATTTTTAAAGATCTTTTTTAGAAGCAGTCCAACAGGAATCTAAAAAAAACTATTATTATATAAACCAATTTAATCATTTTGTTGTAAAAATAGGCAATAATTTTAGCAGAGTGTTTAAAACTCATGACTTCTACTATTGCAAAATGTTCAGACAGAGTACAGTATTAGTGTATATATATATATATATATATATATATATATATATATATATGGAATTTCTGAATGATCACAAATATTCTAAACAGATTGACTATATTTATATTAATTACTGTCAATACAGTTATAATTACAAGCAATAATGTCAGAAACAAGTCATACTATGATGTGACTGATGAAGATATCCCCATATGCTGGTCCTCATGGAGTGCTCAGTAAAATCTGCTTGAGTGCCCCCGATAGTATCACTGTGGGTTGCCTACCTCTTTTCTATTGCATTTTTCTTTCAGCCTCATCTAATGTGAGGCATATCAGAGTAGCACTTTGCCTCCTGAGATCTAGTAAGCTTGATTAGAAGCATAACCCCCATGAATGCCTTATTATTATAATTTTTCTACACTCCTTTTGCCCTGCCAACTACCAAGCCTTCTTCCACATATCTTGAGCCTATTCATCCCCCTGTAGTGCGTAGTTCAGGGTAGGCACTGGCTAAAGCCATGTAGGCAATTTGTGCCCTTAGTGGCATCCTGAAGATGATCACAGTTCCATAAAGTCCCCAAACTTCTGATGGATGATGTGAGCATCTACATCACTGCATGACATCCTATGTCCTCTTCTTATCTTTATATATGTCCCCAAGTACATGCCATGAGATTTGTCATAACCAGCTTGGGACCATCAAGTCCATATCCCCAATTCTGGCCATTTTGGTGCCATACAAGCTTCTGCTTGCATTATATTAATTGGCCAACAAGGAGCACTGTTCCTTCACACCATGATGGCAAACCAGCATCAGCTTTCACTCTCATCTTCCCTGGCCTGGATCTTCCAGCATCCAAGATTTTAGCTGAACTCATGTCATCTTGGTCATAATAAGGGGTTTAATCTCTATGCCACAAAGCTGGTCATTTATTTTTATAATTATTTTCTTCCATTGTTGTAATCATATGCTTCATATACTAAAATAAGCTGTACAGGGCAGCACAAAAACTTTCTAAAAGAGGTATTTGAGGTGAATGACAGAAGTGGTGCGGGCACAGCAGTTTGAAAGTGACTTAAATTAGCAATGTATTCCAACATCAAGTTATTTTTTATTTTCTGTAATGCCATAAGAAGTATTGAATCTAACTGTAATTGCTTCACATCTTAATTAGTAAACCTTTTTTAGCTTGTTTCTTAACTATGTAGAAAATGTGTTTATGTTTGTATAACATAAGTTATCAAATTTCTTTAGCATACTCCTTCTCATCAGTGCCTTCTGTTAATAAAGGGTGAGCATTCTGTCACTGTTAGTAAAGTAAGATGTCTTAACAGTAGACTATAAGTCATCTCTAATCATTCAATCATGGTTATATTCCTTACTTAATGCTATAACTGCAATGTACACAGTACTTTTTTGTCCAACTTATCATTTTTAGTTTACTTTATGTGTATGCTGTAATTTATTGTATGCCTATGCTATAACAGTTTGTAATGACTCTTGTACTTCTGATGCATAATGTGGAGCTTTTCTCCCCAGGACTCCACTGAAAAGGGGCTTGCAGTTGGCTACTGTACAACTAGTCAAGGTAAAATTTCCTTGATCATCAGTTCCCCAAAGAAAAGGACACCAATGAAAATAATGCTGATCCCTTTTTCCCTTCAGGAAATCATTGCTGGTGTGATTTGTAAGTGTGTGCCAGCAGTGATTTCCTTCTTTTGGGAGATCTCTCCCTTCTTCAAGGTGGTGCAACTATGAAGTTGATATGTATATAAGTTTGGGGGTGGAGGCTTGCCCACCATATTAAGAAGTGTAGTACCCCCCCAAAAATAAAATGCTTGAAGCTCACACTAACTGTGGTTCAGGCATTATTCTTTGACATTTCTGATGTTCACAGTTTTGGAGTTTGCCGATCCACAGTAGAATGCTTTCAGCCCAATTGGACTATCTCAGTTAACAAATGTAAATAAGCAAATGAATAAATAATTAAAACTATTTTGAAAACCATCACCTTTAACATACTCTTTCAATTAACTCAGTCTAAGATCTGTTCACAACCTTCTTTAACCATCACTAATAGCTAGAATGATTCAATCACAATTCTTAGCATCCTGAAACAATACAGCAATGTTTTCTTATTTCCCCCATTCCAACAGTTCTGACTTAATTTATACTGTGGGATACACATTGATGTACTTCTTTATCTTCAACCTTGGTACATATAAGATATTATCCATTATCTCTCATTCTCTCTCACACACAAAAATGTAAAAAACATTTGTCATCACAGTCCCATGTGTACTTCTTTACCGAGAAAACAAGCAAACAGTGAGATCAAGAGATAACTAAGTGCTAAGGCCAGTCCCCATCCACCCTGTCACTTATTTATTTCATTTTGCATAATGTAATACAAATAGTGCAATAGTAGATGGGCTAGTGTTTGCTTCAGTATCTACAGTGTTCAGAAATAATGAAACTAGTCTAAAGTGATAATCCATTATTAATGAGAAGCAGAAACCAGTAAAAAAATCATATATATATATATATATATATATATATATATATATATATATATATATATATACACATATATATATATTTTTTTCAAGTTGTCCTG
Source organism: Protopterus annectens (assembly GCF_019279795.1). Classification (NCBI taxonomy): domain Eukaryota; kingdom Metazoa; phylum Chordata; order Ceratodontiformes; family Protopteridae; genus Protopterus; species Protopterus annectens. The sequence goes on from NC_056727.1 coordinate 163,516,531, forward strand.
TAAATATTTACCTTATTTAGCGTGCAAATTAATACAAGATAAAATCAGCAGCAGGCAAATTCAGATTTGTAATTTAATATGTGATGTGTGTTTTTCAGTGGGAGGAAATACATGGCATGGTGAGAAGTACATAAGTATATAGAAAAATGCAGGGAGTTTACAGTTGGAAAAATGCAACTTCTTTTGGAAACTATAGCAAGGTAGGATTTGAAAATGTTATTATTATGTCCATATTTACAAGATTTGTAAATATTCCTGGGACAGGAAGTAAAATGGCCATAGAAGAGCAGTTATAAGATTCTTTTGGAAGTTAACCAGTCTAAACAAGTAAACACACTCATTAGTATTGAAGTGTGAATTTTGCTGTGTTGAATCTGTGGTCTGTGTGAAAAGATGTAAACTAAAATAGCTGAGAAAGGGAAAGTGAGAAGATAAAAAGACAGAACTACCTTACAGGTGGTAACTTATAAGTCTTTTTGGAGTTATATCCCTGCCTGATTCGTCTCGAAAATTCAAAACAGATTAGTTAGGGCAGCAATTTTTTTTTCAGTAGGAGATAAAAGAACATGTTTAGTTTTCTTCTTTACTGTATTATATTTGTTCAAAAGAATTGTTTTCTGTTTGCATGAGCATATCTATATCTGTCTGAATATTTAACTTTTTAACAGTATTGCTTAATTCATTAGTTTCCTATGACTAAATTATTTTTACCTGTTTGCTTTTAACAAGTTTGTGGCAGGTCTTCCATTAGTATTTAGACTGCTGTGGTCAGTATCATTTTTGTGTGTAATTATTCTATTTATTAATAAGAGTGAAACAGTAACTGAGAAGCCCTCAGCCTGGTAATATTGGGTGGTAGTAGTTTATTATCATTCAGCAAGACAAAAGGCTGTGCTGGAAAATATTGCCTGCTTCCCCTGAAAATTAATATGTGCGTGTGTGTGTGTGTGTGTGTGTGTGTGTGTGTGTGTGTGTGTGTGTGTGTGTGTGCGCGCACATGTGTGTAAGAGAGAAAGAGAGAATTTATTCAAAATGTAGTTGCTGAGTGTCAGAGAATGTTAAAAGGCACTGAAACTCAAAGACAGTGGCAAGAAGGGGTCCAGTGAGCTATCCTAAATACTCAGTTTTGTGGGGTGTTCATTCTGAAGCATTTTCATAAGTGTGAATGGCACAGGCCTGTGCCAAGGGCAGCAGTAAATATTTTGTGGAGAAGCTACACTTGGTGAGTCTCTTACTTATTCATATTTGTACGTCATTTGTAAATTTTGATCTATTTAACACCAGTGTGCTGTTACTTAACAAATCATACCCCTCATGACCATCAGATTATAAGATTCTTAAATTAAAAAATTAAATTTAGTGGTGAGCAGTGGAATGGATCTAATCACTGTAACTTCTGTCCATTGTCTCATTTTTTTTTACTTTAGTGAGTACTAGGCATGTATTTTGTAATTAGACTAATTTAGACTAACTTGGCCTATGAAGCAGCTTTATTACCAAAAGTTTGTGTACTCTTGTGGCTACAAGATAAACATTCAGATATATGGATTGTACAGTAGTTATTTTACTTTTGTCTTTGCTTGGGAAATAGGCAGAAGTGCATTCTGAAGAACACCCGAAGATATCAGTCTTACAGCTAATGTAGGAGTATAAAACTAAGGGAATTCACACCCCAGTTTATTCAAATAGGACATGTTGGCAGCTGTATGTGGCACTGGAGTGTAATTTACTAAATCAGTGTTGGGGTTGTGCAGCATGCAGGAAAGAGACAGTCCAACCCATCCAAGATGACTTCAAAATACAGTTGGTGTTAAAGAGACTAACTCAAGAGATAAACATCTGGAGCTTGTGGTGGCAAAGGAACTTAAGTAGCTACAGGCACAAAGATGGCAAGAAAGGGAGAGAGGGACAGACAGGCAAAATCAGTGCCCCCATGAAAAGGTGATGCTGACCCTTTACCAAAGGCATATAGAGAGGGAAAGGTGATCACTAGATACCAAGGTCAGTGCAAAATTATTTTCTCTACATGAAGAGAAGTATGACTGATAGTTTCATTCAGGCAATTGAAAGTGTATGTAATCAACAAAAAAAAAACTAACTTAGGACCATGAGGTTTTTAACTCATATACTTACAGGTAAAGCAATGCATGTTGTCTCAAAAATATTGACATACATTGTTTGAATTATGACAAAGTCAAACATACTTTACTTGAATGTGGTTAACTGACTTCTAAAGCATATAGAAGAAATGAAAAGAACACAGAAGAAACTTACAGTGTAAAGTCATTACACTGCAGAAATAATTACTTATTTTCATAGACGGCTGTGTGGATGTCAAGTCACTACATTTGAAAACCTACATATGTGGAGGTCTTGACCAAAAACATACCTAAACACCAGATACCTCCCAAACACAAATAGAAGCATGCTACATATAATACTTCCTCTGCAGAACACAATACACATAATAGCTCATGCACCAGTGTCTAACCTGTCAAGTCCTTAAGGAAAAACAAAAAACAAACATAATAGTTGTAGGCGATTCCATCGTGAGACACACAGATGTCCCTCTCACCAGGCTGGATAAGGAAAAGGTCACAGTCAGATGTCTGTCAGGTGCCAGGATCTGCCATATCACACATGCACTCGTCTCTCAACAACAGGTACTGTTATGACTCCATCATAGTCCATGTTGATGTTAATGACTTGAGCTGTACCTCTCTGGCCTATATGAAGAGAGACATGACTATGTGTCTCAGGCAGATATGTCCCTAGCCTCAAGCAGAACTTTAACTTCACCTAGGATGATGCTTCAATACAAACAGAAAATTATTGACTTCAATAATTGGCCTAGTTTCTGGTGTCTGTCAGCCTGGACTAATATGATCGACTGACCTTGATGCTTTGCCAGAGATGGTCTTCATCTGTCACCCCTGGGATTTTGGCTACTGGCTAAGGCCCTTGCCACCCCTATAGTGCCTTTTTAGGCATTATCTCAAGGACAAATTCCCAATGTAAAAACTCCATCTAAAAACAACCTCAAGGTTATGCTGCTAAACACTAGGAGTCTAAACATGAAACTGCACTCACTGGAAGAAGTCCTCATCTTGGAAGACGCACACATTTGTGCAGTCACGGATACCTGGTTCAAGGCTGTAGAGAGCACCCCAGCCATACCGGGTTACCCTCCTTCCACACATTCAGACCACAAATTAAAGGTATGAAAACAAAAGGAGGTGGTGTATCAATATTCATTAAAGATAGATACACCTCCAGATTAGTTAGACAGTATGATTCCCTAGAGATACCTCAGGTGCAATTAACTTTTGGTAGGACACCTATTCAAGTCATTGCCAGCTACAGGACCCCTTCTGTGAATCAGGACACCCACTCTGCCTATTTGGATCTACTTGAGTCTATCAAGATACATCTAAACAACATGATTTTAGGTGGTTTTAACTACCCATTCATTGACTGGGTAAATTACTCGTGATCAAATTCACTTGCCCAAAGGTTTCTCGACTTCGTTAACTCCAATGCCCTGGACCAGCTGGTTAACAACATCCTGGATCTGGTGTTTACCAATATGGAGGACCACTGAAGCACCCCCCCCCCCACTGTGAGGTCTTCTCTGGTGAAATCTGACCACAAATCAGTCTCATTCAAATTAACTATCATACCTGAACCCCCCCCCCCCCAGCAGCAACTAAAATTAAAAAACTTCTCCAAAGCAGATTATAACCTCTTACAGGATGGTATCAGTAGCTTCACTGCACCTTCCCCCTCAGATGGAACTGGCAGCTATGCCAAGTTCTACACTAGTGCTTTATACAAACACCTGTATATCTGCATTGACTCGGCCATACCTGATAGGACTAAAACAAGCTCCTCAAGGAAGAGCGAACCTACCTGGTGGACAACTGCTATTAACAAGCTTTACAATAAGAGGAAAAAAATGCTGTCTAATCGTAAGAAGGAGTGAGCCCTAAACTGGAAACACTCTCTCCTCAGCTTAAACAAGCAAATAAAACTTCTTGTGAAGTCTTCCAAAAGCAAACTACAAATCCAAATTAGCATTCTCAACTAAGGACAACCATAAGGTATTCTTTAGTTACATCAATAACCTAAAAGGAAAGGCCCAGATTTGTGCCAAACTGGTAGTTAATGATACCACATATACCGAGCCTGTGGACATAGCTAACCTGTTGACCAGCAGGTTCTGTGAAAACATCACACTCCTGCCCCTGCCACACATACCCCATGACATCCCTATCACCTGTCCCCTACCTTATATCTCTAAAGAACAGGTCATAAACACCTTCTCTAAGGCCAAAAACACAGCATCTATGGGACGTAATAACATCCTGGGTTGTGTCCTACATGGGCTCCAACAAGAATTAGCAGCACCATTGGGTACTCTTTTCAGTCATAGTCTAAACACTGGCTTCATCCCACCTGAATGGAAAAAGGCCAGCATTATTCCCTTGTACAAAGGCAGTGCTTGCACTGACCCTGGGAACTATAGACCTATTAGCCTGACTAGCGTTATCTGCAAGGTCATGGAATGAATCATCATGGACCTTATCAACAAAGATATAGGTAATCTCCAAACACTTGACCCTACTCAATTAGGATTTGTCAAAGGGAGATCATGCCAGCTAAACCTGGTGGACTTCTTCAAGACAGTCACCAAGACCCTGAATGAGGGGAAATCTGTGCTTACACCTTAGCCAAGGCTTTTAACACCATCCCCCACTCAGGCATCATCGACAAACTCACCCAGCTAGGTATCAACCCTTATATCATTAGATGGGTTGCTAACTGGCTCACTGATAGAACATATATAGTCACAATAGGGGAATCCCCTCCAAAGCAGACCTGTAACCAGTGGTGTTCCACAGGGATCGGTTCTGGGACTTCTACTGTTTGGAATTTATTTCTCTCAAGTACAAGCAAAAACTAAAGGTCTATGGCTGACTAAGATTGCTGATGACTGCAAACTGGGAGCAGTCATAGAATCTTCAAATGATATCAACATCCTATAAGGGGGTCTTACACAAACAAATGATTGGTGCCAAAGTCATGGCCTTAAACTCAATGCAAAAGAATTTATTATCATCCCTTTCGGTAAGTGCAATGTTCCTACTAACTACTACATCAATAGCAACACCTTAAGTACGGACTTAGTGATGAGAGACCTGGGCACACAGGTTGACAGCAACCTTACCTTTGGTTACCATGACAGGTGAAGTGGGAAGAACCCATTTGCAGTAAATGCCTGGGAAAAAAGCTCAATCACACATTCGTAACATTCATTATGCAGACTTAGTATATAGAGAAATGCAGCCATGCACATTAAAAACTGATGTTAGACAATTGTAATAACTTTATTTAACTGTAACTATATTGTCTCACTGTGCAGCTGTTCTCACCATTCCTCCACTAAAGATGGGATATTATCCCAGGTGGACTATCCTGGTAAACAAATGTCAAATAAAAAAAAAAATATATATATATATATATATATATATATATATATATATATATATATATATATAAACAAAGCTACTTTAATGTGCCCATTACTATTTATTTTCACTTTGTTAACTGGGTTACTTCCACAAGGTCTGGCCTCATTTCAGGGAGGCCTAAGATGGTACTCATACTGACTAGGAGAGATCTGACCAGGGTATTGGGAATTTCCTCTACTCTTTTTGATAAGTACCATGGTATCTTTTACATCTACCTGAGCTACCATCAACTAAGGAAGATGGGCTTCAGTTTAATATATCACCTGAAGAATGGCACATTCAGGAGTGCAGTACTCCCCTTTATATTGCACTGTAGTGTCAGTTCTACAAAATTAATTATTCTACCAGGTTTGGGAATAGAGCCTACATCTTTCTAATATTCCAACACCAAAGAGAAGTGTGCGGCCCATTGAGTTTTTATTATGGCAGCATCAAAACAGACTCTTTAAGAATGCAATGAGTCTGAACAACGTATGAGGATGAACTCTGGCCCTGTTGTTTGCTGCTGTAATTTTGTCTTTACAGGACTAATGTGTAAATGAATGAAGTTAGATGGAATACAAGCTGTTACTACTGTTTATGTGAAAAAACACATTAATACAACTAGGTATTAATTCCAGGTCTACAGTACAGAGTTCTTTCATCAGGCTTCACTGCACCTGTTCAGTCATGCTGTCAGCCCAGCACATTACATCTGAAGCACCATACAGTGTATTACATCCCCCATGAAAGTCAGACTCAAACCTGCAACTTGAGCTATATCACTCATGTGAGCAAGATCAGCCCAGGAATTCAGAAACACCACATATGTGATCGATTTGATGCTATAGTCTCAGTTCCCTAGCAAGGAAAGCCACTGAAGCAGTCAGGGTTAAAGAAGTCATAAAAACACACACATCAGGAAATTTTAGCACATTTGCAGACTGATAGCAAGAAAAGAAGGGTAGGCCTCCAAGGATGGATTTAAATTGATGCCTTTTCTAGTGATACTTTTCATGTTAGTGAATTAACACAGGGATCCACTGAAGCAGTTAGACAAAAAGGAGTCATAAAACACACATATTGGGGAAACATAATATATTTGCAGACTGCAAACTGGACATTGTAAAACAACACACAGACCCCAGGGGTTCAACCCCTACCTTGTGTATTGGCAATACAAATAATTTCATGAGTACATTGAGCCATTAAAGCAGTTAGAGAAAAGGCATTAGCTTTGCTTTATTTCAGACTGGCATGGTGCTGCAAAAACGTATTTGTGTCACTCATGGCAAGATTGCAGCTTGTGATAAGGACTGGACTTTATTTTTGTCATAGGACAAGGAGTGGCAATTTTCATTAGTTGTATATGTGCATTAATGTTGCTCTCTGTAACTCATAGTGCAAAACATGAACATAGAAAGAGTATTTCTGTTTTATAATCTCCTTATGGGCATATGTATTTTGTGTTTATTGACCAGATTAAAGTTTGGAAATGGGAATATAGGACAGAAATGAAAAGGTCAGACAAGCAGGTAGAAGAACACAAGGTGATCCAGTAAGGAATGAGCAGGAACAAAGTGGGGTAGGAGCATATCTCTCATCTTCTTATCTCAACAATGTTAGATGAATCCATAAAGACATTTGGTTAGAGACTGCCATACTCATTTGATGACAGGAATGCTCCATTTTAGGATAATAGAAAATGTGTTAGCAGGAAAAGGAAAATGGCACCAGACTGTATTTGAACCCATGCCTTACTCATATGGGCTGAATCAGAGAATTAGGCAGCAGTGCCAAAGAACATTCCAAAGACATGCATCTGGAGCATTTCTCCCCGGGCCTCCGCTGAAAACAGGCTCTGTGGAACCTAGTCGGACTTTCCCGGTCAACAAATGATAAATAAATAAATAAAATAAATAAATAAACTGTTTGTAGGGAAGCTATCAGTATAACACTTTTCAGGAGAATAAAACACAACATAGCAGGAAAAGAGAACAACTCCTGATTGGATTGGAACTCATGCCTTTGGCAATTATATTCAATGAGCCCAAGCATTAGCTAGGTGTGCCAGAGAAGCATTCAAAGAAAAAGTGTCTGAAAAAGCACATAACATGGGAATGGAATACAGGTGGAGACTGAAAACTGAATATTGTAAAACAGCACACTGCCTTCAAGGGATTAGAACCCTGCACCCAGTGCACTGATGATGGACACATCACTTTGAGGCTACAATGAGTAAGGGAAGCCATTACAGAGAAGCTATTAACTTTACCACATTTCGTAACTGGTTGGTTATGCAGATTGACATAGCTTATTTGTGTGACTGCTGACAGTATTGTTAGCATATGACAAGGATTTCTTCACTTCAGGACTAGAAGTGCGATGCAAGAAAAAATAATAAAATAAAGGCACTGTATTATGCTTCAAATGGCACTTTAAAGTGTGAAAGATGGCAGTGCGTCATTCCAGTGTTTTCCTCTGAAAATAAATGCTCAGCAATGACTCCATCTTAAAATGATTACTTATGGGATGACAATTATTGTCACCTTCACATACTTGGCTTCCCTTCACATGAATGAAGGTGTTTAGTCATGTAGCCAGCATTGTGTAGTAATCTTCACAATGTTTATTGAGGTGGTCATCAGCCCATTACAGGCAGAGAGCCTCATTGTGATAAGGACATAGTATTAGAGAACAGACTTCTAGCCAAAGTGATGGTTCGCCCAATGTCCTTCCTGGTACAGCCAGCTCCCTTCTTTACCTGTGCAACAGATAATAAATATGCCCTTTCCTGTTTACCTTTTAGTTGGTTTGCCTGTGGGTATGACCAGCCTGGTGATAGTCTTTCACACAGTGAATATTTTTATATGCAATTTATATACATATATATTTTTTTTCATCCAGGATGATGTCACACGCCATCAGGCAAAGCAGCTGCATATAGAAATTTACAATGGCTGAGGCAACCACAAGCTTATTTGCACAATATACTCTCTATGGACAAAGGCATATGGTCAAGTTCAAATTTAAGGCAAATAACTCTACGATGTTGTTTTGCCTCATTATCATATGTGGCAGCGCATTTTGCAGTCATTAGCATATTACATGACCAACCATGTTATTCCTGCTGGCCACATCATGGAGCTGGATTTTCTGAGTCCAACACATACCCTCCTCTCTGCTGCTCCTCATGCAAATTTACTTACTGCACTGTGTCAAAAATAATTATATATCCAGCCCCAGGTTCTTTCTATGATTAATTTATATAAGTCTAGACCTGATCCCACTATAAGCTTAGTATCCATTCAGTTCAGAAGAGCACATCTTCAGGCCCAGCAACTATCTACAGAAAAAAAAATCCACAGATGTAATATAGAGTCAGAATGCAGCAAGTGAATTATTTCCATTCTTAATGCATGATTCAACATAGTTATCTTTGCTGCATGAGTTTAACTGGATAAAATTGGTGTTCACCTACTGTTGTGTGATGTTTTCAGTAAGAGGAATGAGGTCTGTTTCATTTACCATCTGCTTTGTTTTTATTCATACAGGCTTTTAAAAATATTTCTGAGAATTATTTATACAATTATAAGGAAAACATTTCAGCTAACAGATTATGTAACTGGAAGACAGTGTTTATTAGTCAAAGCAAGGTAGTGATTTATTTCAACATGTATAATGGAAAAACAATAAAAGACTAAGATTTACATCTTAGTGCAACTAACTTATAATTAAACTAAGAAAGGAATTCAAGTCTAAAATTAGACTTAAATTCAGCTTCTACCTAAAGATGCTGAAAACATGCTTGAACCATGACAGATTAATCAATGAATAATTTCTCATGCAAATACCCACATTTCCTTACTTGAGTTAAAAATGTATATACGTTTGATCTAACAGTATTATCAGTTTAAAGCTTTTGGGTTCAGTGTAAATAAAAAAATGCAATGCCATTAAAGAGCAACATACAAACAACAGCATTCTTGTTCAAATTGCCACAGAGTGAAACAGAAGTGATTTGGAGGGAGCTACCTTAGAAATGAAGCATTAAACTCATCAGGTTTAACTGATGTAGTCAATTGCAATGAAACTTGGCTGATTCTTCTGCACACAGAAATACCTTTTTCTAATCATGAATAAGGTTAAAATTTGTGTTAAGATCTAAGTGATAAATTATCTTCCAGAAGAATATTATACATGACACAATTACATTTCACAGTAACAACGTAATGTTATTCATGTTCAAGGTGTGAAAATGTTTGAAGAGTTGCTAAATCATGTATTTATTCCTGATACTTGCTTTGTGCATGATAGTTCTAGACTCATCTATTGTAATTTACTTGATTCAGATAACTGCAGTTAGCATTACTACTTATACATTGTAAACTTTTGCTCATATTTGTTATTTTTTTATTATGCGTAGACTCAGATTTGTGGTTATGTACAAGATGCTATCCTATTGATGGGCAAAGACTCAACTCTTGAGCTTCAATTGCCTGAGGTTCAATCCATCAGTGATCAGAGTTCCTCCATTGGAAATCACTGTTGGTGAGTTTGGCTGGCAGTGATGCCCTTTCTGGGGGAATTTCCCATTTCTTTCAGTTGGTGTGACCATAGAGATGGTATATATAAGTCCAGGGGGTGCATGGGGGCTTGTACCCTGAAAAAAACTGCTTAAAAAAAGTTATGTCCATTTTTCCAGCAAATACATTTCAGGGATTCCAATCCTCAGTACATTCAGTTTCATCCGCTCATAGTAAAACCAGCCCAGCACCTCTTATTCAACCTTCATAAATGAACTGATCATACAGAATACAACTTACAAAGAGTTACCACGCCGATGTACAAAAGGAGTTTTGAGCTCCTTTTCTCAAATAATGAAGCTAATCAGCTCTGAAGACCAAACATATTTCATATGAGGCTGACTCGAGTCTGTAAAATACTTATTTAAATACTGACTTCCAGATTTTTCTGAGGGGATGGATTACATTCCATGAAATATATTTGGCATTCGCATCAACATATCATGCTCTGAACTCACTCTTAACTTGGTGAATTTTAAAAAAAAGCAATGGCTTCCACCACAGCTGTCTGCCATCAGCTATCTCCCAAAGCCCTTCCTTAATCATCCATTTCACCTGCCCTGATAGCCACCCAAATTACCTCTTTGGACTGGGGCCTCATAAAGGGGGTATAAGCACTTGGAGAAGGTGTGTGATGAGAAAAGGGTGCTTGAGTACAGCACCATCCTGAGGACTGCAAAGGAATTTTCAGAATACCCTACCTACTGTCACACCCATTTCTCAATGTGCATTGCATGTGTACACATATCTGGAACAGCATCATATTCTCCACCAAACATGACGAGCCCTTGCCTGTAAATTCCACCCACCATATAGAAGAGCTGGCAAAAATGTCACTCCACCCCATTCTACCCACCAATTCCCAAGGGATCAGGTTTAATAATCAACTTGAAACACCCAGGACACAATTAGAGCTCCATCACTTACAGCCAAAAAATATGGAACTGCGTAAGAACATTGCTACTCTGCTCTTTATCATTGCAATTTTAGTATATTTTCTTACAAAGCAAGCATTTGATTTTTGAATGAGGACTAATATACGCAGAAATTGATTTCTGCTGCATACATACATTATATTAGCTATAAACATTTTTTGTAAAAGGTAAACACATTTGTTAAAGTTTCAAGTAGAAAATGAGGCACATCTGTAATAGAAGATCCAGAAAGTTTCCACTGCATAGAGTCTCACATTATATGGTGCAGCAGTTACTTGATTAGCAGAAAGCATCTACTCTGTATGTAGTACAACACAGACTAGGAAATGAGATGGAAACATTAACTCTAATCAGTGACATCTAATGGAGTCAACTACTTCAAAATCATTAGGCATTGTGACGACCCCTCTCTGGGCCAGTAATCAAGGAGCCTGAATCCTCACCAATGACACTGGATAGGGGTGTGCACTTGGAATACAAATGGATACACTCAGTATTTCCAGATACAGCTCTCTTCACCAAGTACAAATTCCCTCAAGAGCACACAGGGAACACACTCAGTCTGGGGTCTGGATTTCTCTTTATCTTTCTCCCTCCAGGTCCCCAGTAAGACTCCCCACTGGTACAGCTGTAGGGTTAGGTCCTCAGCTGAGTGCTCAAGCCAAGAACTTCAGCACCCTCCCTGTGAAACCAGTGCTTGTTGGCCCTGCTCCAAGTAGCTGACACAGACACACAGTGAGATTTGATTTCTCATACACAAACCTGGGAAAGTCTGGCACATATTTACCTGCTTTTCTCCCTTCTGCCCAGAATATAAAGTAATCACTGCCACCAGACACTCCACAATCAGCTACTCTAAGGCCCTTAACAAAGTGTGTCAATTATACTGTGCAATATTAACACTAATACAAATGGTAATAGTTGGCCAAGACAGCTAGGCCTTCAGGAGTGGCCAACACAGTGTCACCAAATAAATATAAGAATTATCCAAGGTTAAACACTTTGTAAAAGGATCAGCTACAATAAAAGTTTTAAATATATTTAATAATAAATAAAAGAACATGAAAATACTGAATATATATTTATGGTAAACCATAGAGTTCAAATCACAGGAAATACTGAAAATAACACTGATGGACAGACTCAGACAAATAAAGAAAAATGATATCTAAACTAAGCTTCACTTTATTTTCCTGACTGAGTCTAGAAGAATTACTATTCCCTACTTACTTACTAGAGCAAAGCAGATGATGTGGTGAATGGTCCTTCTTGTTGTCAGGCCCAAGACAAAATACTCAATACTGAGAAATTTCCTACAGTAATATCTAAAGCATAATTTCCAAGATGGCTGGCAGAATGATCTCATCTGGTCACCTGACTCTGTTCTCACAGTATCCCCCTTTGAAGCTGAGACAGAAATTTAGCATAAATGGCTACAACACACATCTAAATGTTTATGGCAGTGTCTGGGGCTTCCCCTCTTTTTACTGAGCTAATGAACAAAGGCTCCTTCCAGACCTACCGTCTCTGGTCCTATTCAGCAAAGTGGGATGCCGTGTTTATGGCTTAACAGCTAATTTAATTTCAAGGATTTTCCAAAACTAACTGAACTGAGATTAACAGCTTCTCTTCCAGTTTCCTTTGCTAACATATATACATACAGTTCTAATACATTTGTAACACAAGTATTTTGCATAAATCAGTTTAATAGTCAAAGGCCATATCATTCTTTACAGAACTCCAGCTGACTATGCTGGCACTAGCCCATATCATCACATACATAACAAAATAACTAATGATGTCATACTGATGGTCTCCATTATTAATATTTAGCCTAGTAAAATGCAATTAGACCAGGTGGCAACAATTTTGTTAAAGTCATATAAAAAGATATGGTTCCAAAAGATCAAAGGATTCAAAGATGAGTTCCAAATATGCTCCTGACTCAAATGGGTCAAAGGATGAACATCATGTAGCTTAATTCCTAGTAGTACAATAATGGTACCCCAGGTAATATAACAGCTAATGGAAGTAACAACTAACAAATTTCATGATTTTGATTTAACCAGAGACACTTTCTCATTGAAGTCTTAGCTTATGCTTCAGCATAGAAATGGTTTCCAGCTATAGCCACAAATGCATTCTGTGTCTCACAGACACCGGCTTTCATAGTAACTTGTGAATCATCATGGATGACTTCAACTACCCCTCCATAAGCTGGGAGACTTATATAACCCATAATTCACTTGCTCAGAGGCTTTTGGACTTTGTCAATGCAAACACCCTGGAGCAAAAGTTAGCCCCCCAACTAGAGGTACAAATATCCTAGACCTAGTACTCAAAACATGGGGGTGGTGCTGCTTCCTCCTGTGCATTAACTCCTTCCTGGCAAAATCTGACCACAAAATGATTTCCTTGAGTATTAAAACTAACCAACCCATCAAACTCCAAATTTGTTAATAACTTTGCTAAGGCTAATCACCTCAAACTAAGTGACAGTTTATTAAACTTCCAAGCCCCTCAAAACCCAGATGATATTGTGTTCTATTCCGAGCTGTACACAAAGCACTGTACAACAACATTCATAGCTGTATAGAGGAAGTAGCACCTGTCAGAGTCAAACATATGATTACTGACAAAAATAAATCTCCTTGGTGGAACCCTGGAATAAATAGGCTATTCAACAAAAGGAAAAAAATGTCCTCTCCAAAGCCAAGAAGAAACAGACAAATCAGTGCAAAAAAGAAATGCACCTGTCTAAGCAAACAATTTAGAGAACTATTCAAATCTGCCAAAGCAAATTGTGAGGCAAAGATAGCTTCCAATACCACTACAAGCTATAGGTCCCCCACTATGACTAAGGAAACCCATACTGTGTAATTAAACTTATTGTAAACACTCACCATTCAACCCAATAGTATATTCATGGCTGACTATAATTGCCCCAGTATTAACTGGGAACCCTATACAACACAGAACATACAGGCACAAAGATTCCTGGACTTTGTAAACACAAAGTCCCTAGACCACATTGTCAATACACCAACCAGTGGTGCAACCATACTGGATATGGTCCTCACTAATATGGGAGAGTGCTGCACACCCCCTGGTGTAATGTCTGACCTGGTAAGGTCAGACCACAATATGGTCTCCTTTGATGGAAGAATAAATCCTGGACACCCAGATAACCCTGGAATATTCAGGAACTACTTTACGGCTAACTTCCTGCTATTAAGTGATAACCTGGAAAAATGTAAAGCCCCCATAAATCCTGACAACACTGTTGCCTATGCAGAACTGTTCATAGAAACCCTATACAAGCCTGTTAATAGCTACATAGAGGCAGCTGTACCTACCAGGAAGAAGTACAGAGCTAACTCAAAAACAAGCCACCCTGGTGGAATCACAAAATCAATAGCCTATACAGCAGAAGCAAGAAATCATGGCATAAATTAAGAAGTGCAGCATCCAGCAGGATAAAAGCACTCTCATCAAACTAAGCAAACACTCAGAGGACAAATAAAGTCTACCAAAGCCACATCTGGGGTAAAATTGGCCTCCCAGGTCAAGGACAATCAGAAGGCATTCTTTAGCTATGCCCGCAACCTCGAAGGCAATATACAATTGTGTCCAGAGCTCATTGTAAATGCAACCACCTATACTAAGTCAGAAGATATAGCAAACCTATTGGCCAGTAAATTCAGCTCCAACATTACCCCTCTCTCCCCTTCAACCTTCCCTTAGGCAATACCATCAAATACAACTCCCCCTGCTATCACTAGGGAACAGGTTCTTAATGCTGTCCCTAAGACCAAGAACACTACATCAGTGGGCCCAGAAAATATCCCAGGATGCCTTCTAAATAGCAGGAAACATGACCTATCAGGCCCTCTGGAATTGCTATATAACTGTTGCCTCTAAACAGGCTTCATGCTTCATAAATGGAGAACAGCAACAGCCAGCACTCTGCACAAAGATGGGCCATCTGCAGACTCTGGAAACTACAGACCCATAAATCTCACTAGTCTTATATGCAAAGCCATGGAAAAAATGATCATGGACATGATCGATAATGATATAGTAAACTTACAGACACTGAACCCAACCCAGTTTGGTTCATCAAGTTTGGTCATGCCTACTCATTCTGCTGGACTTCTTTGAGAAGGTCACCAAGGCAATGGATGATGGCAAAATGGTTCACACTGCCTACCTTGACCTGGCCAATACCCCACTCCAGCATTGTTAACAATGAGCAGATTAGGTACAAATCCATATGTCATCTGGTGGATAGCCAACAGGACCCATGAAGTTAGAATTGAGGAGCACACCTCTAAAAAGAGACCAGTCACAAGTGGAGCCCCTCAAGGATTGGTCTTTGGATCACTCCTTTTTGGCATTTACTTCTCTGAAGTCAAGGCCAATGTCAATGGTCTCTGGCTGACTAAATTTCCAGATGATTCAAAATTAGGAGCCATCACTGAACCTACACTAACACAAATGTTCTCCAGGAAGGCTGACACAGACAACCAGCTAGTGTCAGAGCCATGGACTAAAACTAAATTCCAAGAAATGTATAATAGTACCTTTGGGAAGTCATCCACCCCTGGTAATTATTGCATTGACAACACACCCCTTAGAGTTGACCCAGTAGCCAGGGACTTAGGGATACACATAGACAGTAATCTAACCTTTGACCATTATGTGTCTACAGTAGTGAGGAAATCATTTGACGTTGCTCAAATTATAAATAAAGGTATGATATCTAGGTCCAAGGAAGTCATTGTTCCACTGTATTCACCAGTCATCAGACCTATTCTTAAGTAGAATGACCCCTCTGGTACATGGGTTCATAGGTTCATAGAAGGTTACTACGCTATTGGCCCTAGGGCCTTTATAAGCCTAGCCATGTTATACCTTTGTTTCCTTATTGACCAAGTTACATGGTCTATATTTGCAGTGCCAGTCTTTGATCAGCACTGACTGTCCTTATTCAAGAGGGACATAGGTGACACCCCTGGGGTAAATTTATGGTCTCCCTTCCAGTTGTCTAAGTTATGTTTAAATAAGGTCATTGAGGAGCTCCTTTTTATGTGAATTGGGAGTTTGTTCCAGAGGAGTGGCAATCTCTGGGAGATATATCTGTCTCTCCAGCATTTCCTGTTAATGTCACAGGCTAGGTTAAGATCCCTAGAGTGTGGGAATCTTGTCCCATTTGACTTGCAGATGCGCTGCAACATTTCCATTAGAGCAGGGTCCAATACTGCCTTGTAGGCCAGGCACAAGTCGCTTCTCAGCAGCCTATAAGATACAGAGTACAGTGAAAGGGCCTTCAGTCTGTCCATGTAGGTCATGTGCTGAAAGCCCTGAATTTTCTTGATGAGTAACCTCTGAGGTCTCTCCAGCTGCTGCAGCTGTCTGGTGAGGGATATACAGAAGGGAGCGTTGTACTCTATTAGTGGCCTGATGAGGGTGAGTGTAGGGGAATTATAACATCCTTATCTCTGGATGTGATGCCCTTACTTATGAGATGTGAAATGTAGAAGGCCTTCCTTACCACTGTGGACACATGATGATCGAAGGTAAGGTTGCTATCAACCTGTGTTCTGAAATCTCTCACTATACGGCTTGAGCTAAGGGAGGTGCTGTTAAAATTGTAATTTGCAGGGACTTCCCCTTTGCTGAAAGGGATGATAATGCATTTTTTGTGTTTAGTTTAAGTTCATGGCTTTGGCACCAATCATTTGTCTGTGTAAGCTCTTTTTGTAGTATGTCAACATCATTTGGGGACTCAGTGATTGCACCCAGTGCAGTCATCGGTGAACTTGGTAAGCCACAGGCCATCTATTTTCACCTGAACTTCAGAGAAATAGATTCCAAACAGTAGGGGGCCCTAGCACAGATCCTTGTGGTACACCACTGGTAACTGGTCTGCTAGTAGAGGTGGAATCCCCAACTTTGGCTGTATGCGTTCTGCCAGTGAGCCAGTTGGCAACCCATCTAGTGACATATGGGTTAATTCCTAGCTGGGTGAGTTTCTCAATGGTGCCTTTATGGGGAATTGTGTCAAAAGCCTTGGCTAAGTCAAGATAGGCTATATGTACTGTTTTGCCTTCATCCAGGGCTTTGGTGAAAATCTCACAGAAGTACACCAGGTTTAATAAGCATGATTTACCCTTAAAAAAGGCAAATTGGGTCATATCAAGAGTTTGTACCTAACTAGGCATATACAACAAATGGAACATCCACAGAGTTTCATCACTAAAAGAATACAGGGGGTAAGTAAAATGTCCTATGCAAACCGCCTCAGGGCCTTATCCATGCATTCTGTCTCCTACAGGCTGACGAGGAGAGATCTATGCCTGGCCTACAAGGCATTGTCAGACCTCACTCTGATGGACCTCCTACATATCCACAAAACAAACAGCACCAGAACTACCCATTCTAAGGATTTGAACCTTGCCAGTGATATAAATAGGACTTGCTGGTGAGACAGGTATGTATCCCAGAGACTACCCCATCTTTGGAACAGGCTCCCAATCCATGTAAAGCATAGATCCTCCCTAACTTAATTCAACTGTAACTTGGACAATTGGATGGGGAACAGGAAATTCATCCCTGACTTGGCACCTCCATCTCTAATGGACACAGGCAACCTGTAAATGCTTCATCTCCAGGCTCCTGCTTGTAAATGTTTTATCTCCCAAGTCCCTGATTACATTTATCAAGGATGTCAGAGCTTGTCAGAGATCTGGGATTCATGGCTAGGCTTAAAAAAACCCTTGTGGTCATTAGCCTAGTAAACCCCTATGAACTTATGAACCTATTAAGATAACCATAAGGCTTTTTTTAATTATGTTGAAAACCTCAGGGGAAATGCTCAGCAATGTGCTGAGTTAATCATAAATCACAACACTTACACTCAGCCTGAAACTATAGTAAACCTGTTGGCCAATAAATTCAGTTCAAACTTCTCCTCCCCAGTCACCTCCTACCACACCAAAGAAATACCCCCTACCAGTCATTATGAGGGAACAGGCCCTTACTGTGCTCCCTAAAGTCAAAAACAAAGCCTCCCTGAATCCCAACAACTTTCTTGGATGCTTCTTAAATAGCTTAAAACAGAATCTATTATGGCCACTAGAAACCCTCTTAAACCACAGCCTCCAGTCAGGCTTTGTCCCAAAGGAATGGAGGACTGCAACAGTCATCCCTCTGTACAAAGGGGACATATCAACTGACCCAGGGAACTACAGACCCATAAGCTTTACCAGTCTTAACTACAAGGCCATGGAGAGAATTATCATGGACCTGATCAATAACAACACAGAAACTCTCCAAAAACTGGACCAGACCCAATTTTGCTTTGTCAAAGGGAGGTCTTGCCTGCTCAATCTGGTGAACTTCTTCAAGAAAGTCACCAGGGTCATGGCTGAGTGTAAAATGGTACACACCACTTATCTAGACATGGTCAAAGCTTTTGACACAATCTCCCACTTGGGGATCTTTGATAAACTTATAGAGTTAGGCATAAACCCTTACATCATCAGATGGATAGCCAACTAGCTAACTGACAGGATATATGTTGTCTGGACAGGTGAACCCACTTCCAATAAGAAATCTGTTGCTAGTAGCATCCCACGGGGTCAGTATTGGGACCCCTCCTGTTTGGTATATACTTCTCTGAAGTGAAGGCCAATGTTGGGGGCTTCTGGCTCACCAAGTTCACTGATGACTGCAAGCTAGGAGCAATCACTGAAACAAAGTTGACATCCTACAAACAGGCCTAAAAATGACAAATAACTGGTACCAAAACCATGGTCTGAGACTAAATGCTAAAAAATGCATAATCATATCCTTTGGTAAATCAGATATCCCTGCAAATTATAAAATTGATAGCACACTCTTAAAAGTAGACCCCATGGTGAGGGACTTAGGAATATAGAGTGATAGTAAACTAAACTTTGACCACCAGATGGCTACTACTGTGGGGAAATCCTTCTGTGTGGCTTAACTTATAAGTTAATGCATGGCATTAAGATCAAAGAAAGTCATAGTGCCATTGTACTCAGCCTTCATCAGTGCCATAATCAAGTACAGTGCTCCCTTCTGCGTGTACTTAACCAGGCACTTACACCAATTAGAATTTGCTTAGAAATTTCTCACTAATAGAATATGACATGTAAGACACATGCTTTATGCAGAACAACTAAAGGCGCTATCCCTTTACTCCATCTCACATCCTTTTTTGAGAGGGGTCTTATATCTGACCTACAAGGCATTCTCTGATCCAGTCCTGATGAAAATGTTACATTTGTGACTCCAACAGAACTTACTGATGAGACAGATTGGTATCCCAAAGGCAAACTCATCTATAGAATAAACTTGCCATCTTCATAAAAAAAGCCCATATTTCACTCTCTCCTAAAATAATTTTCATAAATGGATGGGGAAACCGTATATTCACTCCTGGTGTACTGCCCAGGTCTATATTATCACAGCGAAGATTTCAATAGTCGAACATCATTTGGGACACCAAATGTTCGAATATTGAAAACATTGCAAGTGTGAATGGAGATCGCCATAGGGAATTCTTCCCTTTACTTCAATGTAGTGCGATCTTGGAGTTGGTATATTTAAGTAGCGGGGGTGTGGGGGGTGCAGGGGGGCTTGCCCCCCTGCACACATCCCTTCATGACAGGTTTCCTGCTTTTGTTTTTTTTCTTTTTTAGAATTCAAAATTTTAAACTTGAACATATGGTGTCGACCATATGGTATTCAGAATTTGAAAGTTTCAGTCCGATAATATAGACCCATACTGCCCACGTCCCTTATGGGCAGAAACAGTTTGTAACATGACTCAAGGCTCCAACACCCAAAGACCCACGACCCTCATACTACTCCATCCCATATCTGGGGAATTAAGATATAATATGGTCATATCCTAGGCATTATTGGCTAGGCTTGTAAATGTTCTTGTGCTATTAGCCTAGTAATCATCTATGAAATTATGAGAGGAAAAGCCTTTGAAGAAGCACTGTCCGTCTATGATGGCGACATTTACCATTCAACTGTTTCTGCCCAGGGAAGAGTTGAATCATTATCTAGCTGTTATGTAACACCATTCATTTTGCGCACTCTAGCTATGCTGCATTTATGCCATACAATACTACCATAAAGTCTTTAATATAAAATACTTTATTTTTCCACTTCTGGTTAAAAGAAACATTGTATAATTGCAAACTACATGTGTGGGTGAGGAATAGCCAGCATTTTAATCACACATAGTTTCTTCCTTTTGATTAAACAATGCAAGGTGAGAACATAGCCAACACTTTTATATTTATTTAGTGATATATGCATGTATGGATAGATGCTTTGTTGACATTGTTAGTCAATTTTCATGGGTGGTATGAGGTGGTACTCGTACAAAGAGAAATTTGATAGTGGCACCTGGGAAATTCCACAACTTTTTTACAAAAATTTCTTTTAATATTACATCAGCCAATAATACTACCAAAGAAAAGGTAACTCACACAAAACTACTAGGTATATCTATAGAAAAAAATCTGAAATTTGATCAGTATATACAGCAAGTCATCCAAAAAAAACAGCAAAAATGTGACTTCTGAAGCCATCAGATCCATACATTACTGATGTAACAAAAACACTATTGTCCAGTTCTATCTCCTTCCCACATTTCTGTATGCATCAGCCATATTTATAAACTTGCATACCAAATGGAAAACACAGTTAGAAGCATGCTACAACAAAGTAGCAATGTCCATTACAAACCTCTAGCATATAGGATTCATCACTGTGTCATCTTAAAACAACTGCAATGGTTAGAACTACCACAACACCTAATTTACACGCAGCAAGTCACAGTCAGTAATTTTATCTACAACCCCAAAGATTTCTCCTCCCTAAAAATCTTTCAGCAGTATTTATTATGCAGAGGGTTACATTCCAGTGAAAAACTTCTTATGGCCACACAAAGTTAAGCAATGCTGCAGAAGATGTGGTCTGTTCCATTATATCACCACATTTTGGAACAAGTTATCAATTGCCCTAAAGCAAATCCAGACAGTAAAAAGGCTTCAAATGCAAATTAAAACAACACCTGACTGACTCCTAACTTTGCTCAGGTACTTCACCAGGGTAATGTAGAACCTTCATACCACTACATACAACTGTCCAGATTTTCGCAGAATGTCCAGATTTTTTCTCATATTTTTGGTCTTTTCCTCATAAAATTTGTGATTTTCTGCAAATCACTAGGATGATCTGAGGATTGAAGTCACTAAATAATAACATACTTTTGAGTTTCAGATTTCAAATCCCTCAGAAAAAATGTATGTCAGCACAAACCCTGTTAGTTTAGCAGCTTTCTTATTTTATAAGAGCAATATTTAGAATTTGTCCTTATTTTTGAGTCTTTGTCCCCAATTTTGTTAGGCTTTGTCCAGTTTTCTTGCAATAAGAGTTTGAGAGGTATGTGCCACTACCATGTTGCATAGATTCACAGGACCATAGGTGATTACTATGCTAAGAACCCCTAGCTATACTTCCCAAATATATCTGACAAGTTCTGAAACCATAGGCTACTTTTAAGGGGTATATGTAATCTTTGGCATGGATGGCTTTCCCCCCTGTATCATCTTACTCGTGTTCTAACTCTAACTGTAACCTTAATCCTACCCTTGCCCCAACCCTAACCCAATACACTGCACTACTAAACTCCCTTTCCCTAACAGTACCACTACACAAGACAAAAGAACACACAACACAGACACAAAACATGCACAATACTGAATATATTTGCCTACATAACCGTTTCTCTAACTCTAACCTGTGAATGCTTGCTTTGTACATCTTCACAACCACCACTTTTTCATTCAAATATTAGTTTTCTTGTACACGTCTGCTTACCTACACTATATAAAATTAAATACAACCCTATGTGATTCACTAAAATGAGCATTCACTCATTTGTACATTCTCCCTGTTTTTACCATCCACAAAAACCTTTCTACCAAATGTGCATTCTACCTTTTGAGCTACATCCATATATAAATAAATAAATATATATATATAAATGTGTACATATATACATATATATATATATATATATATATATATATATATATATATATATATATATATGTATGTGTGTGTGTGTGTGTGTGTATATATGTGTGTGTGTATATATATATATATATATATATATATATATATATATATATATATATATATGTATATATATATATATATATATATATATATATATATACAGAGAGAGAGAGAGAGAGAGAGAGAGAGAAATAGATATATGTCCATGTGTTATGTATTCTTGTTGTTTTAGTCCAGGTCATGAATGAAAAGGATATAAGTACCAGTCTACTAATCTGGATGACAAATAGATATCAAATAAAAGTCCAGGCTGTAAATATTAAACAGTAGGGGGGCCCAGTAAAGAATCCCAAAGAATGCTAAAGTGTGTTGTTTTTAAAAAAGATGTTTCACATCTAATCTAGACTTAATGCATCACTGAATGAAAAGTGATTAATTTCAGTTAATAAGGTAATCATTAACATTTTAAGTGTTGGTATACAAATCATTTCTTTTTGTCACAAGCTTTGACAAATCCACAGAAACGAATCAACTAAGAACCACTGGTCAAGCATTCGACTTGAATTCTGAAGAACAGCTATTTAGCTATTTAAGCATGAGTTGTTCTTAACAAAGCTGTGTTGGAAATATCTGTAAAGCTAATATGAGTGGTTTGTGCTACTGGTACTGCATGACTATCCTATTTTTCTGTTGTACGTGTCTACATGTGTAGGATCTGTTCCAAACTAATGAAAGCACTGACTGGGACATGCATCATTTGTCAGTGAAATGCCTCGTACATCCCATCAGTAGTTAATTCCTCGTGTTATGATCCCCATGGGGATTTGGTAATATCTAACTTAAGTAAATAATTTACTTGAGTAACTCAAAATCAGGCAAGAGTGCAAAATATGTTTATCATGTTCTCATGGGGCCACATACATACTTAAGACAAGCAATGACTGTTATCAGAAAACAGAAATAATCTGTTATGCATTTACAAGAGGCTATCACTACACAAGGGGAATATTTATTTATAAACAAGGTAATCTGAGGTGGTAAGTGATCTGTCTAGCCTTCAAAACTAGTTACTGCACGTATCCGTCCCCCTCCATTCTTCCACCTATCCCACAATGACATAAATCTGTTGGTTAACCTGTATTTCACCAATCTTTCTAGTAGCTTTTGTTGGTCCCACTGACTGCTCTGTGTATATGTATGTATGTATGTATGCATGTATGTATATTTATTTATTTATGTAAGTAGCTGAACTGTACCACTTGGATCCTTTTCAGTCATGGCCTTATTACACAGAGAAAGTAAACAGCATTAAAAATAATATATAGCAAGTAAAGGTACAGAATTCTGCACAGATTTCAGTAATAATAGTAACATGGTTATGTGGCATGATATAAACACAGAAATAGAGCACATGACATAAGACCAATGATGGTTTACATAAAAGATGACCAACAAACCTCCAGAATAACATAGTGAATGCCAATCAACACCTTAGTCTATGGCTCTGTATGTGCTGGAGAAACTGTAAATATAGTACAAGTGCTAAAAATGTGTGATGGCTGTTATGTAGCAGTACCTATTTAATTACAGTTAATATTCATAAAGATAAATTGTAGTACTCATAAAATTGAAGATTTATAGACTTTTAATTTCTCCAAAAAGGAAACTCCTCAACCAAGGCTGTAGGAATGAAAAGGCTCTTGAAGAGCACTGGAAGGAGTAAGATGAAATTTAAAAAGTACTCTGTGCTGCTGCTGGATTTGAGGGATCTCATTGAAATATTTAGGTTTAAGGTATTGGGAAGAGATCTGAAAGTGGTTCATGTTTATAATTTTGTAAATGAAGCCATGAATAAGCAGCTGCACTTTTCAGATGGCCAAAAGCCATTAGCCTCAGCCAGCGTGAGGCAGTGATGTTTTCATCTTTTTATTGTATGGAGCAACAGGTGCACAAACCACATGCCTATGCTGAAAATGAACAACAAATAAACATTTTAACTTAAAAGCTGTAAAAAGAAAGAAAGAAAGAAAGAAAGAAAGAAAGAAAGAAAGAAAGAAAGAAAGAAATTATGCCTGTCTGTGACATTTGCTTCCAAACCTGCTGGAAAATCAAAGTGAGCCAGTGATGTTCTCTTCTTCAGACACCTTGTATAAAGAGACACTTTTTCTTTTAATTCTTTAATGTTTTAATTGATGTGCCAGCAAACACAACAAACCACTTTCATGAGGAGGTTAGTTATCTTGTGGCATTTTGCTAGAAAACCTTGAGGTTTACAGATGGTGTCCCTTTGCCTTGAGTAAGATGAGCGGCTGGGTCTAACCACATTTTCAAATATCTGAAGATATTTATCCTTTCAATATGAACATACTGCAGATTTCCAATGGTCCAGGCCTCCTTCAGTCAAGATAGATTTTTTTATAGGTGTGACGTTTGAGAATAAATCTGCTACTGTTGCCTCATACAAATCTTACCAAATTTGCAGCAGGAAAACTGAAAATGTGTATTTTAATTTGCAGTAAATGTGTTTTCCAGTGGCATGAAAAAAGTGCAAACTTATAACCTTTTCTGTGAAATCTATGTAGTTTATAACTGAAGTTTGCAGCTGCTTTTACTTGAGAAATACAACAATTATACACATGATATAACATTATGGAAGGCTTATAAACCAGGAATTGTAATTGTTCATCCCTCTGGCTACATTATGATTATTCCTAGGCCAGAAAGCTAAAGAGCTGTAAAAGAACAATTACAAAATTCTGTAAGGAGATAACCAGTCAAGAGCAGGAAAACAAACTCATTGCATGCAAATCTGAACCCTTATTTAAATGATGTTTTTTTTTGTTTTTTGTTTTTTTTTTGGAAACAATATAAACCAAGCAGCTGAACAAGCAGTCAGAAAAGAGAAGTTGGAGGAGGACAGAGCTACCCTGAAGCGTGATCTAAAGACCTGTGAGTTTGTGTTCTCTGCACTTGTGTCTCTATGTGGAAATGTAATCAGTTTAGCTTAGTTTTCAGTACATTTTAGTCAAACATAGTTAGAAAAAGTCTAGCACTATACTCACATTTTTTTTCTTTTGTGCAATTTATTTATTCATAGATTCATAGTTTCATAGGTTGTTACTTGGCTGTTGACCTCAAGGGGGCATTTATAAGCCTGGGCAAGTTTTCTGAAAGAATAATGATGTACTGTATCCAAATAGGACATTGAGGCCAGGCATTTATAAGCTACCTGTATCCATAAGGGACATGGGTGCCAGACCCAATGTAAATACATTAATGATCAACTTATAACTAATGAGCTTAAAATGAAGGCTGTACATTCTATGGGGGCTTCTTGGCAAATTCTATCAAGAGCAAGAGTGTTTGGAAAACACTTCCTACAGATGGTAATAACTGAACTCTTCACAGGGGAAAGAAAGGTCACTTTTAATTAAACTCTGAATGTAATCACCCCACTCACACACACACACACACACACACACACACACACACACACGCACACACACACACACACACGCACATGCACACACACACACACGCACACACACACACACACACACACACACACACACACGCACACACGCACACATGCACACATGAACACACATCCACATACAAATACACGTACACACAAACAAACACTCTCTTTCTCTCATTCTTTCTCTGACTTGGGACTTATGTTTGTTCTTTTTATGTGACACACATCTGAGGGCCAGATGAACAAGAACATTTAGCTGTGGAGCACAGGAACTTCACTAGTTCCTTTTCCTGTTTTAATTACCAGTTAGACAATACTGCGGTGGTGGTACTGTGGTAGCGTTGTCACCTTACAGTAAGACGTTGTCCCGTTCGATTCTCAGTTAGAGCGTCTTCTGTGTGGCGACATGTGTGAATGGGCGTTCCTTCATTAAAGGTTGTGCGTCAGGCCCGGCAAGTCGGCACATAAAAATCTACTGCCAATCATTAGCGGTCCGGAGTTCCGCAGTGGCGACCCCTAACCGGGAAAAGCCGAAAGACAACAACAACATTTAAATTGTGAAAATGGTAAGAAATGAGAAAACTGAGATGTGTATTTAAGCAGCCGATTCTGGTTTACTGTGATGAGTAAACAAAGCAGTTAAGGAAAGTATAAACAGCATTTTTTCAAAAAATACAAACTCATTAAAAAATGCACAGTATAAGACCACTTTCGTAATAATAATAATACTAATAATAACAATAATAATATCTATTTGTCAACCAGGTAGGCCCACATGACACACAGGCCCTTTTCAGGAACAACCAGGGAGCAAGGTATGAATAAGTGATTTACTCATGGGCACACATTTTGCAAATGATGACTGAAGGAATCAAACCTGCACCGCAGGAGCTAGATATCCAGCTTTAACCATTTGTGCCCACTGCCAGAAATAGTGCCTCCAATGGAACTACTTCGAGAGGATAGTAGTGCCCCAACCCCCAGGGCAGAGCTGCCTGAAACAGGGGGTGCAGATAGTGCAGACATTGTAGAGACAATGCTGGTGGGTTGTGGTGCAGAAGTGCTGGATGCCTGTGGAGGCATGACATGATTCATAATGAGTGAAGGAGCTAGCAAGTAAGTAGGTCACTAATTTAATCACTGACATCATGTACCACAGGAAAAGAAGTGGTTCTCCCAAGGCAACGGCCTGGCATTTTGCCATAAAATAGTGGTCCCTGCTGACCAAAAATCATATATATATATATATATATATATATATATATATATATATATATACCCACGGTGGTGGTGCTGCGGTAGCATTGTCGCCTCACAGTAAGACGCTGTCCGGTTTGATTCTCAGCTAGAGTGTTTTCTGCGTGGAGACATGCGTGAATGGGCATACCTTTGTTGAAGGTTGTACATCAGGGCTGGTAACTCGGCACGTAAAAATCAACTACCAATCATTAGCAGACCGGAGTTCCACTGTGGCCACCCCTAACCGGAAAAAAGCCGAAAGATGCAACATAAATATATATATATATATATATATATATATATATATGTACATATATATATATATATATATATATATATATATATATATATAAAATGTATCTATCTATATCTACATCTATATATCTCGATCTCTCTCCCTATCTCTCTCTCTCTATATATATATATATATGTATATATATATATATATATATATATATATATCACATATAATAATCATCTGCAGAATGAGATACATCACACAAGTAGAAGAAAAAAACTAACTGTATTTAGTAACAAAAAATAATACATACTTCATTAGTTATAAAATGATGATGTTACTCTAGTCCATATATGAAATGTGACACTCTTTTGTGTTTCATTTTTATTAGACATAGAAGCTTGATAAAGAGGAGCAGTACATATTTTAGAGACCTTAGTAGAACCAAATATCAGGTGCAGCAACAACAGATCACACACGACCAGGAATCCACCAAGCAGTTTTCTAAACAGTAATATTTTATTCAGATAAAATCTCCCTTAGAGCTTCAGCTAAAAAGCCTTTTCAGAGCATAAAAAACACAAAAAGCATACATCCGTTATATATAAAACAATTTCCCTTAATTATTCAATAAAATAACTAAAGTAATTATATCATTACAAAGCATTTACACAATTAAAACTCTCCAATTACATTCTGTATTAAGTCCCTTAGGGATTAAAGTTTCATACTTTAATGTAAAAATAGATTATTTTTGTAATAGTTTAAGTTTGAAAAGAGAAGTATTGAACCTATCCACCTTAACCTGTTCTAATATACTGACCTGAAGTCCTTCCACATTCCTACCAAGATATTCAATGTGCAGCAACTGGGCTCTCCGTCTTACATTTCTTTATGCCCCTAATATGTTGTAAAATTCTAACTTTGAATGCCTTTTTACTTTCACCAACATAATATTTGTTACATGGGCATCTAAGTACATAGACAACCTCATTAGTGTCACATCTAAAAATATTTTGTTTCATATTTTTACCATTAATATTTGGGAACAGCCTAACCAAAAAATTACAACAGGAACACCTTCCACAAGGGAAGGTCCCTTTAAGGCTACTTTCCCTTTCGATATTAACCTTAGGAACTACAAACTTACCTCTAACTATCATATCTCATATGCTCCTTCCATGCTTGTATGATACACAGGGTCTTTCTTCCAGAATGTCATGAAATTATTTTTATTGTACCAGAAAGCTCCAAAAAATTAAGTGATTACACTAATACTAAACAAACTGTATTTAGTTACAAAAAGACATTCTCTTTCTTTAATCTGTGTTATTGTCCAGTGATACATATTTTCTATAACATCTGTCTATGGGGTTATTACCCATAGACTTTTGTACCTTTTCAAAACTTTCTACCAACGCTTTTTGTCATAACCCCTCCTTTCAAGCAAGAAAAACCTCTTTTCTCCCTCTTTTTCAAAATCTTGGTCCCTATTACACAGCCTGCACAGTCTTATAATCTCTCCATATGGCATAGATAATAAAGTATGGAGGAGATGACAACTACTACCATGTATAAACTGGTTAACACTTTCAAATTTTCAATGAACCCTAGTCAGTAAAGCATTATCCATGTTCTCTAACACCACCTCTAAAAAAGACACTCAGTGTCCCATTTGTAGACCATCAGATTTTAACTGAAACCTATTATAATCTAAACTTTCAACAAAATCTTTCACCTCATGCTAACCATCTTTACAAATAAAAATCAAGTCATTGATAAAACTAAAATAATTAATAACATACTTATTAAAAAATCTTTTCTATAAATATATATTCATTTTCAAAGAAACCCATCAACATGTTTCCATGCATGGGCAAATGCTGCCCCCCTGGCTGTTCCCTGTAACTGTTTAAATAATGTACCATTAAATTCAAAGAAATTGCTTTTTAAACAAAAATCTCAGAAAAGTCAATAATATAACTATACACAGGGCTATCACCTAAAAAGTAACTTAATGCTTCCAAACCAAAGTTATGCTCTATTCTAGTCTGTAAGCTAGACACATCCAGTGTAACAAAAAATATTTCCTGTTCCCATTTAACCCCCTCTATTTTTTTCAAGAAATCAAAAACACTGTGTATAAAAGAAGGCAATAGGAGATAACTATGTAAGAAGGTAGCTAAATTATGTGTAAAAAATGACATGCAGAAACAATGGAACGGCCTGGGGGGGGGGTTTGTCATACTTTTGTGTATCTTAGGTAAGCAGAAAAAAAGGAGCAATACATATTCCTGATAATACCTTATTACTAATTATACAATGACTGGTCATTAATATTCCAAAATGAGCACGTTGATTGGTCAGCCCAATCAGCGTTCCCATTGTACATCCTAGCATATACCAATGGGAAAAGGTCTGGTCGCCCAGACTTTTTTTCCATTGCTATATACTGTAATTTTTATTTATTTTTTTAACAAAAAAAATCAAAAAGGCGACTAACAAAACAAGCCACCATCCAGCAAGATGTAAAGCAAAAATGTATTACTGTTAAGCATTGCACTTTTCTCTGCTTTTCGTCCTGTGTAAATCATAAAACTTCTTCAGGCAAATTGTTCTCAAGTGTCAATGCTTATAAATACTAATAATTAAACAATTAAGAACAATTCAATTAAATAATTAAAAAGGCATTTCAGTAAGTAAGTAACACATACGTAAATACATAAATACATAAATACACATGTTCAACTAACACTTCTCCCAAAAGGATTGCCCTATTTTAAAAAAATAATGTTTTTAATAAAAATGTTAAAAATGTTAAAAAATCTATGAACAATGTTAAATAAACTTGTATAAATACCATAAACAGCACTAATAAAAAAGTCGACTCTTAAGCCTCAAAATACACTTAATAGATAAAGAGTCAATATTGTATAAATAAAAATAAAAAATAAATAAATGTGAGAATGCCTTCACTAAACATATAGGTATCTCTCCCCAACATGAGTTCAGTTTTAAAGGGATAGACATGGTACCAATGAACGTAAGAGGGGGCCCATTTTCATTGTTATTAGAAAAGTTAGAACTATTTTGGCAACTTCGTTTGGATGCAAGTAGTTTTCCTGGCTTAAATGACTCTTTATCTATTAAGTGTATTTTGAGGCTTAAAAGTCTAGCTAGATAACACCGTTCAACATTTTTATTAGTGCTGTTTATGGTATTTATACAAGTTTATTTAACATTGGTCATAGATTTTTAACATTTTTAACATTTTTATTAAAAATATTAGTTTTTTTAAAATAGGGCAATCCTTTTGGGAGAAGTGTTAGTTGAACATGTGTATTTATGTATTTATGTATGTGTTACTTACTTACTGAATTGTCTTTTTAATTATTTAATTGAATTGTTCTTAATTGTTTAATTATTAGTATTTATAAGCATTGACACTTGAGAACAATTTGTCCGAAGAAGTTTTATGATTTACACAGGATGAAAAGCTGAGAAAAGTGCATTGCTTAACAGTAATATATTTTTGTTTTACATCTTGCTGGATGGTGGCTTGTTTCGTTAGTCACCTTTTTGGTTGTTCAAGTTGTTTTGTTTTATTGCTTCGGATTAGTTAAAAAAAAATTTAATCTGGACCTCCGGATATAGCAGAGAGACAGGACGGAGAAAATACTAGGAAAATCAGGTATGTTTTTCAAAACTAAACACACGTACCTGATTTTCCTTGCATTTCCTCCATTCTGTCTCTCTCCTACCCCTAAACTGCCTGAAACTTTTTCTAATTAAAAAAAAAAAAGAATAAGGAAACAAAAACATAGCAATGAAGACCTTCTTTTCTCCGTTGCTTCCTTTCCAAAGCACTGATGTACTGGGTATGCATGGGGACACAAGTCCCATACACATGCTCAGTACATCAAAAAAAGCAACAGGATATATACCAGCCATGGAAGGACAGCACGGCGCCATTACACAAAGACATTATTTAAGAAAAGTAAGTAATTTTTTTTCATAAATAATGTCATTGTATAATAGCAATAACTGATTCCGTAGTGTGGTATGTTAAGATTTACCCACGATTGGCTTTATTTAATCACTCGGGCTTCATCCTCGTGTTTAAACCACACCAACTGTGGGTAAATCTTAATATACCACAACGATGTCGTTGGTTATTGCTTAAATAACCCACAGTAAATGAAAGTTGAATGCCATAATCTGAGCTCTCTGAATGCACAATTTCTACCCAGCAAGCAAACTACTTTTATGAGCAGTTTACTTGATAGTTTGAAAGTCACAAGGTCCTGAGGATCACTCAGGTATGGACTGACAGTATGATACTAAATATAGTTCTCCACAGAGTCTGTTTATAGTGTTTCTTAATACAATTCTTTGCGTGCAGATTCTGTTTATAGCATTTAAAACTGTTAGATACAATACTCTAAAAAATGTTGAAATATTCAGAAATAAACATGTTTGTTTATGTGGTAAAACTGTAAGAGTATGCCTTGTTAGTGTACTGTATAAGCAAATTAGAAACTCTGCCTTGTTAGAAACATATCATTTTTAGGTCAGAGTAACACTCTGTGCATTCCTAGAAGTTTTCACGTCTCGCAAGTCATGTAACTGTTAATGCTCTCTTTGTCCACACCCAGTTACTGCCTAACAATCTGGTGGCCAAATACATTTTTAAAGCTGGTAAAAGTTTGATATTAACTTCAGATAATAAATCAATTCTCATAGCAATATTATTGAAAGGAAATATTGCTTTTATAGCTCTTCAATCTAACAATAGATGTTTTATGTCAGAGTTTTAGTGCAGTGCATACATTTCTACTCATAAAAAACATAGTTATACATTAAAGCTGTGTATTAAATATACAGAAGAGGCTGAATTCGATTCCCAGGAGAAAAGGAAGCATTGTGTACCTCAGAGTTGCCCTTGTTCTTCATTAGGTCATGAGCAAACAGAATAACATGCTAAATAAATGCTGGCATGTTGGGGTTGAGGTGACACAACAAACATAAGGATTAATTGTTGAGGATTGCAGACTATCACATGGCTTAATAACAAATTAATAACTATGCTGCTTTATACTCTGCTGCCCATATTAAAATTATTAAGAGCTGCAACTGGAAATTATTTTTTTTCCAAATGTTGAATTCCATTCTTTTCCTCTCTCTGCAGAGCTCCCTTTTGTCCTAAAAGCTAAAAAGTTGTTGCTGTGTTTAATGCCATTTTACCATTGCACCTTTTTGCTTCTGTTGTTAAATAACACGTGTAAAAATGCAGAAAAATGCATGGTTCTTGTGAAAAGTTGGGCTTGATTTTCACTACATCCAAAGCCTTGCTCACAATGACCATTTCTGTGTATAGTAAGCGACCATTCCTGATTTGTGAATAACCAATACTTATAATATACTCTGATTATATTTGCCACAGAGTGTATACCAAGTTTGACAGGTTGCACATGTAGGATTTAATGTAATATACAGTCATGTTGCCAAATGATATAACAATAGAACATGAGAAGAGAGAGAGGTCTGTTCACTTCTTCATTTTAACAGAATATACAATCATATCCTACATGGCTCAATACAGGAACTTGAGGGAAACACCTCTGTGAATAAAGGGATCATTTAATTTGTTATAGGAAACATACCATGTATGACAGAAAAATGCACCATGTGCACAAACTGCATTGTCTGGCAAGTAATATCAGCATGATGCCGCTCAACTGTCCAGATTCTCAAAAACTCTCCACATTTTTGCCACGTATTTATGGTCTGTACTTCATAAAATATGTTGTTTTCTGACAATTCACTTAGGATTGAAGTCACTAAATAATAATATGCATTTGAGTTTCAGACATCATATCCTTCAGAAAATAAAATAAACACAAATCCTGTTACTTTAGCAATTTTCTAAATTTATAAGAGCAATATTTAAAATCTGTCCCTGTTGTTGGGCCTTTGTGTCCCTCCCCCCATTATTTTAGGCTTTGTCCATATTTCTTGCACGAAGAGGTTGAGAGGTATGAACATGAATGCATTGCTTCCTCTGGCTAGCATCCTTACAAATGACAGAAAGTTAATTAGGTCTTAACACACACACACACACACACACACACACACTGTAAAAAATATATATATATATATATATATATATATATATATATAAATATATATATATATATATATATATATATATATATATATATATATATTTATATGGGTCTACTTCTAAATTCTGAAGTTTCAAAAGTTTGAATTTCTTATGGTCAAGACCATAAGATCAAAGTTTTGAAACTTTGAACCGTTTAAATGGAGATCATCGTGCAGCATGAAATGGTATATTTACCGTTTTCCTCACTGTAGTGCAATTTTGGAGATTGTATATTTAATTAGCAGGGGGTGTGGGGGTGCAGGGCGGGTCTTGCACCCATGCAAAACAAAAGACCATAAGACCATAAGAAATTTAAAGTTTTAAAATGTTGAAATTTAGAAGTAGACCCATATATATATATATATATATATATATATATATATATGTCTGTTTTGATCACGTAGGCAGTTTGTCCTCTTCTCCAAATCCTCACAAACAAGAACAGCAAACAGCTGAAAAGGCTCTCAGTTCCTGTACATTACAATCCTAGAAACTGTCCAAAGGAACAAGCCACACACACTGTATTCCAAATGTAATTGTATGCTATTCATACTCACCTTTTACATTGTTTTCGGTACCTAATCACATGATTCATGACATAAGCACTACAGATGCTGCAAAATGTTATGAATGAGAATGAAATGTTGCTGCATTAAGAACGCAGTGTATGTGAGTGGCTCATTCATTTGGAACGTGCTTCATTATCCCCTTTGCTGTTGACATTTTTCTGTAAGGCCATGCCCCTGTCATAGGTTCATAGGTAGGTACTAAGCTATCGGCCCGAGGGCCTACATAAGCCTAGCCAACAAGGTTCCCTGGCTTCCGCCACCCAAGAAAGTTATTTTCCTGTGCCACTGTCGAGCAGAGACACAGAAGTAATCCCTGAGGTGGATTTCCTATTTCCCATCCACTCATCAAGATTTTTCATGAAGAGTGCTAATGAAGGTTCATAGATAGGTACTAGAAGATTATATCACCCCAGATGGGACTTGAACTCATAATCCCTGGCTTAGGAGGCCAATGCATTATCCATTAGGCCACTGGGGCCTGACAGTAGCTGTAGTCAAGGACTCTTTGTGGCAATTCTTGTTTCATGGCATAGGCAGAACCATTGATAAATATTCTAGCTCCTTGTACCATTCCCCAGTCTTGTGCTCCCTCAGCTTTAAGCTCAGAAGGAAAAAGATCTCATACCTGAGGACCAAAAAATCTCCCCCACTTATATTTGAAGACCAAACAAAAAGTAGCAAGCAGCTTGCTAAATAAATATTATAGCAGATCTGACCATTTTAGCCATGACAATGAATGCAACCATTTCTGAATGCCCCTACTAAAAATACCACACACAGAGCACTGAAATGCTTGAGACTTGCAGTACTCAGATTCAGAAACTACCAGTCACACCTTCCCTTTTCATCTCACCCTAGCTACACTTCTAGGGGTAGTTGCTTATAAAGGTTTCTGGGCCTAGCAAATGACCTTCATGAATAAACATCTACCTGATAATACTGTATAAAGCCAGGCTAAAAAGATGCCTAGACAACTCAGACTTTTTATGAAGTAGGGACATTCAGCTTTAATAATGTTGACATCATTACTAATTGTTACTTAAGATCTGAACTACAAGCAGTAGCCTACACTTGCTGCAAAAGCAATTAGCTGGAAGTTTCAGCATTGCCAAGCAATGCTACTACATACATATATATATATATATATATATATATATATATATATATATATATTGTAGTACATGTTACTACTTCGTTGCTATGAAATGTGATGCAAAAATGTCAGACGTCTGAATAGAAGGCCCCACCATGTCACAGCTAGTACAGTTTGGGTGTTTCAGAACAGTGTTTTTTACCAATAATAATGTTATATTGGCAAAATGTGTGATTTTGCTCCATCTGATAAAATACAAATCACCCTGGTTTGGCACCTATGTCTCTAATGGATACAGGTAACCTGTAAATGGTTCATCTCCCAGGCCCATGCTTACACTTATCAAGGGTAGCAGAACTTGTCAGAGATTTGGGAAGCATGGCTAGGCTTAAAAAGGCCCTTGTGGTCATTTACCTAGTAAACACCTATGAACCTATTATATGTCACTACTCTAGACCATTCAGAAAACTAGTTTAATGTCAGTTAATAAGAATGTGATCTGCAATTATACTGTACCCTTGTTGCAAAATTAGCCAAGAAACATATAAATATAACCCATGGTGTTTTAGTCAGTCAGTATGTTATTTACTTATTTAGTTTGTTATTTTATAACAAACGGGCACCATTTTTTAAAATAGGTAGTCATCCCTGCTGGCCTCATGGAATGTTTGTCCACTTGCTCTCTAAATTGCTGTCCATTCTCAGCATTAGTGACACTGCTACAGCTCCTTTTACTGCATTGAAATCCAGTTCTGTGAAACCTAAAAGATATCAGGAGTTTATGCTGCCCTGAAGAACCATACACTATTACATGTATGTTTCACCTCATAGAGGTTATTTTGAAAGCTGTATTTTATGATAAACCTTAACTTGTTAAATACAAATGCCTGAGCCAGCAGTAGGGATTTTTTACTCTGTTTATTCCTGCTACAATATTATTACAGTAACTTGCTCATGGTGCTGGATTATAGTTTTTTTTCCTCTAGTCCCTAAAGTAATTTGATTGATAACCAGACATCTTTTGAATTTTATATCTTCCCTATAGACTCCCTTCCCAACTTAAATATATTTAGTTTCACTTTTTCCATCATTCTATTTAACCATAGCCTTATTACTATATAAACTTAAATACTTTTTGTTACACTTTTTCCATTGTTCTATTTAACCACCGCTCTCTTACTATATAAATTTATTTAGACTCACAGCTGCCCATACGAAGGTAGTCTCACTAATATCTACAATAACAAGTGTTAGAGCTTAATGGACAAATGAATTTACTACTAAGCAGCCAATAGTTCAGAGCAATTGATTGTTTTTACTTGCACATACCTGGAATTTGGCTCTTCCCACTCTGTTCGCCCTTTGCTACGCTTGGGCTCACTCCTCTCCCCATACCCTACCCCCATTCTCACCTACACCCTATTCCCACCCACCCCCAGGCTTCTGACCTTTATACCTAATTAGGCATTCCCCTAAGCCTCACTCTCATACTAACCTCATTTCTATATAACTGCAAGCAAAAGAAAGGCAAGACACTGCTGTACGAATACTTTTAATCCACCAAATAATTCACAGGTTAGCGCTTTCGGGATAAAACCCTTCTTCAGACATTTTAAAATCATTATCAAACAATTATATATATTGCAAGTAATTAAGCAAGATTTAAAAGAACCAATCAAATAAAAACATTTAATAAAAAACACGCCTCTTTTGCAAGGCCGGTTTTAAAGGGACCAGGTCATTTAACCCTGGTTCCCTATGTGCTTGTAATTCTATGATCCATCGTGCTTCTAAAAACTCTGTATGTGCTTTCACATCCCCTCCTCGTATATTCATAGTTACATTGGCTATCGCTCTAAATTTAAAAGAATGTGTAGGAAAAGACTCAACATGTTTGTACAACGCATTGTGTATATCCTTGTTCCTTATCGAACAAATGTGTTGTAATATCCTGACTTTAAACATTTTATTAGTCAAGCCAACATAGAAAGAGGTACATGTTAAACATTCAGCTATATATACTATATTTTCTGTTCTGCAGTTCGCTCTCCCTTTGAATTCAAATACCTTGCCACTATTGGGATGTTGAAATTTACTATTATTTTTATTAATATAAGGACAAGCCTTACAATTGCCACATGTTGTAGTGCCTATATTCATAGGGGGTTGTCTAACATCACATACATTCCTTTCAGTGCATAACAAATCTTTTAAATTTTTGTTGCGCCTGTAGCCAATGCATGGTCTAGGACCCACTAATTCACTCAACCTCCTATCACTCCTCAAAATGTTCCAGTTCTTTTCCACTATTTATTTATTTATTTTATTTTACATTTGTTAACCGGGCTAGTCTAACTGGATATATTTCCATTTTCAGTAGAGGCCCGGGGAGAAAAGCTCCACATAGGTATAAACACAGTTACATAATATACAAAAACTAAACGTGGAAAGAAAGGGAAAGGAGGGGGGATATGCAAATATGCAGGAAGACATCATAGGATTTAATATTCACATAAGATAGCATGAATCTCACACAATAAAAATACAGTTTAAACTTATTTCATGATATTTTATAGGAAGGTTATATAAGGAGAGTAAAAGAGAGAAAAGAAATATACAGAAAAGAGTGAGTAGATGAATAAAATCTATACTTTCAGAGAAAGATAAAGCAACTAAAGGAGGAGAAGGATATTAGAGAGTTAATGCTTATCAAGTGGTGGTCATACAGCTAGTAAAAAGGAAAGGAGGAGGAAGGAGAGGGAGAGGGAGGAGTAGAGGTGGTTATAGGGAGATTTAGTCGGGGTTACAGCAGGGACATAACCATTGATTTTTAAGGTAGCTTCTGAGTTTTTGTTTGAACAGAATAGGAGTTGGAATAGAAGTAAGTTCAGTAGGAAGTTGATTCCAGTGTTTGCCAAGGGCGTTAGAGAAGAGGGAGTCACCAGCAAGGTTGTTGGATTTGGTTAAAGTTACTAGTAGTTTACTGGAGGAACGAAGTGAGTTCAGGTTAGAGTAGGGGGTCAAAAGTTTGGAAAGTGCAGGAGTGTTATTAGGTTGGTACAGAGCTCTATGGACAAAGGAGAGTTGGGAAAGAAGCAACATATTT
Source organism: Protopterus annectens (assembly GCF_019279795.1). Lineage (NCBI taxonomy): Eukaryota > Metazoa > Chordata > Ceratodontiformes > Protopteridae > Protopterus > Protopterus annectens. Next base: position 163,554,581 of record NC_056727.1, read on the forward strand.
TCTAATTCAAGCCAGTGAAGTTGTTGAAGGTTCATGCAGTGGTGTGTTCTAAATTGATTACCAGTCACAAATCTAGCAATACTATTATATGTATTAGCCAATTTTGAGAGATTGTTTTTCTTCAGGTTAGTGTAAATTGGTGAGGCGTAGAGAAGGGTTGAAATAAGGTGAGAGTGGGCAAGAGTAGCTTTGGCTGCAGGGGTTAAGAATGTTCTAATTCTGTATAGGGAGCCCATTTTTCTGTTTACAGTTTTAATGGTATTATTGATGTGACAGTCATACGTAAGGTTGTTGTCAATCATGACTCCTAGCAGTTTGGTAGTGGGGTCAGCTGATATGAGGGTACCATTAATAGATGAGATAGAGAAATCTAAAGTGGGGGATCTAGTAGTTGGTTTAAAGAGGAGGAGTTTTGTTTTTTTAGCATTTAAGAGTAGGCAGCGTTTTAAGAACCAAGCTTCTACTGTGTGGAATACATTTTGAGTAATAGTTTGTAGCTCAAGAATGTTTTTAGCTGAGCAAATGAGAGTGGAGTCATCAGCGTATTGTATGCAAGTAGCTTGTGGAATAGCTGATTGTAGGTCATTTATAAAAAGGGAGAAAAGGAGAGGCCCAAGAATGGAGCCTTGTGGGACACCAAGAGAAATTGGAAGGAGAGAGGAGAGTTTGTTTTCCCAGAGGACTGCCTGTTTTCTGTTAGTGAGATAGGAAGTAAACCAAAGGATAGCTTTAGGTTCTAAAGCAAGAGATTCTAGGATTTTTATGAGGAGGGGGTGGTTAACCATGTCAAAGGCTTTGGACAGGTCAATAAAGAGTGCAGAGGAAAGAATGTTATTATTGCGGTTTGTGTTTATGAAGTCAGTAAAGGAAAGAAGAGCAGTGGTAGTACTGTGAAAAGGCCTGAAGCCGTGTTGACAGGGAGTTAGAATGTTATTTTTAGTTAAGTAGTTCATTAGGTGGTAGTGGACACATTTTTCCATGATTTTAGCTAGGGGAGATAAGAGTGCTATAGGCCTGTAATTAGAGTATTCATTGGAGTTACCTCCTTTATGTAGGGGTATAATGTGTGAGATCTTCCAGATGTCAGGTATGATACCTTCATTAATTGTTCTATTGATAAGGATGGATATGGGATAGGCTATAGCCTTAGCTGCTTTTTGGAGGTATTCAGACGGAAGTTGGTCAGCTGATGGGGTACATGGTTTTGGTTTTTGGATACATCTTTGGATGAAGGTGGTAGAGATAGGTTGAAGCGTGAAGGTAGGTTGAGTAGATGCTGCTTGAGCAGGGATGCTAGAGTTGTCAAAGGAAAGGTGAGAGGCCAGAGAATTGATAGTATTAGTAAAGAAGGAATTGAAAGCATTGGCAGTTTCCTGGGAGGAATTTTTTTCGGATCCAGAGGGAGAGGGGGTGGTAGTTTGTCCAGGGTGAAGAAGTCTATTCAAGGTTGTCCAGAATTTTTGGGGATTATTATGATTAGCTGTTTGGAGGTTACTATAGTAGTTTTTTTTGTCTGAGATAATAGCTTTTTTAGTACTATTTCTTAAGTGTCTGAAGGTCTGTTGGTCAGAGGGAGATTTACTAGTTCTCCATTTTATCCAGGATTTGTTTCTGAGTAACATTTTGTGCCTTGTTTCCTTAGATAGCCAGGGAGCGGGTTTAGTTTTGACTCTAACAGTTCTTTTTGGTGCATGATTATCTAGGATAGATAGGAATGTGTTGTTAAAATATTGAACAGCTTCTTCTAGTGGAAGAATTTGTAGAGGTATCCAGTTGCAGGCATTCAGTTCAATGTTAAATAGGATGGGGTTAAAGTTTTTTGTGCTACGAGATGTTCGGATAGTGGGGGCATTAGTAGCAATATTCTTCTTTCTTATGATAAAGGTTAAGTTGTGGTCACTAATGTCATCTGGCAAAGTGCCGGTTTGGTATTGTAGCTGTGGTTTATTAACAAGAATCCAATCTAGTATACTTTCTTTGTTGTTAGGTTTATTACTTCTGGTGGAGGTATTAATAGTCTGAGTAAAGCCATGGAGATTAATATGAGAGATTGGGTTAGCGGTATTAACTGATGACCAGTCGAGGTTGAAGTCTCCAAGTATTACAGTTTCTTGTGGAAAGGTGGTTGATGCCCAGCTAAGGAGATTTTCTATAATTATGGAGTTTTTTCCAGGAGGAAGATAAGTGTTGATAATATATATGGCTTTATTTGGGTTTAGTTGTAGCTTTGATATAAGGAGTTCAGTTTTGGTGTTCTCTGGGGGAACAAAGGGTACTAGGGTTATATTTAGATCAGTCTTAAATATTAGTGCAATTCCCCCTCCTTTGCGAGTATTGCGGTCTTGTCTTATGATGTTATAGCCTGGTGGGATGATTTCTGTATCCTTGGTGAGGGGTTTTAGCCAGGTTTCTGTTAAACATAGGATGTCAAAAGAGTAATAATCAAGAAGAGAGTGGAGAAGGGTGACTTTGTTGTTTACACTTCTGATATTAAGGTGTCCTATGAGTAAGGAATGAGCATTAAAGGTTGGTAAATGAAGGGAGGAATTTGAGATAATAGGAGTAGCTTCAGAGGAAATAGTAAAGGGTCCTGGGTTAGGATGTATATCGCCATCTACCAGGGTAGAGGGATTGTAGTTTAAGTGTGGCTTACAGGTAATCATTATCAAATATTTTAGTTTTCTTAACATGAGATTATTCGATTTAATATGGGATAGTCTGTGATATTTGGCTAAGAGGTAGGAAGAGGTAGAAGTAATGTTTGAGTGTGTGAACTTTGGGGTAGATAAATTAGTGGCAGTTTGTTTGGAAGAGGTTTTAAGGTCATAATTACAATTTGTTTCATAAGAGGTTAGGAGATAGGGTAGTGTGAGTACTAAGGTGAAAATGAAAAGGGGTAATAGCTTGGCTGGGTTCTGTTTTATTATAGGGGCCAAGGATGGTGTTTTGTTGGTTTTGAAAGACATGGTGATTAGTGGAGATGAGGACTTGTTAATATAAGGGTAGGTTAAGATTAAAGTGAAAGTATGAGAGACTTGAAGTGAAGAGGCACAGTAATTCGCTTAGGAGTAGGAGGGAGGGGGGAGGAAGGAAATAGAGTGTAAGTAATTAATGGGAGGAGATATAACTGAGGTAGGAGATATGGATAGGTGGGAGTACTTAGGGGGAGTGGTTAGAGAGCTATAAGGGTGAGGGTGCATGGGGTGGGTGGGATAAGGGGGTAGGGAGGGGAGCGAAGCGGGGCAGAAACAAACAGTTTAGGTGAAAGCAATCAGAGAAGAGCAGATCATACAGGAGAGCTAGTCAAGAGATAAGTGAAGGTTAGGAGGCAAACGGTAGGAGTAAGTATATGCTAGAGGCAGCAGGGAAAGTAGTTAAAGGTGGAAGGGTATGGAGGGAGTAACAGAGGGTAAGATAAAGAGGCTTTACTGGGGAGAAATATCTTCCAGAGGGGAATCTCTATGAGAAGGGCGCCACCTAGAGGCAACAGTAGGTACTGGAACCGTGGCTTCTTAAAGGGCTTACAGCATACGAGGCAGGTAGCTGGGGATCCTAATGGAGAATTTGGTCAGATGTTAGAAAGAAGCAATGGGAGGCTGCTGGCTGACCTGGCTACGGGTTGTACAGTTAAAGGCTAACAACAGAAATGTACAAGTTACAGGAATTGTAGGACATACTTTCTTTAATTTCCAAGGAGAGAGCTCCCAAAAGAGGGTTGGCTTAGTTCCTTACAGTGGTATAGAGGCAGCAGTCCTAGTCAGGATATATGAACTCGGACCTAGTAGTGGTCAGGATGTGTATATAGCTGGGGAGAAAGAGGGGAGAAGGAGAAGATTTAAAATATAGTGCAAAACACAACCTTAAATCACTCTATCATGAATACAGTAGCATTTACAAGGTTAGGCTCAGTTCCTAGTGGAGAAAAAAAGCAGGCAACAGCATAAAATGCTAGCTTGTTATGAAACCATGCTCCCACCTTCTAGATCAGAACTTCATGTCTCTATAACTAACAAGTTTAGCCAAACGTTTCAAGGTATACAGAAAAGGACAGTGGAAGTCATTCAAAAATAGAACACATGAAACTACAAGTTAGCATACAGTAGCAATAGACTATGCAGACATACAATGCTAAATACAACAATTAAATCAGTATAGACCAATCTGTAAAATAGTGCACCTTACAATGCTAAATGCAACAATTAAATCAGTATAGACCAATCTGTAAAATAGTGCACCTTACAATGCTAAATGCAGCAATTAAAGCAGAGCAGACTAATCCGAAAAATAATTCACCATAGACTACAATTAGTAGTATTTGCTTACGGCTGATCAGGGGAGGTTTAAAGGGGTTACATTGATGTAGTCATAAAAGACATCTAAGTATGAAAGGTAAGCGCTCAAACTCAGGTAGGGCTCTTGCGCGTAGTGAGGCTACCGCAATGGAGCACGCTAGTGTCTGTGATACTAGGTCAAGAAGAAGTGCAATAAGCACGTGTGGAGTAGCTGAGATAAGACACGCTACTAACTGTGCACTAGTCTGAGAGATAATTAGGCTATGAATATACTTAAGTAGGGTGCTAGTCGCCAAGGATTTAATCCATAAGCATGGCTTTAAGGAGTGGGGAAGGCGCGAAAACCCGCCACGGTAAAAAACCGAAATTCCTTTCAGGTATAGCGGTTTTAATTCATTTCCGCTGTCCCCATGTAAACAAGCAATTTCATACACACCGTGTGATGTACTTTCATGAATATAGACGAAAAAGGGTGGTAGCAGGCTTGCAGACCTATGTCTGATTACTAAGATACAGCAGGTTAGCCGCTAGACAACAGTAGCCGAAATGGCGATAAATAGTGAATATAGCTAATTCCCAGCATCCATAAAAGGGGCATGGCGTCTGGCATACAGGTTTCCTGATACAACTGATAGACTATGTATGCTGTCCTGGATGGTCAGAGGACGGAGACGAGTGTCCAATACGTATGTATAATTTTCATCTTTGGTAAATGCACTGTCTCTTTCCAAAGTGAGTAAACATCATCTTCAGTTTATAATCCATAAATGTTTATTTTGACTAAACGTATATTGCTGTACAGCAAAACATACCAATGTCACTCTGCAGAGCACCTACTTTTCTGATGGAATTTTGATGACTTTTTTTGACAAGCTCAAGTTTCTAAAGGCTTTAGTTAGCTCACAAACTCATGAGAAACAATATGTGATGTCTTCAACAATGGTGTAACTGGTTTACTAGTTTTTAGAAATTCATACAACTCATCGTTGATTTTCTGAAAGCCTTACCCAAAGTGCATAAATCATTGGAAGACCCACCCCTCAGACCTATTGTTTCAGGGAGGGGATGGGTGACCGAGAATGCTTCCATATGGTTGGAATGCACTTTGAAACCACTGTTGAATAAGTTACCTAATGTGCTCAAGGATACTCAATGTTTCCTACAGCTAGTGAAAGAAGCTGATGGGATGTATCCCACTACAGAGCTATTACTGGTTACATTAGATATAGAGAGCCTGTTTACAGTGATCAATAATGATTACGGGGTAGACGCCATTGAGAAGTTAATGCAAGAGATGGGAGAATCTACCGCTAAGATAGATCTAGTGAAAATTTTGTTACTGATGGTTTTGGAAAATAATGTTTTTATCAGTGGTGACCAGATATATAGGCAGGCACAGGGGATTGCCATGGGCACCCCCTGTGCCAATACCTATGCGAACTTGGTCCTCTCCTTTTGGGAAAGGAAGTTTGTACTAGATAATCAAAGATGGAATAAGCACATTGTTATATACTCCCGTTTTGTGGATGATATTTTTATTTTATGGAGAGGTGATTCGTCCACTTTGGAGACCTTCTTAAAACACCTACACTCCACAACCACCTTTCTAAAATTTACCATGATATACTCCCAACACAACATCAGCTTTTTGGATGTTAATTTGCTTTTGACAAATGAGGGTTTTTCCTTGGAATTACATAGAAAAGAATGTTGGAAAAATAGTTTGCTGGATTTTAGTAGTATGCACCCACGACATCTATTCCCCAATATCATACAGGGACAAGTGTGCAGGACCTCTAGACTTTGTACAGAGGATTCCAACTTTCAGAAAGAAATTTCTGGGTTAAAAGCAAACTTTGTTAACAAGGGTTATAGTGAGAGCATGGTTGAGAAAGTAGTATCTAGTGGGGTGAGCAAGAGGAATGACAGGTACAAACCCTGGTTGAAGGTTAATGAAGGGACAGTGCCAAGTAATGGTGGCCACCATACTACATCCAGAAATCCAAGGCTTTATTTCACTTATAACAGCAATAGTAGGGACATTAATAACATAGTGGAAAAGAACTGGAACATTTTGAGGAGTGATAGGAGGTTGAGTGAATTAGTGGGTCCTAGACCATGCATTGGCTATAGGTGCAACAAAAATTTAAAAGATTTGTTATGCACTGAAAGGAATGTATGTGATGTTAGACAACCCCCTATGAATATAGGCACTACAACATGTGGCAATTGTAAGGCTTGTCCTTATATTAATAAAAATAATAGTAAATTTCAACATCCCAATAGTGGCAAGGTATTTGAATTCAAAGGGAGAGCGAACTGCAGAACAGAAAATATAGTATATATAGCTGAATGTTTAACATGTACCTCTTTCTATGTTGGCTTGACTAATAAAATGTTTAAAGTCAGGATATTACAACACATTTGTTCGATAAGGAACAAGGATATACACAATGCGTTGTACAAACATGTTGAGTCTTTTCCTACACATTCTTTTAAATTTAGAGCGATAGCCAATGTAACTATGAATATACGAGGAGGGGATGTGAAAGCACATACAGAGTTTTTAGAAGCACGATGGATCATAGAATTACAAGCACATAGGGAACCAGGGTTAAATGACCTGGTCCCTTTAAAACCGGCCTTGCAAAAGAGGCGTGTTTTTTATTAAATGTTTTTATTTGATTGGTTCTTTTAAATCTTGCTTAATTACTTGCAATATATATAATTGTTTGATAATGATTTTAAAATGTCTGAAGAAGGGTTTTATCCCGAAAGCGCTAACCTGTGAATTATTTGGTGGATTAAAAGTATTCGTACAGCAGTGTCTTGCCTTTCTTTTGCTTGCAGTTTTCACTTTTTGTCAGGCAGACTTTGGCATCAGTACGTTTATCTTGTTTTGTTGTCTCATTTCTATATAACCATTCTTCTTCTCACTGTCTTCAATCCATATCACCATCTACCTTCACTTCATATCACCTCACTCACACACTACCCAAATTGTGCAATCTCTTCAGGCTAATACCCCCTATCTAATCCCCCCACTCTAATACAACCTACATAAAGTATAGCTACACCTAAATCCCTACTCTCTCCTGTAAATATAATTACTAATAATTCACAACAATACATCAACACTTTGTTAGAGCAAAATGTGGCCCCTAACTTTTACATCAATAGTAAGCCTCACCATCACCTCACACTTAACCTCATATCACTACACTAGCAACTCAAAATTTCAGACTAAATCCCCTACCAGTCCAACCCATTCACAAGACAAACCAGCCTTTTATGTAATATCTCCATTTATAACATCTCAAATCTTGACCTTGCCACATTCAAAGTAACCCCACACCAACGAAACCACATTTCCTCAAAATATAGCACATCTATAATCAAATGCCTAAAAACTATAATCCAAACAGCATCCTGAATCCTACTTAGTGGAGAAGTGCACCCATACCCTGGCCCTACAGACAATAACAACCCCCCCTCCCCACTACCAGACAAATAACATTGTAACCTCCCCCAGGAAATCAACAGATCTCCATATACTCAACATAAACATAAAGAGCATACTGAAGAAAATCCCAGAGCTACTTGCTAACTTGGTCCTCTACTACCCCAACATAGTCCTTCTTACACAGATCTGGCTAAAGCCACTAAACAATAATAATGACTTTGTTCCACCTGGTTACAGTGTTCTTAGACAAGACAGAATATCCAAAAGTGGCTGAGGCATTGCTCTCCTCTTCAAAAACAACCTGACCATTGAAATGTTAGTCAGTGAACAACTCAAGTTCAATAATGCAGAAACTATGTTCACTAAGCTAAAAATCAACTTAAAAAATTACATATAATTGGTACCTATATAACCCACAGCAATAATATTAATACAGTAGAATCCATTCTAGACTGGACATCCCAAAAATTTCACCAAGAAACAATCATACTAGGTAACATTAATATCAACTGGTCCTCCTGTAACTCACTCCACCCCACTAACCACATTAACCTATATGTTTTCATGCAACTAATGAAAACCACCACACAGGTAGATAAAGCATCAGAAAAGTAGTCCATCCTAGACTGGATATTTACTAACAGACCATTTAAATCCTACCTCTCAGGCTCCCTCCCAGACACCCTCAATGACCACCTTCTCATCTTTATAATTAGACACCAAGTGAATCCATTGAAATCCTCCACCCACCAACAAATCCGGTACACAGCGAATTTCAAAACCCATGACTTCATATCTGCACTTAATCAATGCAACTGGAGACCACTCTCATCTCTCCTCCTGGAAAGTGTCATAGACTACTTCAATAACACTTTCCTAAACATTCCAAATCATCTTGCCCCTATCAGAACTGTCAGAACTAAATCTAACTATGCCACCTGGCTGACAAGAGATACCCGTCTACTGCTAAAACAAAGGGATAAAGCATGGAACCCATGGCATCAAAATAAAACCGAACTAATAGACAGGCATACCAGGAACTAAGGAACAAAGCCAAAAAACAAATTAGGGCAGACAAAATGAACCACTATATAGGCATTCAAACCAAACACAAAAATAACCCACAAAAATTCTGGGCTACCATTAATAAAATCCTACAACTAGAAAAGACCAGTACTCCACCCCCTAACATTGACACCACCACCATTAATATTGCCACCCAATTCAATTAATACTTCACCAAATCCATCCTAGTCCTTGGCAATAATAGTTCTCCCACTTCATATCCAAACCAATCTTCCATATCAGTAAACCAAAACCTCTTCTCCTTACAGCCTGTCCCAACTAGTACAATATTTATTTATTTCATTTTTTATTTTACAGTTTGTTTACCAGGATAGTCCATTAGGCCGAAGGAGCCCATTTTCAATGGAGTCCTGGGGAGAAAAGCTCCAACATAGTTAAACAAGTGATAAAGTAATTAGACAAACACACCAACAAAATGTTACAAAGTATATAAAATCTGTAGTACACAATGAAATAAGAGATGTACTAACAAAATAAATAATAGTATAAAATGCTTTTACAGGGCAATCAAAGGTACTATCTCTCTCTCTCTCTCTCTCTCTCTCTCTATATATATATATATATATATATATAGAGAGAGAGAGAGAGAGAGATTTAAATAGTCTACACAAGTGAACTTCTCAAGTCAGATTACAAAAGAAACAAGAAACAGAGAAGAGGGAAATTAACAACTAAAAGGTAGAGTGAAGATGTAGGTACAGAAGGAAGAAGTAAAGAGCATAGATGTAGGTGGAAATATAGGTAGGAAAATAGACAGTGGGGATCAGAGTTGCGAAAATTAAAAAACAGAGGTAGGTAGGGTGCAAAAGTAGAGGAGAGGGATCAGAGGTATGAGAAATTAGAGAAGAGAGATAGGTAGGATATGGTTAAGTAGAGGATATATATATATAAATATATAAATACCAAAATAGGCTTAAACCCACAACCCTGGCCGCTGACAAATTGCCTGCAGAGTATCTAAAGATCACAGCCAAAGCCATCTCTTATCCAGTCTCCATGCTCATTAATCGCTCTTTATCAGAACAACGTGTTTCTTCTCTGTGGAAAATTTCACATATAATACAAAGGAGGCAACTCTGTGAAACTATCTAATTATCATCCAATTGCCATTCTATCCCCCTTATCTAAAATCCTCGAAAAATGTATACATTCCCAAATAATGCACTATCTCCTCCCTAATAAACTGCTAGCCAACACCTAGCACAGATTTTGCCCCAATCACAGTACTATCACAGCCCTTATTAGCTTTACCAGCACAGTAAACCGACACAGAAACAATGGTAACCTTGTGTCCACTGTATTCCTAGATCTTCCAAGGCCTTCAATACTGTCTCCCATCACAAACTCCTTTCAGCTCTCTCTCTGATCTTAATCTCTGCCACTCCACAAAAGCATGGTTTCAAGACCATGTAACCAACTGCTAACAAGCAGTAAAATGGTAAAACTCCTTATCTCCCCTAGTACCTGTCACCCTAGGGCTCCCCCAAGTATCCATTCTTGGATCTTATGTTTCCAACATATTCACCAACCAACTCCACAAAGCTATCCAGCATGCCACTCTAATCCAGTACGCTGATGACACCACTCTAATCTGCTCCACCCCATCACTTCCTGAACTCCAGGAATTGACACAAGAGTCCTTTACTGCTGTTGAAACCTGGTTAGCCAACTCTCAACTAATACTTAACCCCAATAAAACACAGCTAATGATATTCTATCCCACTACAGCCTTAGACCCCATACCACCATTCACAATATTCTCAGCTAATAACAGCCCTATCACAACTGTCTAACACACCACACATCTAGGGGTTATCATAGTTCACAACATGAAATTCAATATGCACAGTGCACAGACAATAAAGAAAGTCCATAAAAAACTCGGAACCCTATATAGATGCAAAAAGTACTTCAACAATGACAGTAAAGTCACCATCGCAAGAACCCACCTACTATCCACACTCCTCTATGCTTCCCCCATGCTTATCAGCCTTAACAAAGCAGACTTTAACAGATGAAACACCTGCTACAATAAAATAGCTAGGTTTGCTATGGACTCACCCTTCAGGACACATCACTGCATAGCAATCAAGCAACTATCCAGGCTAGAATTACCCAACCTGCTCACATATAACCAGTTTATAATAGCCCACCAAATTCTATATTATCCCAGTAGAGTCCCTGCTCTTCAATGTCTACTTAATATCTACTCTAACAAATGCCTATTAAGATCCACCAATAAAGCACTGGCAGACATAGGCAAAAGCAGCAATAGCTCCGGGGACTCCTTGTTTTCCATTTCTGTTGCAAAAGCATGGAATACCATCCCCATAGATATTAGAACCAATGAAAACAAAAATAATTTCAAAAAACTCCTCCGGTCCCATTTACATAGTTCTTGGTTATGTAATTGTTCTGACCCTGGGTAACTTCACTTAATTATATCATTTCATACTTTAACCTTCTATGAAAGCTTGCAAAAACTCCTTTCTATACTCTTAATTAATCAATGTGTGTTTACTATACTAGCCACTGATGAATATAACCTAATGACTGAACAAAATGTCCTTTCAATTTTATTGTTTATTGTAACACACCGTGGTCCTTATAGTATATTTAGTTTTTGTTCCTTTCTTGGCATTGAAACTGTACCTTCTTAACTTTTTGACTCTGCACAGTACTTTATTAACATATGTATTGTATTTACTGTAGTTGTTGTACAACTCTTTGTGGAGCTTTTCTCCCCAGGCCTCCGCTGAAAATGGGATCCATGCCCAGTCGGACTTTCCCGGTAAACAAATGTAAAATAAATAAATAGATAAATATTATGTCACTTCTTCATTGCTATAAAGTACAATGGAAATAGTCATAGCTTCAGTCATAACTCTACCATGCCATAGCTGTAGTTAAGAAAGCACAGCTGAACATTTTAGAATAGCTCCTATTCATAAGTTCTTACAAGGTTATCTGCCCTTATGGGCCATTTTAAGCCTAACCGATTTTCCTCAAAGGTAAGAATCAAACACTGTACTTTGTATTTGTCAGGCAAACACTTTAACCACTATGCTAACCACCATACCTCTCAACCTGTTAGTGCAAGGAATCTGCACAAAGCCTAAAACAGTGGGAGGGAACAAAGGCCCCAAAACAGAGACAGATTTTAAATTGCTGTCATAAACTTAGACAATTGCATGAATAACAGGATTTCTGTTAGCATGCATTTTCTGAAGGATATAAAGTCTGAAACTCAAATGTATACCATTATTTAGTGACCTCAGTCCTCAGTAATTTGCCAAGAAAACCACAAATTTCATATGGAACAGACTAAAATATGAAGCAAAAATGTAAACATTCTGCAAAAACATGGACAGTTAATAGGCATGCTGTGATTACCACAGAGTAATGCTAAGTTATTAAAACATACTCTGCCTGAATTCCAAGATGGCTGCACACTGATCAACAGCTTAATTTCAGCTCTCCCACTGTTAAAAAAGAAACTGAGGGGTGGGGCCAGTTACTCTGCCAGATTTAGTAAATTCAGATACTGGCTAGTAGCTACACTGACTGGATGCCAGCAAAGAAGAAACTTGGAGATCATAAAACAAAATCAGTTAAAAAAGGTGAAGAGAAAACACTGACTGGGAAGAATTCTGCAGCTGTTCAGCAAAAGGCAGTTCAAGCTGCAGCTTTAGTACAAGACATAGCCTCCTGTATTCTAGAGGAAAAAATAATCAAATGTGCTCAGAGCTGATTAAAATAAACAAAACACTAAAGAAGTACAAAAGACTGGAAAAGTGAAAGAAGCTTTAAACAGCTATTCAGATTAGATAAAAAATACAAAAATTAGAATTCAAAATGAAGAAAAGCTTCTCTGATTATGAGACTGCTCAAGAACAGTTGTTTCAAAAGATGGTAGAGTTAGAGGACAGAGCTTGCAGGCAAAACCTGAGGTTTTCTGCTGTACCAGAGAAACTGGAAGGAACAGACTATATTAACTTTATGAAAGCAGAAATAAGCAACTAGACTGGTACTCCTCAACAAGAGTTGTTAATTGAAAGGGCACATGGTATGTATCCTCCAAACTTGGCCATGAGAAAGCAGTAAAGACCTGTAATGATAAAGATGTGATCATACCAGCAGAAAGAGTTTATTTTGACAAACTTCTGGCAGAAGGGCAAATTATTAAAAATTGGAGACAGTAGAGTGTTTGTGGAAAATGCTTATTCACTGTACACCATGAAGAAGAAAAGCAAATGTATCCCAGAAATCAGGGAATGTCGAAAGACAGGTGTTTGATTCAAGCTGTTATATCCAGCTGTCTACAGAATACTTTTTCCTGGAGGATCCACATCATTTCTTAATACAGAACAGGCTAAGGAGGAAATACAAAAGTCTGTCCAACAAAAAGTGAGTAAAGAAACAGAAGGAGACTCTTTTTCTTATTCTTCAGATAATAAAACCCATAGGGAGACTTTGCTAGTGAAACTTTTTTCAATGTTCCAAAGGAAAATTAGAGACATAAAAAAAGGTATAGGAGCTGACTAGAAGAATCAGGAGTTCCTTGGACTTGGACCAGAGTCTGGGGTTGGTAGAAAAAGATTAACAGGAAGAAGAACAGCAACACTAAAATTAGCGAATAAATGTGAGATTATAAAGCATCAATCACATTTGTTAAATGTAGCTTTGCAAGAAAAAGGAGGAAAATGTGACTTTTGTTGATTTTGTTAAACTTGTGGGGAACTGAAACTCACATATCCCACTTCATAACATTAATGCTTGGAAGGAGAGTAAAAGGAAAAAATAGCTGTAAGTAAAACAATTTTATTCTTAACAGTATTTGTATAAACATTTTATATTATAAATTGCATGTTTTATAGTAAAGCATTTTCAGTTATTGCTGTATGTGATATAGATACTATAGTAAACAAGTGCCTTTCATTTTCTTTTTTTTTAGTTTTAAGAAATGTAGGCATTACAATGTTAAAAGAGAAGAAAGGCTTGATGAATGCATGTTTAAGTTAATATGCTGTAATATTGGGTTGTTGAGGTGGGGAATGAGGTGTAAAAGTGCACAGGTTATAATATATATATATATATATATATATATATATATATATATATATATATTTATGTGATAATGTTTTATCTTACTTTTACATAGGTGAATGTCTGCATTTAAGCCCTTGGCTTAATCTAATAACTTTTTTGTATAAGCAATTAAATAAGAGAATACTAAATGTAATGAAACGTTTTTCTTTCAAAAATAAATGTTCAGTTTGAGAAGTCTGTAGTTGAGGGCAGATGTTGATTTTATTCTTAGGTTTACATGAAGACAAGCTGACTGGTATGTAATAAAAATGAGCGCTCATGTTTTTAAGGCTAAAAGATAATGTTTTCTGAAAACAAACAAGCTATTTTTCACATCTGGGAGATAAAAATGAAACAAGAACATCAGCAACTGCATAAGTAGGAGGACAGGCTATAATATGTATCCTAGTATGGATAACCTTAATTTTAGGTCAGGTTTTGCCTGTGTGTGCAGTTGTCGATTGGGGACAACTGTTCTAATCAGGGGTGTTAAATTTCATTATTTGAATATGTCCATAGTTTTTTTTTTTTGTGTGTGTGTGTGTGTGTGTGTGTGTGTGTGTGTGTGTGTGTGTGTGTGTGTGTGTGTGTGTGTGTTTTAAGTTAATAGATTATGGAGGTGTTCTGGGGTGTTATTTGTTTGTTAGTTTTTTTGAGGATTTTCATTAAAACAAAAAGTCTTGTAAACTATGAGATAAGTTCAAATGGAGATGACAAAAAACAAAAGTATACAATTTCAACTTGCCAAACATTAGTGGGTGCATGTAACTCAAAAGCTTGAAATAGACATTTAAAAAAGCTGTCAGATATGATAGGTGGGAATAGTGGGACTCCCAAATGGTGGACAAGTGATAAGCATCAAAGCAATAGCAGTTTTGACAATGTTATCTCTTTAGCATCAATCAAAAGCATAACTTTTGCTTTAATCATTATTTGATGCAGTTAACTAAATGTTAAAATTCTTTTGAGCTTTCTAAAATATTTGAAACATTATTTTCTGAAATCATAAGACTCTGAGCAGGAGCTCTCCTTGATTTTGTTATACTGAATAGTAAGTCCATGAATCTGTAGCCTGGTGCTGAAAATGGATAGTTATCTTAGTAAAATGTTTCAAGAGGAAGTGGATATGGATCTGCAAACCACCAAGACAAAGTTTTCTTCAACTGCTTCACCAGAAAAAGAACTTAATACTTCAAAAAGTTAAAAATACTCACTGAAAGGTGATAAGAAACCCCTGGATGCAAAAGCAAAAGTCATAAAAATTTTAGCATCAAGGAACTTAAATCAGCCTTGTTATTCTTATAGAGTGAAGTCAATGTCTTAGCCTCCCAAATCATTGAAATCAAGAACTCATGTTCATCTGTTTCAACCAGAATGGAGGCATCAGAAGCCAGAATTGTACTGTGAGAAGTTAAGCTTCCTGAAACTCATAAAAGGATATCAACACATAATCAAGACATATCAGTAAAGAAAAAAATTCTGCACTTAGAAGTATGCAGTCGAAGGAATAATCTGTTATTTAGGGACATACAAGAAACAATTACTCAAGCAGATCTTATGCAAACACTAATGGAAATATTATCTCAACTATTTGATAAAAGTATTTCAGCCAGCATCATAAATGAAAGTGATCACTGTGATTTAAGACAATATCAGACTACTCATGCTCCCAGGGTGGTCTATAAAAACAAAAAAGAACTAATGTGGAATTGCCACAGAATAAGAATCAATCAAGATGTTCCATTACCATAAAAACTGAAGAGACAACAGCTTTCTACATTCTGTACAGTCTTAATACAAAATAAGATTCAATGTCAGGTGCTTTTTCCAGCCAAACTAACCTTTGTACATAAATATACGAAATACCAACTAGGTTCATTAGAAAATTCTAAAGCATTGTTTACTAAACCTTTTAACTACAAACCAGGTACTTGACTGATTTATAATAATGCTTTTGTGGAGTACATTTTATATCTGAAATAGACATGCATCCCGGATTTGCTTAGGGACAAGTGTGTCATGGAGGACCTTTGGCATTCATTGCTGGATTTGAGCCTGCTTCTGTGCAACTTTGTTTTAATGCTTTCTTCACTTTTGCTGATTCAGAGGTTTGAGAAACTGTATTCTTGGGGTTTGTATATAGCACTGAAGGCACATTACTTTATTTTCCATTTTCCCATGTACTCTGTTAACAAGTTATGGCTTAAGTGCATTGAAGTTCTTACTTTCCCTTAATACAGTGAGTGGTTTCTTTACTGGTTATGTCACAGCACTGAAGAAGATTGTTCACAAGCTGACTTTGACACACACAAAGACTTTTCAAATTATTTAGTATTATGATTTAATTGGATCATCTGTGTATCCTTGTAACTGAATAACTGTAATAAGAATAGCTTGTACTTATTATCCCCTTTTATATTTCTCACATTCACAAAATCCATTCATTCATCTATGTAGTTCATACAAGTTTTAATGAAACAGATATGTGCTAAGTCTCAATTTGATCTGCAACTATTTGTTAAATAATCAAGATACTCTAACACAAAATAGTTATTTTACTAGGTTATGTTGCATCAGATAAGAAGGAAAAATTGGCAGTTGGTCTTTACAAATTGATTTTGTCTAGTCACTTTTGTGATTTAATTGGAATACCTGGTTATCCATGTAAATTAATGTCGGTAATAAGAATAATTTATACTTACTATCCTTTCTTATATTTTTGATACTCACAGAAATCACTCATTTATCTATGAAGTTCATATAAATAAGGCTTCATGAAGCAGCTATATGCCAATTCTCCAATGTTTTATACTCCATATATTTTTTAACTACAAAAAACATGATTTTTTTTTATTAATTATAGCCATTTTATATCCCTACTAGATTGTAGGAAGTAACTGCTTAGATTAATGGCTGCATGTGCTGGACCCATTTATTTGGTGATGTGGCTGTTTTCATGACTACCTATTTCTACTCTTAGTTAGGAAATTTCATCATTTATTTACTATGGAGTCATCTTCAAACTATCTATCTGATATCAGATAGTGAAAGAAACTATCTTTATCTGATATACAACATGGTTTTCGACCAAAGCATAGTACTAGTACAGCCCTCATTAATTTTACCAACTCCATTAGTCACCACAGAAACAACAACCAACTTGTCTCTGCAACCTTTCTTGACATGTCAAAAGCCTTTGACACCGTAACCCATCAAATCCTCCTAAATAAACTGGCCACTTACAACCTCTGCCCTGAAGCCCTAAACTGTTCCACAGCTGCCTCTCAAACAGGCAACAGGCTACTTTATGGGATAATAAACTCTTCCCTCACCTTCCTATCTCTGTATGAGTTCCCCAAGGATCAATTCTTGGGCCACTACTTTTTACCATTTTTACAAATGACCTTAGCACAGCCGCTAACCCTGCAAATATTATACAATATGCAGATGATTCCTCACTTATCTGCTCTGCTCCTGCAATCGAAGCATTTCAAACAAAAACTCAGACTGCCTCAGCAACACTGAATGATATCTAGCAGCCCATCAACTTATACTAAATCCCAATAAAACTAAGCTTATGGTCTTTTCAAATCCTTCATCTCTAGCTAATCCCCACCTCTCTCTATCTTTTCCTCAAATTGCACAAAAACAGAACCTGTTGAACACACTAAACTGCTTGGGGTTACTATAGATAATGCATTGAAATTTGACAAGCATATAGCACAGACAATTAAAAAGGTCCATATAAAACTTGTACACTCTATAGAGCCTAACCTTTTCTTACAGATCATGCTAGACTAGCAACAGCAAGAACCCTCCTGTTATCTTCACTACTCTACTTCTCTCAAATACTTACAAACCTTCACAACATAGAAATGAATAACCTTGAATCGTGCTATAACAAGATAGCCAAATTTGCAGCTAACCAGCCCCAAAAAGCTCATCACCGTGCTGCTTTACAACAACTAAATTGGCTAGAACTCCCAAACTTACTTACATTAAACCAACTATTAATTGCACATACAGTGATGTATAAACCTGATCACTGCCCATCTCTATCTAAACTTGTTTAACCCTAAAAAAACCTTAATTCTCTCAGGTCAGCAGACAAAGTGCTACTTAAAGTAAACAAATCACACAACTCACATGGTGACTTTTTATACTGTTACAAAATTGCAAAATACTCGAACTCTCTTCCACAACCTATTCTATCCATTGATCATACTCAAAACTTTAAACAGGCACTAAAACAATACTTCATAACTCACTGGATATGCTCCTGCTGTCCTCCTGACTAACCTGACCCCCCCATCACACTATATGTAGGTTTCATACATCCTCTTAACCTTTGAATGAGGATACTCCCACCAGTCATTGGAATGTAGATATAAAACAAAAAAAAAAATATATATATATATATATATATATATATATATATATATATATATATATATATATATTATGCATGTTTTTAATACAAATTGTTAATATATCTCTGTATGATTTTGTAATGTTACTGTACGCTGCTTTTCTCCCTGGGTCTCCACTGAAAAAGGGTACTTTGCCCAGTCGGACATTACCCAGTAAACAAAAGTAAATAATTAAATACTTTTCTCTTACAAAGCTTTTATTGTACTCTTCTTGGTGGTTAATTAGAGGGGTTAGGCCCATTAGTTTAATGAGAAGCTTTAACTGGGCATTTACATTCAGCACTTTTACCTCTATCAATCAAATAAGAAGTTATATAACAGATATTCTTGTTTTCTGGTTCACAAACTACAGCCTATCAGTTAGCGTATATGAGTTAATAAAATAAATTCCTATAATTATATCATTCCAACAAAATATTTTGTTTTTCTATTTCTATGTATAACACAGTCTATAATCAACCATATATTACAGACATTATGGTATTCGTAATTGTTAGTTGGAATGTCAAGGGACTACAAATCCTACTCGAAAGGAAACTAATTTACAGCTAGTATTTAAATCCGAGGTGCATATTACTTTAATTTAAGAAACACATAAGACCAGAAATCAATGGACATCAATTAGAAGAAAATGGATCAGCAATATAATCGCAGCAGGTATTAATTCTAAGAAGGCTGGAGTTGCAATTTTAGTGAAACATAGTTTTCTAGGAACCATAATCGATGCCGAATTTGATACAAAAGGCAAATTGTATTATATAATATGTAAACTTAAGGAAACTGAGAAACTACTTATTATATTTAATATTTATCTCCTCTTTTCATAATCATTATCTTATTGGGAGGGTGGAACATGATCTTAGATCTTAATATTGACAAAACAAGCAATACCACATTCAAAAATAAATCTACCCCAGCTATTTTAGATCCAGTGGACTGGTTTAATATATTTGATCCTGTCAGATTTGCTGATAATAATAAAAAGGACTTTACATATTTTTCAACTTGCAATAAGACATGGTGCAGAATCAATTTCTTTCTCCTCTCTAATAAATGACTCCAACATATAACTGACTTCAATGCAGAACCCAAAACAATTTCAGATCACTCTAAAATTCAACAAATTCAAAACCTAAAGAACTTTAAATACATGCTTTATACAATCATATAATGGTGTCTCAGTGGTAATCTCTCCAACATGAGGATATCAAAGAAGAAATAAATACATTACTTTCCCATTTTATAGTTCTTTTTTGCAGAATAACCACAAAGTAGATACCCAATGGGCTTCATTGAAAACAAAAATTAGAGGAGCGTTTAATCAGCAAAGCATCCTACTATAAAAAAAATAAACAAATATCTCAATAACATTTTAGTAAACTTGAAGATCTTAACACTTAAGAATTGTGGAGCCATGAAGAAACCAGAGAACTGGAAATCAAAGAAATTCAACAAGAAGTAGTAGTATTCCTTGCCCAGCAATTATTGTTCTATGAAACAGAACTTTGGCAGCCTATTCAGAATGGGCACAAAGCACTTCAAAATCCTTTCCAAAATATACAAAACTACTTACCTAATTAATGAAATTGTCAATAACATTAAATACAGTAAGAATGAGCAAATTGTGGAAATATATTATAATTCTTTTAGTCAAATTTACAAAAATAATACAGTGTCAAAATCTGATGAAGAAATCTTGCAATTTTTAAATTCAATATCTTTTCTGACCTTAGGGTTAGAATATTATAATCTCCTAAATAAGCAATTTCATTAAATTAAATCCAATTAGCAATTGGATAACCTAAATTCAACAAAGTTCTAGGGCCAGATGGTTATACAGCTGAATTTTATAAAGTGTTTCAAGTTAGTTTATCCAAAAATGTTTTTCTTGATATATTAGCATATCTTGAAGCATGATATGCTGGACCTTTACTTTAATTAATCAAAAACTATCTTAATACCCAAATCCAATAAAGATCTAACATACAACATCACTGGTCAATTGCTTTACTAAACCTTGATATCAAAATTCTATGCACAATACTAACTAAGAGAATAAAAGATGTAACTCCCACCCTCATATCATCCTACCAAACAGGCTTCATTAAAAACAGACAAACCTCAGATCAGTCTCTAACCCTTTATATCTTAAATACTTATGTAAAAATAATAAACAAAAACAGTTTGCTTTTTCTATTGATGTCTCCAAAGCTTTTGCTATTGTAATTTTAAGATTATTTTCTTAGTGCTGCCAAAATTTGAATTTCTTATTATATTTATTAACCATATAAAATATTATATCCTAAATATTCTACACATTGTCATAAGTTCTTAATACTATTAAAAGGATGAAAGCTTAGCTACTGGCTCCTTCGTCATTCTTTTATATTAAGAAGTGTTTTAGTCATTTGTATTCCTGATCTTCTTAGCTCTGAGGACAGTTTTTAGTGCTATAAATAAAAAATTATCAAAACACATCCATTTAAATAATGATGGACTGCCCTCTCTCACCATACTTATTTAGTTTATATAGAGAATAACCTTTCCTATATTTAACTCAAAGAACTTACTTTAATATCCCCTCTTTCCTTGGTTTCAAAAATTCCCTTCACTGCTTTAGCTGATATTAACTTTTACTTAAATCTTTCAAACATGGATCTACCAAAAATTTTACAAGCTATAAATACTTTCTCATATTATTCAAAGTATATAATGAATGCTGTTAAATCCTTTTTTAGTACCCTTATCGAACAGTTTCATCTTTATAGAGCCTGTCTGATTAAATGGCTTATAAATAGGACATTCTTGTACCTAACCTGGTTTGCCTTCTTCTAATACTATATCTTATAAAAATGTATTGCACTTCAATAATTGCTGGTCTGACATTCAGCTAGATATTCATAGGTGGTCCACAATGAAATTCCCATTTTTGATAAAGATCTCAATTATAAAAATTAACATTTTGCCCAAACTCCTATTCCAAATGAGATTGTTAAATGAAACCATTCGTTCAAAAACATTTAATCTACATTATAAAAAATTGTATGGGCTCCTAAATCAATTAGAATAATAGACAACAAACTTACTTGCAATAAAAATCTGGGTAGCTTAAATCTACCAGACCTTTATGTGTATTACTTAATATCAAGAACACAAAGATTATGGATGAATATTAATCTCAATCATTCACAGTCAGTTTGCACCCCTGCTTGGATAAGTATGTTGTATAAAAGTTTTGCTTCACTGGACTTTAATAGCTCCCTAATTCCATTTATAAAACCTTCTTCCCTTAAAAAATTAAAAATCCATTACTTCTTTCAATATTTAATTAAAAAGTTTCATAAATTAATGGCTTATAACCATTTTTCCCAATTCAACCAACTCATCTCAACCCAGATATTCTCTTGGGTGTAAAATGATTAATATTTCTCTTTTTCCTAGGACTAAACAAATAATTTGGTATGTTATGATCCATAACTCCAAATCACCTGAAGAGATAAGATAACAAATGGACCTCCCAAGATAATATTTCCCTATTTTAAATCAAATTAAATATTAAATACAAAGTAATTATGCATATACCCACACTTTATCTGACAATGTCAACTTATTACTGGAATTTGTTGATTTTCCTTTATAAGAAAATGTTCTGTCCAACACTCATAAATTAGCAATCATTTACAAAGTTAAAAATGTATGCCCATATTCATCCTTCTGAACTATGTTAGACATGCAAGCTAATTGGAACAAACCAATGGCACTATCTATAATGTACTGTAGACAATATAGCACTTAAAAATGATTCTATACACAATTTATAATTCTTAACACATCTTGCCCTAGTACAGAAAGCTCATTATTCTGTTTCTTCTGCTTGTGAAGTTTGTAGTGAAGAAAAAGAAGATTCTCTGCATATATTTTGGTCTTATAAACCTGTCAAAAATATTGGTCCCTTTTAAGAACCAGTGTTAAAAACATTACTTACATCTAATCTACTGATTGTAAATTAGTAATTCTACACCTTCCCTCTTCCTACACACATAAAAGACATTTTTATATTCTTATTATCTGTTTTTCACTTTTAAAATTATATATTGCTCAAAAGTGGCTGCATGTGGAACCCTTAGAATAGGAAAATTTCACAGATATGGTTAATAATCACCCAAAAGCTTTTAGATTCATTCCCAAATTTCAGAACAATAAACCTAAGATTGATTATTTATCTGACATTGTCATGATCCTATAGATACTATCATAAAAGAATCTATAAACTTGAAATATGTATATGAATACACAGTTTGGGCTTTTATTACCAGATGTTCTTTTTTCTCAGTAATGATCTTGTTATATAAGTTCTGAAGATAGTCAAACCAATATCTACTGTTAAAATGTATACATGTACTTAGCTGCTATTGTCCTAGGTTAGTTTTAATTCAAACTTTGATATTGTTATAGGTTATATGGATTTACTGAGGAACTGTTTAATACTCATGGGTAACAGTCTTGTTATATAAGTTCTGAAGATAGTGAAATCAATGTATATTGTTATGACGCATATATGTACATAGTAGCAATAGTTCTAGGTTAGTTACAAATCAAATTTTGATATTGTTATAGTTATATAATGTTATATGGGTTTATTAAGCAATTGTTTAATACTTATGAGTAACTACTTTGTTGCATACTTTGTTTTTTTGGTTGTGCTGTATGACAAAATCTTTCAATAAAAATGTATTTTGGAAAAAATAATACATTGGAGTAATAACTTCTTATCATAATGGCTACACTAAACATATTATTTTGGAAAGTGAATGGCTTCACAGGTATAGACACAAAATGAAGGGGTATTGAATTATATTAAGAAATGTATAGCACAAATAACAATATCACAGGACACACACTTGAAAAGAACTGAGCATGTGCATTTGATAAAGAAAGGATTTCAGGAGGCATATTCAGCAGAGTATTGGAGGAAAAGGAAACTAGGACTACCTACACTAATTGCTAGAAAACCTCCAATAGTGATGGAAGAGGAGGAAAAAGATAATAATGGTATATTTGTGGTAGTAAGGGGCTACTGGCAAGGGAGAAGGATTACTCTGGCATGTATTTATATTACATCTAAAACTGCTAGTACTGAGCTTAAAATGTGGGAGAAATAGCCAGCGTTGAGTAAAGAATATTACTTATAGGTGGGCCTGGAATTTGATTTCCAACAATGAGGATGTATCTGGGAGCTCTGGAAGACAACATATAACAACACAGGGTAACCTTCTGAAGAAATTTATGAAAATATTTAGTATGGAAGACATAAATTCAGTAGTAGAAACTCAGAGAGAATTTACATATTATTCCCCAAAGTACAATAACTGGGTAGACTAGACAGAAATTACGTTTCACAGTAACGTGCATTCAACTGAAAGCCTTGGTACACATCCAATAACTATTTTAGATCATGCACCAATAATAGCTAAGAAAAAAATGCAGGCTAATGAAGTAAAAATGAGACACTGGTGCTTCCCCACCTACCTGTCAAAAAGAGAGGAATTCAAGGAATGGGTAGTGGAAATTAGTTATTAGGGACAATAGAAATTTCTTCAGAAGTTATAGCTAGTGAGTGGAATAAAATGAAGATGGAGTTTAAGAAGAGGGCAGAAATAAAAGAAAAGAGACATGGTCAAGATGTAACAGAAATTATTTAGAGTGGCTGACAAAGATTAAAGTATTGCAGAATAAGGGGAATCTCACAGAACAAGAACAGGCACAATTGCAAACTGCTAAAGAGAAAATAAGGGAGTATATGGATAATATGCATAAGTTTTAAAAGATTGCTGTTAAACAACTGTTTTTTTTTGAGAATAACTCCAGATCAAAAAAAAAAATTTTAGCACAATGACTTAGGCAACAGAATTAGAAATGTGTTGTTGCCAAACTTAGGGAGCCTATAACAAGAAAAACAAGCAGAGACCCTGAGGTATTAGAGATATTTTGGAAGTTTTATGAAAATGTGTATAAAGCAGAAAAATGTAGAAGTCAAGAAAGAGCACAAATGGAAATATTTATGTAGGATTTAAGTATGCCATGTTTAGAGATAGATTAGGTTCAACAATTAACAGTGAAGATAGGAAGAGATGAGATAAAAATGGTGACATGCAACCAATCTGCAGGAAAGTCTCCAGGAATAGATGGTATTCCTATTAAAGTTAGTAAGTTAGGAGGGAAGAATGTGATAAAGATATGGAAGGTTTTGTTTAACAGTATTTTAAAAGGAGAGAAGCAACAGCATCCTAAAAGAAAGCTGTGGTGGTTCTAATACCTAAAGATGATAAACACCTATCAGACCCAGCCTCATATGGGCACATTTCAATTTTAAACCATGATTATAAAGTGTTTATGTCTGTGTCAATCGTCCTTCTCTAACACTGAAGACAAGCAGGTGGAGTATTTCGTTTAGATGCTTTAATACATAGAAACATATCAAGATAGATAGCAATATCATAACAGACATACCTTACATACATACATACACGCTTACATCTCAACAGCTTACTACAAAATGTCAGTCAGACTTGCACATGCTCAGTATTTATACACTTGTGCAAGCCCTTGGATAGCATCTTAAATGTATATGCACACATATTGATCTACATCCTGCCCTTTTGTAAAAGCAATATCAGGGTTAGATATGCATTACTATAGACATTAGAAACAAAATACAATGTTCATGTCCAAGTTGCTTCATATCTGCTACAGGGTTTAGAGATGTGACCATATCTCGTAACATAACAGTGCGGACCAAATTTAGCAAGAGGGACAGTCTTCAGTGGACAATTCATATCATGAACTCCTGGATTCATCACAGGAATAGGAATGTCCTCTGAAACTTCCTCTGGAATTGGAACACCAGACAACTCACTCTGAGATAAAAAAAATCTTTCTCACATGTTATATGCTGTGGTATAGGTGCAGACATGGTATTAAATTTTCCAATTCTGCCTAAACTCTGGTCCTTGTAATTTCACAATGTACACTCTAGGCTCTGGACAAATACTCTTTACAACAGCAATCCAATCATAACCTTTGGGCGTTTGCATACTTACCACTTCTCCTTCTGGTAATGGATTGAGCAGTTTGCTGGTTTCATTGTAGTAGGACTTCTAGGTTAAACACTTCTTTAACAGATTGGTTTTCACTGACCTATTGTTTCTGACACATGGAACCAGCAATTGACTACTGACTGGTAATGTGGTTCTGGTTTGTCTCGACAGAAGTCTCTGAGGTGAACCAAGATGTTTATCACTAGGAACATGTCTGAGATTCAAAAGGTTCAAGAAAACATCACCAATATCATTTTGACTTCTCTAGTAACTGTTTTGCACTTTGAACTGCATATTCTGCCAAACCATTTGACTGTGGGTGCTCAGGGCTACTTGTGACATTGGTAAAGTCCCATTCTTCACCAAATCTTTTGAACTGTTGGCTTGTAAACTGCATGCCATCATCAGAAATAACTTTGTGTGGACTACCATGCATTGCAAAATGACGCTTCATCTTAGTAATGACCGTACTGGATGCTAGGTTAGGAAGTAAGTCAATCTTGAACCAACTGGAGTAAGAGTCTGCTAGCACCAAATAATGTTGACCATTTCTCTCAAAGATATCAGCAGCTACTGTTGACCAAGGTAGTTCTGGAATCTGGTTAAGCTGAAGTGGTTCCTTCTATAGATGTGGCTTTGTACCATTACACACTGAACAAGATTAAAGTGCTCTCTCAATGTCTTGTGAGATAGAAGGCCAAAATATTAGTTCTCTCACCCTTCTTTTGGTAGAATCAGTTCCTAGGTGACCACAATGCAAGATAGTAATGTACTCTGGTTGCAAGGACTTTGGAGCAATTACTTTTGAACCTTTCATAATGATACCTTTGTCAGGCAAAATCTCATCTCTGTATGGAAAATAAGGTTGCACTTCTTGAGGTAAACTTGATTGCTTTGATGGCCATCATTGATTGATAAAATGGTTGAGCCATTGTAAAATTGGATCAAAGGCTGTGTAATCTCTCAGCTCATCAAGACATGTGGGAAGAAAAATTTCTGGCCTCCATGACTTCAGAATCAAAGTTCTCATTCTCATGCTGTTCAGTGGTATTTCTGGGTGATCTGGATAATGTATCAACAAGATAAAGAAGTTTGCCTTTCTTGTCACCAAGATTGAAATTATACTTTTGCAATCTCAGCATCATGAATTGCAGTCAGGCTGGAGCTGAATGCATAGGCTTTCTCAAGATAGTAACTAGAGGTTGGTGGTCTGTTTCAATCTGGGTAGGTCTACCATAAACATAATCATGGAACTTTGAACATGCAAACACAATTGCCAAAAGATCTTTCGTGATCTGGGCATACTGCATCTCAGTTTGGGTAAGAGTTCTCGATGCATAGGCAACAGGTTGATCCTCTTGTAGAATGACTGCACCAAGATCAAATTTTGAAGCAGCACAGGAAAGTATAACTGGTTTGTGAACATCAAAGTATTTGAGAGTTGGTGGACTAGGAATTCTCTGTTTCAGGACATCAAATGCTCTTTGGTATTGCTCTAACCAAGACCAGGATACATCTTTATGTGTCAGCTCTCGAAGCAGTGCTGAAAGTTGGCTCAAATCTGGAATGAATGTGCCTAGGTAGTTTACCATGCCAAGAAAACGTTGCAGGGCTTAAACATTGTCTGGAGCTGGCATCTCAGGAATGGCTGTTTGTTTTGAAGGGCCTGGTCGTAAGCCTGTACTGGTAAATAAATGACCAACATAAGTAACTTCTTGTAGACAGAATTTTAATTTGTGTTGATTGAGCTTAAGATTCACTTGACCTGCTCTTTCTAGAACTTTTTTGAGGTTTCTGTCATGCTCTGCTTCACCATGACCTCCTACTAGTATGTCTACTATAATAGATACAATGATACTCAGAAAAGATTTGCTGCATTGCTCGCTGAAAGACTTCACTTGCATAATTTATCCCAAATGGCATTCTCAAACATCTGTACCTGCCAAACGGAATACTGAATGTAGTGAGCAGTGAGGATTTGTTGTCAAGCTGAATTTCCCAAAATGAACTCTTTGCATTTAAGACAGAAAAAAACAGTGGCATTTGGCATCAAGGCAGCGACTTCTTCGACTGTGCACATTGGATGATAAGATCTTTTTTAGCACTTTGTTCAAATCTCATGGCTCAATACATATTCTGATGTCATCTGAGCTTTTCTTATGAGCTACTGCCATAGAATATACCCATTCAGTTGGAGTTCCAACTGGATAAATCACACCTCGTTGCACCATTTTATCTAGCTCGGCTTTGACTCTGTCCTGCATGACTATTGAGACTTTATATGCTGGCTTGATAAATGGACTGACCTCTGGGTCTAACTTCATGGAGTACACAACTGGAAGTTTGCCTAGTTTGTTTTCGAAAAGATCAGCATAGGTAGAAAAATGTACTGGGTGAAATTAGAGTAATGGTCTTTTAAGGTGATTTGGTGGACTTCCTTATTAAATGAAAGCAGTCCCATTTTCAAACTGTCTCTGAACCCTAATAATGACTGGACATACCTCTTGACCACATCAAATAACAATTCATAGCTTCTTTCAGCAGAGTAACATGAAAGCACTACTCAGCCTTTTGTTTGAATTTCTTCACCTCCATAAGCAACAAGTTTCGCACACCTTGCCAAATCAAGCCTTTCACCATGACAGACTCTAGGGTCTATATTAAAACACCGAACTTTCAAAATTTTGAGTGTTCTAATATCGACCCGTTTTCAGCGAACGCTGAAAATATCGAAGAAACAGAAAACCAAATTTTTTCCTAGGGAAAGAATTTGGTTGTCCATTTCTGTTGCTTCGGTATTTTCAGCGCTGTGGTGGAAAGTTACGGGCAGGGTTCAGGTAAGTGTGTGATTGTGTGGATGTGAGGGTTAGGGCAGGGTAGGTGAGTTAGGGTTAGGGCGCGGGTGAGGTGACTGTGCGATAGTGATGGACCTTAGGGTTAGGGTTTGGGTTAAGGTAAGTGGATAGTGGTGTATGTATAGTTTAGTATAGGGTTAGGTGTAAGAGTTTAGGTGTATGTGTGTGGATTGCTGTTTGTTTGGTGTGCTTGTGTTGTGTGTATGTGTTTTGGAACAGCAAATTTTTTCCCTAGGAAAAAATTTGCTGTTCTGTATGTTGGATGTTATATATTTTCGATTAATTAGGTTCAATATTAGAACACTCAAAATTTTGAAAGTTCTGTGTTCTAATATAGACCCCACACTCTAGCAAATGTTTCTGATGACATAACATTGCACTTGGAACCTATATCAACTTTGATCTCTATGGGTTTGCCATTTATCCGAACAGTACAAAATACTTCATTCTTTGCCATTAAATCTACTGCGTTAACTGTTTCATGAAGCACTGACACACCATCAACATAAAGAGTAGGGTTACAGCTTTCTAATTGATCAACTAGTTTCTTAAAATGTTCCCTTTCAATAAAAGAATGTGGGCCTTTTGATTTATAAAACCTTTTGAAATTATTCCATTTATTGCATTTGTGGAATTGTTAACCAAAAGCTAAACATTTCTCCCTTTTAGATTCATGACTTCCACCACAATTATGACAGTTGGCAATGAAACTAAGTTGGGGCCCATGCTTTGAGTTTGCTGACTCACTGTTATGCTTCACTGAAACTGTGTGAATTCTGGAATTTGCTAGAAAGTTCTGGGGTTTATCTGTGGGTGATGCACAGGCTACAGTAGCTGCCATGTGCTTGGGCCTATTTCCTTTAACCACATGCTGAATACTATCAACATGAGCTTTATCACTGTACCTTCTAGAGTTATTCCCATTTGTAAGCATATGTGTGTGCTTTTCTATGAGCTCGTATATCTGACAAATCTCAATGGCCTTATTCAAAGTCAGATCACTGTCACAAAACAAAATCTTTCTCACAGCATCATCTTTAATATCACATCTTTAATGTCCTTCATCAACTCATCCCTTAAATCACCATATCTGCACATTTTAGCCTTATGTCTCAGGTCAGTTATATATGCTGCAAAAGTTCCATCAGGCTTTTGATCACTTGTGTAACATAAGTGCCTTTCCATTGTAACATTTGTCTGGGGGTTATACATTTCTCTAAATTTACTTTTTAAGCACTCTGGATCCTCCCTTGACTCGGCCAGTACAACAATATGACATTTTTCCACCTCTCCTGTATAGATAACAGGTGCACACACAAATGAATGTTCCCTTTCAATGGCTTCTGATCCAGCTAAATTAAGCAGAATAGATGGCTTTGTATGGTCATCTTTATCAGAAAATACAGCCTGTATGAAAACGTACTACTGTTGGTCAAACACTCTCCAGTTTTCAGCAATATTACTGTCAAACACAACTGCACTGCGTTTTCGATATCTGTCTGCCATGCCCACAAAGTATACAGAAACACACTGAAAATATGGCCCTTGTAATTATGTATGAGCAAACTGTTCTGTGAGCTTGTAACAACACTCAAATGCACAATAAACTCTTTGAAATACTGTACTTTGCAAAATATGCCCTGTAATGGCTGTACTTTGTGAAATAGCTTTACTGTAACACTGCACAAACATGCAAACACTTTATACACTTCTGAGAACTCGGATATCTCTACTTAATATGAAAAATAAATGCTTTATGAAAATACGGTTGTTTCCCCTCATTTTATTCATTTTATGCAATTTGGACATTATTTCAAAAAATTTTCATAGTAATTTGAATATTTTTATCCATATTGCACATATTGGTTTATGTGAATATGCTCTGTATGCCTCATTTCATATTTTACAAATAGGAAATAGTGCTGAGCAAGTTTTAATATCTAAAATATGTTTCTGACCTGTTTTGCAAAGTATGCACATTTTAGGGATGATTCACTGCTGTTTATTTCACCAGTTCTAAACACGTGCCTTAAGTCATTTTAGCCATGCCACCTCTAACGTCATGCCCTTTAGACATGCCGCTTCTGACATCATGTTGCCTGTCCTTCTTTAACATTGAAGGCAAGCTGGCAGGGTATTTCATTTAGATACTTTAATACATAGAAACACATCAGGTTGGATAGCATCATCATAAAATATGAATGAACTAGTTAACAGATAGACATACATGCTTACATCTCAACAGCTTACTACAAAATGGCAATCAGACTTGCACATACTCATTATTTATACACGTGCAAGCCCTTAGATAGCTTCTTAAAGGGTACATGCACACATACTGATCTACAATCTATAAGAGCTAAAAGAATGACAAAGGTGTTGTTAAAATTGACAGATATGGATCAATGTGGTTTTGTGTAGGAGAGACAAACTTTTGACAACATTACTAGAACAATAATGATCCAGAGGGAAACAGGGTATAAGACAATGCCACTGTTGTTGGTGGGTCCTGATGCAGAGAAAGCATTTCACAGAGTAAGATGGGATTTTATGAGTATGG
Organism: Protopterus annectens; assembly: GCF_019279795.1. Lineage (NCBI taxonomy): Eukaryota > Metazoa > Chordata > Ceratodontiformes > Protopteridae > Protopterus > Protopterus annectens. The sequence goes on from NC_056727.1 coordinate 163,585,452, forward strand.
CAATGGAAGCATTGCATTCCTTGATACAATAATAAGGTTAATTAAGAGGGTATATGAGGGATCAGAGACAAAAATTAAAGTGGGAGGGTTCCTTTCTGACAAGTTGTGTCTGAACAGAGGAACTAGGCAGGAATGTCCTCTTTCCCACTTGTTATTCGCTTTATATTTAGACCCATTGGGAGAGAAAATAAGGGACTTAGAAATTCAATATCAATAATATAATTGATATAATAATAAAGAAAAGTTGGCTTCATTTGCAGACCATATTATGTTGTACTGGATAAAACCAGAAAAGGACATGTCATTGTTATGGGACATCTTGAGAAAGTTTCAAGTCTTTTGGGTATACAATTAATGAAGATATAACAAAGATTATAGCTGTAAACTATGTACCCACATATGAATTGGTCCAACAATACCAATATTTATGGATACATAACAAAATAACGTATTTAGGAGTATGGATTAAAAAGGATTCTGTCATGGCAGCTACTGATATGTGGGAAGAAACTAAACAAAAGATAATATAAAAACTGAGAAACTGGAAGCTCTTGTTTATCAGTATGGATAGCGAGATGCAAGCAGTGAAAATGTTTTCAGTCTCTTTTGTTTTATATACAGATCAGGCATATTTTTATAAACCAGAGGAGAACTTGTGGACAGAAAAAAATAAAGATTTGAAGGATTTTATCTGAGAGAATAAAAGGGTGGGGGTCAAATGGAATATGTTGATCCTTCCAATAGAACAAGGTAACTTGGGATTACCTAATTTGAATGGATATTTTAGAGCTATACAATTAAGGGTCATATATGTAACATTAGCAGAAACCTATAATTCAAGGTGGAAAGGGATGATGATTATGATTCAGGGCAAAAGAAATAAGGAGTGGGATTTTGGATACAGATCCTTATGGACAATAACAGCAACCACACAGAATATTATATTCATAAATTAGCAGAAGTTATTCTAATAAGTAAGCCAACACAAGAATGGAGAACGATTTTGCTGACAAGGATGACTGTATTTAGTGGTACAAAGAATAGGCAAGAGGGGATTGGAATTTACTGAAGATAACTGGCAAAGGAACCAAGGTACTGGCAGCAAATAACTGGAGATGGAAAGGTAACAAAATGGGATGAAGCCAAGAAGACATTTGGGCTGCAGGCTAGAGATTGCCTTCCCTATCAGGGATTGATATCTGGGCTTACTATGATAATGTCAAAGCGGACTCGGTCAAATGATAGGATCATTGACCCACATCCACGAAAGTGATAATGTCGAATTCTGACATTGTCGAAATATGTCTCAACTTCAACCATGAAACAGGCTTTAACATGGGTTGAGATAGGGGTGAGATGTGTACTTTGACAATGTTGGGTTCGACAGTGTCGCCGTTCAGCCTCCGGACTTCACCTAAAGTGAATTTGACCAAATCCACTTCAACATTGTCATAGTAAACCGATATCTGAGTATAGACAAAGAGAAAGGCATAAGGAAATCCTAAGTAAAAGACCGATCTGGTAAAGTTTTCAATTGGATCTATAAAAGACACTGCTGTAAAAAAGGGCTAATTAGTACTGTATTCTAAAAACAGGAATCAGTCAGAGGAGGTTAGAAAAGATTGGGAACAGAGAGCGAATAATCAATTCACAAGAAAAGATTGGGAGGACATATGTATGGCTCCCAAATATATAACAAAGTCTAGAAGATTTAGGATTTTCACTTGGAATTGTTTGCATAGGTACTTTTACACCCCAAGCAGACTCCAAATAATGTATCCTGAGGTAGCAGACGTTGGAGGTACAATGGGGAAGAAAAAGGTAACTGGCAACATGCATTTTGGGAGTGTAATGAGATGGCATACTTTAAAAATTCTCTACAAAGTACTCTGTCAGAAATATTATGTGAACAAATAGGTGCAACTAAGGAAATGTTTTTTTTGCTGAGATACAGGATCTAAATTGCCTAGATATAATAAGGCCTTGTTAAATTTAATTCTGGTGGCTGCCAAAAAAAGCAATTGGGCGACCGCGGTGGTGTAGCGGTTAGTGTTGCCACCTCACAACAAGAGGTTCTCTGATTTGATTCTCAGCTGGGGTGTCTTCTGTGTGGAGTCTGCGTATCCTCCCTGTGGTAGCGTGGGTTTCCTCTGGATGCTCCGGTGTCCTCCCAAAGACATGCTGTAGGTGGATTGGGCACTCTAAATTGGCCCTAGGTGTGAGTGTGTGCATATGTGTGCCTTCTGTGGAAGGTTGGGTGCTGAGCTGGCAACTCAACACTGTAAAACTTCACTGCCAATCATTCTGTGGACCATTGTTCTGCTGTGGTGACCCCTAATCCAGAAAAGCTAAAAGGTGAAGAAGGCTGCCAAAAAAGCAATTACTAGAAAATGGAAATCAAAGTCTAAAGCAACTGTATATGAAGTATTGAAGACGGTAACTGGAAATGGGATGTCTAGAAAGGGTAGGACCAAATTACTTAGAAAAATGGAAATTGTGTGCAGAATAATGTTTTGAGTGAGGTTTAGGCATACCTCTCAACTGTACAGATTTTCACAGAATGTCCAGATTTTTGCCTCATATTTTTCGTCTGTTTTTCATAAAGTTGTGTTTTTTTTCTGGAAAATCAATGGCAAATCATTGAGGCTAAAGTCAGAAAATAATGGCAGATATCTGAGTTGTAGACTTCATATCCTCCAGAAAAGTCATGCTAATGCAAGACCTGTTATTCTGTCAACTTTCTCAAGTTTGTAAGAGCAGTATTTAAAAACTGTCCCTATTTTTGGCCTTTTCCCCAAGTTATTCCTGGCTTTGTCCACAATTCTTGCTCTAAGAGGTTGAGAGGTATGGGAGATTGAGAGGTATGGGTTTAGGGGAAGGCAGGAATTGATCAATTTATTTAACATTGAGTTGATGATAGATATACAAAAGAATATATGTAATATAATGTTTGCAACTGGGAATGTGCTAATATGGTTTGTTTTCTTTTAAAAAATGTATGTTTGATTATGTCAAGTGATAATTTAATAAAGATGTTAAAAAAATTTAAAAAATTTAAAAATCTACTCTACTTGGAAAAATGTAAAGCAAAATGTTTCATCTTCAAACGAACACAGATGTGCAGGCATACCACAGATTGACAGATGCACACAAACACAGACTCACACACACACACACACACACACACACACACACACACACACACACACACACACACACACACACACACGCACACACACATATCCATACAGATTTGAAATAGGTTAACATTTTCATTTGCTATCTCATCATGTCTAAAAGTAACTATGTGAAATATTCCACTACTAATATAAATAAACAAAAAGAAAAAGGAAACTTTTTTCTATAAAAAACAAACAAAAACAATGTAATAAATAATACAATAAAGAAATCAAAAGAGACCAGTTTGAGCACCATAGAGAAGTACTGCCCCAGTAAACAGGCTTAAATAAAAATAAATAAATAACAGACATTCCATAGGTGAAGTGATTCTCCTTCTGCAATGTCATTTTCAGCTGAGCAGTCAGTTACTTCCCTGTAATTAGTCAGGTATTATTGCTAACTTGTGCTCCTAGATACAGGGGACAGTTGCATTTCGAATTTTATTAAAACTAATTTTAATGTCATCTTATGTCACTACTTTAAAGAATGAAAACCTCACATTTATGCAAACATACATGGGAAGTATCCATAATTATCCATTTAATAGTTTCCACTTGGAACTGTTTTGCAGAAAATTGGAAATTCACCACATAAAAATGTCACCACTATGTCTTCAAATCAATGATTGAAATATTTATTTATTGACATTTGATTATCAGGTTGGTACCTATTTTGAGTGAATGTTTGGGGGAAAAGCACCAAAGTATTACAAAAACATTTTAAGAATAATAATGTTGCAATCTATTTATGATTTACATGGAACGATTCAGCCACACCCCTAACAACACTGTTCAATCTCAGCCACACCCCTAACAACACTGTTCAGGCTCAGCCTCCATACAAGTGATGTACCAAGTGAATGGAGAACAGCTACAGTCATTCCCCTGCATAAGGGAGGACCTTCTACAGACCCAGGCAATTACAGACCCATACATCTGAATAGCCTTATATGCAAAGCTATGCAAAGACTTATCATGGCATTAATAAATCAGTACATAGGGAACCTCCAAACACTGGACCTGTCTCAGTTTGGATTCACCAAGGGCAGGTCATGCTTACTCAAAATGATGGGTGTTTTTTTTAAAGTTCACCAAAACAATGGATGAAGGCAAAATGATACACAACACATACCTTGACCTGACCAAAACTTTTGACACAAATCCCCAGTCAGGCATAATGGAAAAGCTAAATAAACTGGGAATAAGCCCTTATGTCATGCACTGAATTGCCAACTGTCTCACTTACAGGATTCAGATAATCAAAATAGGGGAAATTACTTCCACAAAGAAAACAGTCACCAGTGGGGTCCCCCAGGATTCTATGCTGGGACCTAGCCTATTTGGCATCTACCTTTCTGAAGAGCTATGTCTGAATGAGTTTGCAGATGACTGCAAGCTAGGAGCAGTCACTGAATCTCCAAATGACTTAGCCATCCTGCAGGAAAGTTTGTCCCAAATAAATAACTGATGCCAAAATCATGGACTGAAACTGAATCCCAAAAAATGTGTTATTGTATCCTTTGGAAAGTCATCTACCCCAGGGAACTATTACATTGATAATACACTCCTAAGAGCTAACCCACTTGTTTGGGATTTGGGAACTTATGTAGACAGTGACCTAACTTTTGGCCAACATGTGTCTATTGTTGTGAGAAACTCCTTCTATATCACACAGCTTATAAACAAAGAGGTTGTGTCTAGATCAACAGATGTCACTGTCCACTTTAACTCAGCCCTCATTAGGCCAGTCATCAAGTATGATGCCACCCTTTGGCATGTATCTGTCCAGACACATGCAACAATGGAAACACCCAGAGATACCTTACTAAAAGGTTACAAGGCCTAAACAACATGTCATACATGGCCCAACTCAAAGCCCTGTCACTATATTCAGTATCTTACAGACTGCTAAGAGGTGACCAGTGTCTGGCATACAAGGCATCCTACAACCCATTACTGATGAGTTTACTGCACATCAGCAAGTCAAATAGCATCAGAAATACTCATTCTAGGGATCTAACACTCTTCTGTAACATCAACAAAATGGTTTGGAGGGATAGCTATATCTAACAGAGGATATAGCTGCTGTGAAATATACTCCCCATTCACATAAAACAAAGTTTATCCCATCCATATTCAAGATCAACTTAAATCTATGGATGGGAAACAGAAAATGTACACCAGGACTGTTCCCTCTTCTACTAATGGACAGAGGCAGCTCCTAATTACTTTATCCCTTGCATGGGTCCTCTCAAATTATCTATGGTATAATCCCAATTATTCTCATTCATTAAGGGTGATACATAATTATTGACCATGGAATGGGTAAGGCCAATCTATAACCAAATGAGATAGGTTATTTAGAGCACCAAAAGGAAAATTAGCTAAGATCAAAATGGCCCCCAATGGCAGCAAGCCAAGTACTTACCTAGGAACGAACCTATGACCTATGAACCTATAATACAAAAACATAACAAAGTTTAAATAATTATACCAAATTAAACATAGTGTGAAAACATTGGTTATGAATAGATGCAACTTACTATATGACAATGATTTAATATCTAGAGAAACTTTAGCCAGTTTATAGAAACTAAAGGTAAGTTAGTATAATACAAAGAAAAATTGCAATATGCAGTGGGAGAAAAAACAGAGTTATGGCATATTTAGAAAGAGAGTCACAGGAGAGAAACTGATTGGAGTAAAGAAGTGAGTTAAGAAAAGGGAACACAGTGGTGTAAGCAATGAATAGGTAATTGTTTTTTATTTAAGCTACAGTCTGTCCTGGGTTTGAGGAAGAAAAGAGCCAAATTTTGGCTTGGAAGTCTTTCAGAATGGTTTTAAAGGACTGGAGGGAGGGTATTGACCTGATGTATACAGATAAGGAGTTCCAGGCTTTAGCAACATGGTATGATTACAGACCATGTACCACAGATTTCATAGGTTTTAGAGAGACAGTAGTTTTTGATCACTGGATCATAATGAGCAAGTGGGAACATAGCTATGTAGAATGATATTTAGTGCTAGACAAGCAGATGGATGCTGGATAATTTTATAGGTGGTAATAAAATGTGTATATATATATATATATATATATATATATATATATATATATATATTAGTTGATGGAGTGGTTCTAACCAGTTTAGTATTTTTAGTGTTATTCAGTGGTGGGTTCTGAAATGGGTATTTGCTGCAAAATTGGCCACTTTATTATAGCTTTGTTCAAGCTTTGCTTTTTTGTGATACTTGGAGGTTAGTAAGGATGAGGTGAAGAGGTAAGTACTGTCAGGTATTTGTTTAGTTGCACTGGATAGAATGTATTTAGCTCTATAAAGAATCCCTAGTTTTTGGTGATTTGTTTATGCAGGTGTGTATACGCAAGTCAAATCTGAAATTATCATCCACTATCATCCCTAATAATTTGCTATAAGACGTGACTTCAGATTATTAAGAGAGAGAATTTTAAATTTTGTTTTTCATGAGAGGGGGATTTGGGGGAAAAGTAGTAGTTTATTTGGGGGGGGGGTCTGGGCATGCATTGTAAGTTATAAAGCCATGTCACTGGCTGTTAAAGCTTCCGGAGTAATTTTTAAGATGTGCCATGTTGTCTAATATGCATATGAGTGTATAGTCATCTACATATTGCATTAGGGGGCCTGTTGTGTGGATGTGTGGAGAGTGTTGGTAAAATGCTGCAGAGGAGGGGACCAAGGATAAAGCCTTTTGGCACATTGTTGGTGACTGTGAGGTATGGTGAGAGGGTGCATAGGTTCATAGGTTCATACTAAGCTATCTGCCCTAGGGCATTTATAAGCCTAGCCCAGAGTTTTGTGACTTTCGCCACCCCCTTTAGTTTGAAGGATACTATGCCCATTATTTAGCTGTGCCTCTGTCAAGCAGTGACACTGAGGTAATCCCTGGGGTATACCTGCGATCTCCCATCCATTGGTCAAGATTTCTCTTGAACAAAGCCAGCGAGGTGCTCTGCCTCACATGTACCGGGATTTTGTTCCACAGCATATGGAGTCTCTGGGTGATGAATCTGTCCCTCCAGCACGTCCTATTTATGACCGTGTCAAGGTTCAAGTTTCGTGCTCTTGTAGATCGGATGGATTTAGATTTTTTGAGGTGAAGCATGTTCATTAATTCCGGGTTGGACATGGCCTTGTATGTCAGGCACAGGTCACCTCTGAGCAGGTGTTTACTGAGTAGAGCTGGAGCTCCTTCAGTCGGGCAGCATAGGACATATTTTTGAGTCCCTTTATCCTTTTGGTGAGGAACTTTTGGGGCCTTTCCAATTGCTGCAGGTGTCGGGTCAGATACATTCCAAATGGGGCATTGTACTCAATCATCGGTCTGATGAGTGATGAGTACAGGGGAATGATGACCTCCCTTGACCTAGATGTGAATCTCTTCATGATCAGGTCGGCAATGTAGAAGGTCTTCCTAACTACTTTGGCAACGTGGGTGTCAAATGAAAGGTTACTGTCAACCTGGGTCCCCAGATCCCTGATAACCTCTTCTGTGCTTAGTGGATTGCCACCTATATGGTAGCTGGGGGTAACCTTGTTTTTCCCGAAGGGTATGACTATGCATTTTTTAGCGTTTAACTTTAGGCCATGGCTTTGGCACCAGTTATCCGTTTCTATGAGACCCTTCTGAAGGATATCTGTGTCTGATGTGTTTTCAACTATGGCGCCCAGTTTGCAGTCATCTACAAACTTTGTCAGCCATAATCCTCCTGTGCTTGCCTGTACTTCTGAAAAGTAGATGCCAAACAAGAGTGGGCCCAGGACCGAGCCCTGTGGGACACCGCTTGTGACAGGCTTGGAATCAGACATGGCGCCAGCAACTCTGACCCTGTGGGTTCTGTCACTTAGCCAGTTTGCAGCCCATCTTGTGACGTATGGGTTTACATTTAAGCTGGTGAGTTTTACTATGATGCCCGAGTGGGGTATTGTGTCGAATGCCTTTGCCAGGTCAAGGTAGGCTGTGTGGACTGCCTTGCCCTCATCAATGGCCTTGGTGACTGTTTCGAAAAAGTCAACCAAGTTTAAAAGGCATGATCTGCCCTTGACAAAGCCAAATTGGGTTTGATCCAATGTCTGCAGGTCCCCTATGTCTTTATTTATGAGTTCCATTATGATCCTCTCCATAGCTTTGCAGACCAGGCTTGTCAAGCTGATGGGACGGTAGTTTCCAGGGTCAGTGGAGGCACCGCCTTTATGTAGTGGGACCACAGTTGCCGTACGCCACTCCTTGGGTACATATCCTGAGGTGAGGCTAAGATTAAACAGCTGCCCTAATTGCGGGTTTAATTCCTCAATGAGTTTGTGGAGCACACAACCGGGGACACCATCTGGTCCCATGGATGCTGTGTTTTTTGCCTTGGAGAGAGCTGTTCTCACCTGGGCATTTGAGATGTTTGGGAGGCTACAATCCTCTGGTATAGATATTTCTCCTTTTGGGGGGGGGGAATTTGCACTGAACCTGTCAGCCAGTATGTTGGCAATGTCTGTAGGTTCAGTGATCTTTACATCATTTTGAACTAGTTCTGAGCATATCTGGGAGTTTCCTCCCAGGTTTCTAACATAACTAAAAAAGGCCTTGTGATTGTCTTTTGAGTCCTTGGTGATTTTTCTTTCAAAATTTGCCTTGGATGATTTTATGAGAGATCTTAGTTTTTACTTATAATGATCAAGGGTGTCTTCCTTTTAGGATTTTGCTCTATCTTGTAGTAGCTTTCTCCTTTTGTTGTAGAGCTTGTTTATGGCTGGGGTCCACCAGACTGGACGCTTGCCTTTGGTACAAACAGTCTTTGTTTTGTTTGGGATTGCCTGATCCATGCAGTCCTGGAGGTGCTGGTAGAAGGCATTTGTATGTGATTCAGTGGCTTTAGTGATGGTTTCCGCTGGTTCGGGGGCCTTGAAAGAGACCACACCAGTCCTAAGAAGTGTGAAGTCGGCTTTTGAGAAGTTCTTCACTGTGGTCTTTTTTATCTGGGGTGGGGGCGGGATGTGGACTTCCAGTGAGATTAGTTTATGATCTGACCACACCAATGAGGGGTATACCTCCGGTGTTGAACATTGTGACCCCATGTTCGTGATGATGAGATCTAGTATGTTTTCGCCTCTTGTGGGCATGGTGACTAGTTGTTACATGGCATTTGAGTTTATGAACTCTAGGAACCTTTGTGCTAGAGTGTTGGGGCTTGAGTAGTGATCCCAGTCTATATTCACAGAATTGCGAATTATAATTATGCAGAATTGTTTTAAGACTGATACCATTCAGACATGTGGCTTTTGAACAATAGAAGGATGGGCAAAGATAGAACTTTGAAATAGACATTTGCTGTCACGTCTAGAAATAAAGAGGAGACTAGTTTGCCATTATCTTTAGCTTTATTGACAGTATCTATAAAGATTAGAAGGGCAGTTTTAGTACTATGATAGGAACAGAAGCTGAGTTATATGGGTGGTAGGAGTTCTTTCTGCAGAAGACAGTTTAGCAACTGTTTTTGAATAAATGTATTTATTCAAAGGGAGAAAATTTGTGTAAACTGCCAGAGCAAAAAATGTCTTATGGAATCAGCATGAGAGCAAGAGGATATCATGGTACTATACATCTGATTACAGGGGTGACTTCATGGTACTATACATCTGATTACAGGGGTGACTTCATGGTACTATACATCTGATTACAGGGGTGACTTCATGGTACTATACATCTGATTACAGGGGTGATGTCATGGTACTATACATCTGATTACAGGGGTGACTTCATGGTACTATACATCTTTTTTTTTTCAAAAGAAGTTTATTGTTTTAACATATAAGAGAAATATCATAACAATTTTATACAAATAATTAAAAATAGGTATTATTATAATATTCAACAAAACAACTAAAGTATTTACAAAGACATCCACTACAATCAAATCAATTAATTAAACTAAAATATTGTGCTATTGAAATTAGAATTTTTTAACAAATTTTGTAAATTATCCCATACAATAAAATGTGATGTTTTTCTAGTTGTTCTCATTCTAATTGTGCTTATTTCCATATGACACATTATATTCATAACATTTTTAAATTCATTGAACGAAGGAGGTGTATCTGAAATCCAATTTCTAGTTATTATTTTCCTAGCCACTGCTAGGATAGACCATAACAAGGGAAGCTTAATCTTTTAACACATTGAGGTACAGGTGTGTTGAATAATATAAGAGACTTAGAAATAATGAAATTATCTGTAAAAGAGCCTGCAAAAATTCATTAATTGACTTCCAGTATTCTTTCAACTTCATACAGTCGTAAAACATATGAGCCCAGTCAGCATTAATTTCTACATTACATCTCTTACATAGATTATCTTTATTATTAATTTTATTCATCATCAAAGGTGTATAAAAGATCTATGTAAAAATTTCCATGTATAAAGTCTCCAGACAATGGAAGATGTAGTTCTATAAGCAGATTCCAATATATATTGTTTATCTTGTTGAGTTGGTGGGTCCCCATTAATAGAGGTGAAATAATTCCAGTATGAATCTACATTGTAAAAAGTTTCTTGTCTGATAATTTTATATATATATGAAAGTTTACCTTTATCAGAAACTTTATGCTGTAAATTTATTATCAAGTAATCAATCAGTTTTGGAATAGATTCTTTAACTGTTATAGACATTAGATCTATTCTATCAATGAGATGTTGTCTAAAGATCTGAACCTCTAACCAGCAAGTTTCTCTTAGATCAAATTCTTGTTTTAAGAAATCTAGATTTTTAACTTTATTATCAGATATCAGCTGATACCAGTACTTTAGATTATTATCTATAGCTAAATGAGCTCCTTCAGAAGTAGATGACATAAGCATACCCTGAGTATAAATTATAGGGAATACAATAAAATTCCATTAGGGTGCATGAATATAAAGTTACGATAACTAATAATAATATTTAATGGGTAACAGACCATATGTTTAGGTGTAATAGGTGAAGTACAAAATTCCTTTAGCAACCACAACATGGAGTTATTTATAATCATATTTTTATGTGTTAAGGAGATTTTCATGAAGTGCATACTAATTAGCTCCCAATAATCTTTCCATTTTGCGACATATGACCGATCTATTAATAAAGTAATAACTTTTATAATAGAAGAGATAATATATAAATTAAAGTCTGGAAAAGAAATACGCGGTTGAGACCAGCTATTAGTATGTTTCTTTAATGCAATCCTAGGTCTATTAGGTGCCCATAAGAAATTTAACATTACTGTATTCAGTTTCTTGATAGCTATTTTTGTAGGTGAAAGTATTATTGATTGTATTAAGTATAAAATCTTGGGAATATTATCATTTTAATAATTGTAAGTCTCTCCTCCATAGTAAAAAACATATTATTCCAGGTATTAAAAAGATTTTGTATATTAAGAAAACAGGTATTATAGTTATTATATATAATAGATTTAATATCTTTAGATAGTATTATACCTAAATAAGTTATCTGACCTGAGTTGGGTACATATTTAGTAAAATCACTAATGAGAGTATTTTTCGTGTATATATAGGTAGTATTTTAGTTTTTCTTCATTGAATATTAAACCAGAAATACTTTTAAAATTCATCATTTTATCAAATAAAGACTGCATAGAAGAATTAGATCCTGCTGATGTAATTAGAACATCATCTGCAGAAGTTGAATTTTTGATGTTGTATTTTCTTCTATTTCAAAACCCTCTATGTCAGTACTGTTTCTAATCAAATTAGCCCAAGGCTCCATTACTAAAGTGAATAATAGTGGAGAAAGTGGACATCCTTGCTTTGTACCTTTAAGAATGGGTATTTTTGTGAAACATATGTTCCTACCTTAATATAAGCCAGCGTTCCTTTGTATAAATGTTCAATTAAATTTACAAATGCATCAGAGAAATTTGTGCATTTCATTAAGGTAAACAGATAGTCCCAACTTACTGAATCAAATGCTGAACCTATATCAAGACTAATAAGTGTTAAATCTTTCTTTTTCCTATTTGCAAAATCAATTAATGTTAAAGTTCTTCTTATATTATCAAAAGTATTTCTATTTACAATGAAGCCCGTCTGATCTATGTCTATAATGCCGGGGATAATTGTCTTCAATCTATCAGCAAAAATACTCATAAACATTTTATAATCAACATTAAGTAATGAGATGGGTCGATATGAAGAACATCTAGTTGGATCTTTATTAGGTTTTAAAATTGGTGAAATAAATGTATATTGCCAAGATGGGGGTTATTAACTCAGTTTGGGCCAGAATAAAACCTTATGTATTAATGAATATGTAGTTTTAGAAAGGATTTTATATATCTCTGGTATAATACCATCATTACCCGGTGCTTTGTTTGATTTAAGCTTATTTATTTGTGTAATAACTTCTGTATATGAAATACTCTTGTCCAATAGTTTAATCTGTTGTTTATTAAGCTTTTATTCATGTTTGTGGTTATAAACTCCTTTATTTTATCTTTAGGTTCCATGTTAATGTTGTTATGGTTAATCTTGTGAAAGTGATTTCTAAATTCATCCAGTATTTCTGGTATACTAGAAACATTCTTCTTTTTCCTTAGAGAAAAGATTTCTTTGATATGGTTTTGTTTATTCAATCTTTTTGTTTTATTTTTAAGTCTATGTAAGTATTTGGGGCTTATTGAATAAGACAAAACTTGTATTTCTCTAAAGTTATTTTAACTTTATGAGTTAAAATTTCTTTGTATTTCTCATTTAGTTTGTTTATTTCTTCAATAACTTTCTTGTCCATAATATTTTCTTTATTATTATGTTTATAAGAGTCTAGTTTACTTTGAATATCTAACAATTCCTTATCCCAAGATTTCCTTTTATTATTATACCATCTGATACTTTGTCCATATAGATATGATTTTAAGGCATCCCAAACATAGACAATGGAGACTTCAGGAGTATTATTTATGTCTAGAAAATGTTGTACTTCTGAAAGTATATATTCTTTATAGTCTTTTAGCTGAGTTAAGTATGCTGGTATCCTTTTGATCTGAACATTATGAGTATTTTTTATCATGAATTCAAAACAATTGAGTTATGATCAGATATAGGACATGAAATGATTTTGGAATTAATTAAATCTGTTACCATCTGGTTAGAAATAAAGACCCTATCTATTTTTGAATAAGTTTTGTATCTGTTAGAAAAAAGGTGTATGGTAATGATTTTGACTCTATCTGATTATTAATATCATTCAAATGATAAGAATTAGCAAAATCATTTAAATGTTTTGCATTAGATGTAATTCTTCTTTTCTTTATAGTGGTAGTATCACTTTCATGTAGTATACAATTAAAATCACCAGCTAAAATAATATCCCCTATAGAGAATGATATGATCTTATCAATATGATGTTTCACTGTATTAATACCAATTCCAGGTATCCAATATACATTAATTAAAGTGTAAGTCTTCCCATTAATTTGTATTGTAACCATACAAAACATTCCTTTGTCATCCTGATAAGACTTAATGGTTTTAGGAATGGGCATACTTTTATTCCATAAAATAGCCACTCCTCTTTTTCTGAGTGTGCTCTGAACTAACCAATACTGTATACTTATTAGTGGCTAGTTTATCAATATCTTTTTCAAGAGATGGGTTTCTTGCAGGAAGACTAGATTGGCCTTGTGTAGATTAATGTATCTTATTAGGCTTGCCCTTTTACATGGATTATTCAATCCATTAATGTTTAAAGAAATTCCTTTTAAAGATGTCATTTGGTATTTTTAAAACTCAAGAATCTTATGATCGAAATAACAAATAACAAGATAAATAATGTTACATCTCCTCTTTTAGGTGTACCTTTAAATATAGCTGTATTTATTAAATCTCTTATGGGATTTTGTATAGGATTCAATTTTGTTTGTAGTGACAATGAGTGTACAAAATATATTGTGGATGTCAAAACTATATACATATAACAATGAACAAGTGAAAATAATGTAAGGATTAAACCTTGCATCCCGCCTGGAGTTAAAAACTCCAACTTAGAGTAGTATTTGCTACTCAAGTTAACCCCCTACTCTAAGCAGCAGTACCTCAGCTACCACCTTATCAATTTAATACTAGTTATATTTAACTGAGGTTAACAGTTTTCAATTCAATTATCTATCAAGACAAAACTACACATTTGGTAAAACAGCATCATATAAACTAAAATAAACTTTTTTTTTTTTTTTTTTTAAAAAACTGTTCATACTATTATATAGATCTATGTAATATATAACACTTGTATTCTAATAGCATTCAAATAATCTTAATGTTAGAAATCAAGAGGAGAGAAAATTATGTTCTAACATTCATTTAAATCAAAAACTTTGGCTAATATGATTCAGACATTACATGCATTAAGATGCATCTATTTTCTGTCATGTGAATTCTATCAACAGCTTCCAAAAAAATCTTGAATTGTTTGTATATGAGCATTTACTTAAACTCATTATTGTCAATAGAGTTAAATATTGTATTCATAAAAATTATTATAAATCATATTGCATAGTTATGCAGATTCTCAGAAACACCTGCGTTATTACCTAAAAAAAAAAAGCCATCACACACCCACACCCACACACACACACACACACACACACATATACACATACACATATATACATACATACATACATACACACACACACACACACACACACACACACACACACACACACACACACACACACACACATACACACACACACACATATATATATATATATATATATATATATATATATATATATATGATCTCACTGAGTTGTGTCTTTGTAAAGCAGTATCCTACTTGCTGTTCCTAGAATAAATCTGTCTGCTTTATACAAAATAATGCACAGCAAACACATATTAGTAACCAGATTTTACAATCATGCTAACCTACTGCTTCAAAATATATCACATGACATTTCTTCCAGAATAGAGTTATAAGATTATTTATGTTTGTCAATCAGATGAATTAAATGAGTTATAGTAAAGTATATGTTTGGGACACAAATTTTTAACACAGATTATTATGCTGCTGCTAAGTAGATTTTCCAAACATTTAAATAAATGTTTCATTTTTATGCCTTCTAAAATAAGACATTTACTTACTACAAGAAACTACATCATTTAAACTCATTATAACTGACATATTTTATGAACAGGGTATTTTTCCTGAATCTGTGGTGTGTCAGTGTGATAACCTTGTCAATGTTTATACTAACTGCTTTCAGTTTCTCTGTGAGAATTCTGTCATTTGAAGATTCTGAGGTAACTCAGACACTGTGCATGAGACAGCCCACATCCCAGATTGTCTCTCTTAACATTTTGGAAACTTATTAAAACTAGTGACAAACATTCATTTAGCAGTGTAAATGCATCTAAACATGACAGAACCTCCACAATGTATTCCACAGATCATCACAGCCTCTATGCAAGTGAAATTAAACTCAAAATTACCAACAAGCAATAAAACTCAGCATTCTTCTCCCAACTCAGTTTTCATACAAATCCTATTATTCACTGTGCCCACACAGTCAAAAGCATTTCTATATATTAATAAAGAAAAGAAAAGAGAGTAGAAAATAAAAGGGAGTGAGGCAGAAATAAAAAAATGTAAGAGAAAGCTGTAAGAAGTATATACAATGGAATGTTACTTACTGTTTATATTAATAGAGTTAAAAATAAAACATATTATTTACTCTTATTTAGTTCTGATTATTATTAGTTAAAGCATGACAGATTATTTACAAACAAGCATAAGCAGTATAATCAAGAAAGTATAATTAGAAATAGCATTTGAAGAACTTATAAACTTTTACAAGAAATAAATATGTTATTATTCTATTAATGATATTTTCATTACTGTTCTCTCCCTGCCCTCCCCACCCTTTACCCACTACATAATCTAAATAGAATGTCATTGTTTAAACAAAGAAAATAATAAAAGAAGGAAAAAAAGGTAAAGATAAAAAATGTATCAAATTACTAACCTTACTTTTTCAGAAAGAGAAACAAATCGAGTCACAGCCTGCCATTAAATCCTCAGGCATTTTGACTGGTTATGAAACAAAACATTTCTTTGCACATAGAGAATAACTTTGATTAAATCTTTTCCAAAATATTTGTGGCTTTCTGGAAATGCAGGAACTATATTCAAAAGATTAATAATGAACTAAAATGATGAGAGAGAAAAAAACATATAACAAATCATTTGTTTTTTAGTCTCTTCTTCTTCTCTGAAGTCTTCCAGGAAGCTTCAGTTGCCAATCTCTTCAATGAAGAACTGGCCCATTCCATTTCTTCTATTTTATCCAAAATCCTTTTTTCTTTGACAAACAGTAAAGCAGAGTCTAAATCATCGAAGACCTTAGGACCATCAGGAAGGAAGATTTTAAGCTTGGCAGGAAACAGAAGGTATGTTTTAAACTGTGCTTTTTTAAGCTCCCTTATTAGTGGCAGAAAAACTTTTCTTTTAGCAATTACCATGGAAGAATAGTCATTGTCAAAACGCACAGTTGTCTCATTAAACTTAACAGGAGCTTTAGCCCAAGCAGATTTAAGAACCATCTCTTTATCAAAAGATGATAGAAATCTAACTATAACTGATCTAGGATAGTTTTTGTTAGAGTTAGTATTAGCTATAGATCTATGTGCTCTTTCGATACCAAAAGAATGCTTCTGGTAAATCTAAAGTTTTAGGGAGCCATGTTGTTAAAAAGAAGTAATATTGTTACCTTCAATATTTTCTGGCAGTCCAAAAATCCTAATGTTATTAGCCTAGATCTATTTTCCAGGTCATCCAGCTTTGTTTGTAAATGTGTATTTTGTTTCAGCAGAAACTCAATGTTGATTCCCTCTTCTTGTATTTTATTTTCCATGTCATTCACAGCTTCTTCTATGCCTGTCATCTGGATCTTCTGTTGTTGCAGGTCCATATGTAACAAGTCTATTTGTTTTGTAGTTTTTCTATGAAAGTGTCTATTTTAGTATCCATTTTATCCATCTTAGCAGTAAGTTGCTGGACTATAATTATCAGAGACTGAAGTTCTTTCTTGATGCTGGAGTCTTGAGAATTTGTCTTACTGGAACTCATTTCAGACTGATAAACTGACAGGAAAATTTCCAAAGTAATTTCTGACAGGAATATTATTAAGATTTCCTTTCTTTTTTAGATATAGTTCAAGAACTATATAAAACAAACATATTTAGAAAGAAAATTACTTCAAGAATTAATTTTTTAAGTAATTAATTCCTGTCAATGTAATGAAATTGGTGGAGCTGAAGAAATCTGCTGCTATCCTGTGTTCATCCTTGGCCACGCCCCCCATGGTACTATACATCTGATTACAGGGGTGATGTCATGGTACTATACATCTGATTACAGGGGTGACTTCATGGTAATATACATCTGATTACAGGGATGACTTCAGGGTACTATACAGCTGATTACAGGGGTGACTTCATGGTACTATACATCTGATTACAGGGGTGATGTCATGGTACTATACAGCTGATTACAGGGGTGACTTCATGGTACTATACATCTGATTACAGGGGTGATGTCATGCTACTATACAACTGATTACAGGGGTGACTTCATGGCACTATACATATGATTGCAGGGGTGACGTCATGGTACTATACATCTGATTACATGGGTGATGTCATGGAACTATACATCTGATTACAAGGGTGACTTCATGGTACTGTACATCTGATTACAGGGATGACTTCATGGTACTATACATCTGATTACAGGGGTGGCTTCATGGTACTATACATTTGATTACAGGGGTGACGTCATGGTACTATACAGCTGATTACAGGGGTGACTTCATGGTACAATG